>NC_143510.1:4828632-5155132 GCF_031878675.1 Megascapheus bottae
GTATATTTTTAGAGAATGGCTTTTTTTTTTTTCAGGTGAGTCTTGCTGGTACACTCACTGACTCATGTTCTGGGACTTCACTGTTGACAAAAAGCAAAGTGACAGCTGTGACATTGCACACTGGATGTGGCAGTGACCTGCCAAGCTCAAAATCTGCTTTGCTCCTAGTGTGTTCCAGCCCATCTCTGGGAATTGATATTTCTGGAGCAAAACACAAAACATCTGCCTTGGATTATATCTCTAGGGTGTTTCATTTTTCATTGCTGTGTGATGATTTCAAGAACAGAAAGTTCCAGAGTCACTACGTGGGCCTTAGTTATCACTTTTTATGTAGAAAGCTAGAGTTACCATCTTAAAAAGTCTTATTTGCAGTTTGGTGTTAGGAGCTCATGCCTATAATCCTAGCTAGTTAGGAGGCTGAAATGTGAGGATCAGGGTTCAAAGTCAGCCTGAGCAGGATTAGATAGTTTCAATTAAACAAAACACACACACACACACACACACACACACACACACACACACATCTCTTGAAATGGAGCTGTGGTTCATGTGATAGCCCATATGGTCAAAAAAAGAAATGAGTTTGTATAAATGACAGAAACTGAGTGTTTCAATTGATTATATCTCTCAGAGTTGCAGGGGGAGAGAAAAGAGAAAAAAGAGACACTGTATAGAGAATACTTAGTAACAGGCTGTGGGGAGAATTACTAACTAAACAATAGAGCTGGTCACTGATGGCTCACCTGTGATCCCAACTAATCAGGAGGCAGAAATCTGAGGATCATGGCTCAAAGCTAGCCTCAGATAGCAAAAGTCATGAGACCCTTTAATAATAATAATAATAATAAATTACCAAAAAGCTGAAAGTGGGTCTGTGGCTCAAGTGGTAGACCGCTCGCCTTGAGCACAAAAACTCAGGGACATTGCTCAGGCCCTGGACTGGCACCTGAATTCAGACCCCTGGACTGGCACCAAAAATAAATGAGAATTAAACAATAGTATTAGAGTTTAAGTTGTTAAATTCAAGGTTATTTCCCCATTTCCTTTGTTGTGCTAGGCAGGTCACAGCTATCACAGATTGGTATCTCATCTGAGAAGCCCAGAATCCACAGGCAGTTCTGTGTGAAGTCTTTCACACTGTAATGGAGTTTTAGTTTGCTATGAATTTGTACTTGGTCTTACTAAGTCTCAAGACTACTCTGAGGTTTATTTTGTCACATTTGAAGGAATAAAAGACAAATGTGAGCCAGACAGAAAAATACCTTTCAAATTTCATTCAGCTCTGAAAACCAGCTACCATAACATGGAACTTGATCACATGTTAAAATATATTTTACACAACAGCATAATTATTTGAATGTGAAACTATTAACCATTTAGCAAATTTTTTTTGTTTAAAAGGCAGCAATGATTTTTGTCAGTGTTTTGCTCTCTGAATTTGTACACATGTATGATTCTATGTGCTTTGCATAAAGAGAGACATAAAAGAAAATAAAGTTTATTGTTCCTATGATATATATTCTTGTTGGTACCAGGGTTTGAACTCAAGGTCTTGTGCTTCCTTGGTTTTGCGCTCTACCACTTGAGTAATGCCTCCATCACAGACTTTGGTTGATTGGAGCTAAAACTTATACAGTTTTCTGTCTGGGTGGCTTTGCACTGTGGCAAACTCAGAACTCAGCCTCTTAGTAACTAGGATTATAGGGGTAAGCCACCAATACCTGGAGAGATACATATTCTTCATGAGCATATTAACATGTCATGTTGTCAAGATCTTGAGTTCAGTGAGGTGGCGCTGATGTAAGTAAGCAATGAATAGATGATTATCAGGGTTATTTGAAAACAGAACTAAGATAATAGAGTACTGATTGTGTTCATGATCAGGCAAAAATTTAAACTTTCAAATTGTTTTGCTTCAAAGAACAGCAGAGCTATTAAGCAAGATAATTCTACAGCTTCCATGCAAATGAAGTAGAAGATATAGTAGAGAGGATGCAGTAGGGAAAAAAATATATATATAAGATATAATATGAAGGATATAGTAGACACTCTGTGTGTGTGTGTGTGTGTGTGTGTGTGTGTGTGTGTGTGTGTGTGTGTGTGTTGAACTCAGGACCTGTGTGTTGTCTCTGAGCTTCTTTTGCTCAAGGCTAGAACTCTACCATTTGAGCCAAGGCTCCATTTCTGGCTTTTATTAAATTGGAGGTAAGAGTTTCATGGACTTTCCTGCTCTGCTGGCTTTGAACTGCAGTCCTTAGATCTCAGCCTCCTGAGTAGCTAGGATTACAGGTGTGAACCACCAAGATAAAGGAGGTACTTTCATCCCTATTTCTACTACTGAAGTTTAATTATATCTGGAATTATCTTTTGATCAGTGTATACCTAGTAAATATGTCAGTGGGGGGGGGGGGAATTAAGCCAGAATATAAAGTCTTGATTTTGAGGCCCAGTACTTGCAGAAAAATAAAAGTTTTTAAGCCATTCAAAACTTTGCAACAATGCTGGTATATTTCTAACCATATGTTAGTGTTTATTTGCCAACCTCATTTTTTTTTCATCTGAAATAACTGAAAAAAATAATGAGAATTTTAAGGGGATGTTTAATAAGGCTAGATTGCAAAATACTGACATGGTAAAAGTGCTTTTTAGATATTAACATTCTTACCAAGTAATATTACAAGCTGTAACCACTTGATTTAATCTCAATTATTACCACCCCCTCTCTCTCTATATATATATATTCAAATATATACATATGTATATATACATACGTGTGTGTGTGTGTGTGTGTGTGTGCGCGCGCATTTTGTTTGTTCAATCGTGGGGCTTGACTCTGGGCCTGGGTGCTGTCCATAAGCTCTTCTTCAGCTCAAGGTTTTCACTCTACCCCTTGGGCAATGGCTCCATTTCCAGTTTTCTGGTGTTTAATTGGAGATAAGAGTCTCACAGACCTTCGCATGTAGGCTGGCTTTGAACCCGTGATCTTTAGATCTCAGCCTCTTGAGTAGCTAGGATTACAGGTATGAGCCACCAGCAGCTAGTTACTACTCTATTAAAAAAAAAAACAAACTATAGAATTTCTATTCTGTTCAAAACACACCAGAGAGGAAGAGAGACAGAGACAGAGACAGAAAGAGAGACCAAGCAACAAACCAGGTATAGGTTTATTTCTGTAATCCTAGCCAGTAGGGGGGCTGACATTGAGAGGATTATGGTTTGAGGCCAGATAGGCAAAAAAAAAAAACCCAAAAAACAACATCTCACTCAATAGCTGGCATGGCAGCATATGCCTGTATTCCTAGCTATCTCATAAAGTATAAGCAAGGTAGGTTATGCCTGGGCAAAAAGAAATACCCTATCTGATAAATAACTACAATGAAAAAGGCTCGTAGTAGTAGTACAGAGGCCACCTAGCATGTAAGAATTCTTGCATTTGAGGGTCGGTACCACCAAAACACCTCCCCTGAAAACACACACACAGCACAAAACTTTTGATCTAAAATTTTAAGTACAGATGTATTTCCTACCATTTTTAAAAAAGTTCTTTTCCTTCCGGATTGAAATGTTTAACTTTCTTGGTATGATACCCAATTAGTTGTATTGAAATCGCACTGATTATGACAGCTTGCATACATCAATTGACAAGAAGAAGAGGTTTGATATAATAACACAAAAATATGTAATTTTATTAAAGGTAAAGATAATGAGCACTGTAATGATTTGTAAATGTAGTTGTATAGACAAATGCATAGATATAACATAAGAAAGTACCCCCTTGCCTCGTTTGTTTTGTTTATATTTTTGGCAATTCCTGGGGTTTGAACTCAAGGCCTGTCCTGAACTTCTTTGCCTCAAGGCTAGCACTCTATCACTTGAGCCACAGCACCACATCCAGCTTTTTCTGAGAAGTTTCTTGCCTGGGCTGGCTTCAAATTGAGATGATACTGATGCCTGGCTTGAACATTTCCCTTTGCTAAATTATAAATCATGTTTCCCAGAGCTTGTCTGTCTGGTTCCTGTCTCATTATTTATTACAGTCCAATGTCGAATTCACAGTACTCTTGTATACTTACTACATACTTTCAGAGTGAACAGGATGTTTTCTGAAGTTAAGTTATAAACATGTATGACTAAATAATTGAAGATCCTGGATTGTAACATTGAATACTTACAGAGTCATAAGCTCAAATCACTTTGTAAGAGACCCATGTTAAAGGTTCTTAAAAGAAAGCATTGTGTGATTCAGATGAATATTTCTGTGGGAATGTTTAGTTTTCCAGTCCCTTAGAAAGCCATTTCACTACTGCCTGAGGCCTACACTTGGTCATTTGCATTAAAATGACAAATTTGTTTCTCTTGTCAAGTCTTACTTGAGATTGGCAGCTTCCAGTTTGTTTATAGTCAAGGTTTGGAGTCATTTAATTAATTTTCTTTTCAGGATGCTGTTTTGATGCAATTTTGTGCAAACAAATTAGACAAGAAGGATTTCTTTGGAAAATCAGATCCTTTCCTCGTATTTTATCGAAGTAATGAAGACGGCAGGTAGATGCATTTTTCAAAATTCATTTTAACTCTATGGTAAGGGGCAATATTTGAAACTTTGTGTTGGGTCAGAGAAACTCAGTCAATTTAGAAATGTAAATGTTATATAAAATATAAATTAGAAATTTATAATTTAATTATAAATTTAGAAATTTAAATGATATATAAAATAGTCTCCTATATTTCTGTTTACTACAGAGAAGCTTATTTGAATGTCAATAGGAATGTGTAACTTGGTAAGCACTGTAAGATGTGTTTGATATTTAAAGTAATTTCCAGTTTCCTGGAAATACTCAAGCTTTCCTTTTTATCCTAAAACTGCCTTGTCTTCCTCAGTACTATAGAAGAATGATGTAGAAATTTGGAATACTGACAATGTATTTTTTTCTACTGATCGCTTAAATGCTTCGCTTTTTTTTGTTTTTTAATTTGGTGCCATTCCTGGGGCTTGAACTCAGGGTGTGCAGGGTATAGGCACTGTAAACTTCATTTTTCTCAAGACTAGGGCTCTACTACTAAGCTACAGCTTCACTTCTTATTAGAGGTTACGAGTTTCTTGGACTTCCTGCATGGGCTGGTTTCAAAACATGATTCTCAAATGTCACCCTCCTAATTGGCTAAGATTATAGGTCTGAGCCAGGGGCACCTGGCTTTAAGTGTGTTAAAAAATATATAGGGGGTTTATTTTGCTTCATTTTGTCCTGCTCACATTTGTGAAAAGTTCACGTGGTAAACAGGTATGGCTAATAATTGGATGCTGGTGACTTAATGCTTATAAATACTCCGGGTACTCAGGAGGCTGAGATCTGATAATGTTCAAAGTTAGCATGGGCAGGAGAGTCCATGTGATTCTTATCCTAATTAACCAGTAAAAAGCTGGAGGTTTGGCTCAAGTAGTAGAGTGTCAGCCTGAGTGAAAAAAACTACCTGGGTTCAATCTCCAGTACCAGCACATACTTGCCCAGGCTGGCCTTGAACTTTGATTCTCAGATCTCAGCCTCCTGTGTAGCTAGAATTAGAGGCATGAGCATTCATCAAGATGAATAACTTTTCAAACAAGATACTGTTATAAAATCGTGAAATTAACTGGAAACTTTTCTTTAACAGCTTTACAATTTGTCATAAGACGGAAGTTGTCAAAAACACTCTAAATCCTGTATGGCAAGCTTTCAAGATTTCAGTCAGAGCATTGTGTAATGGGGATTATGACAGGTAAAAGACACAAAAACTTTTCTCCAAATCCAGTAATCTAAGCTAGAAAGGCATTCCATCCCCTTTCCTCTCCATTCTTCTGCTCCCCTCCCTTTCCGTTCTGTTTTCTCTTTTCCCCTCCCTTCCCTCTCTCTTCCCCTCCCCTCTCTTTCTTTTTCCATTCCCTTCCCCTGTATTGAAACTCAAACATCTCCCATTTGCACAGCTTGCTCTTGTCTGGCACTCTACCGTATAAGCTATTCCCCCAGCCAGACTTTTTGCTGTTTATTTTGGAAATGGAGTCTCATGGACCTTCATCCTGAAATCCTCTGGATCCCAGCCTCTGTCCTTCAGACAGGAACAAACCAATGACTCCCTTGGCTAAGTAAATGTGTGCTTACAAAAGCATATATAATGTATTCCACAATTTTAAATAACCTGTTTTCTGTCCATGGTGATTCAGGGACTCGAGATGATTTGGAATAATTACAGTTTGCTGAAATGGACTGATTTTCATACAAGTGAACTAGTGTTGAGTGCTGTCCATTCATTGAATGTTAATTTGCATTTGAATTTATTGTTCTAGGGTCATTCTAGAATTCTCACAGCACTCACAGCTTTCTGGCATAGACTCCCAAATGCTTTCTGGCATAACTACATGGAAAGCTGACTTATGGTCCATGGATGTAGAACTGTTTTAACACCCAACCCTCTTAGGAAAACTTATTAGAGCCTTACAACAGCAAACCCTATACCTACCTCCTCAAAAAATAATAGAAGCACATAAACAAAAATAAAATCTCAGTGGTCTGACACTTCAGCTTGAGTTTATTCCTTTTTATTTTATTTTTACTGAGATAAGATCTCAAGCTCCAGTCCTGGAGCTTGAACTCAGAACCTAGGTGCTATCCCTGAGCTTCTCTGCTCAAGGCTAGTGCTCTAGCACTTGAGTGATAGTGCCACTTCCTGTTCTGGAATCTAACTCTGCCCATCTCAGCCTCCTGTTGCTAGAGTCCCAGGCATGGTGGCATACAGTCACGGGAAGTTGTCTATTGTAATAAGCATCCCATGAAGAACCCTCACAGCTGACTCTAAGAATGTGGTTCTTTGTGTATGTGTGAGGTTTGAACTCAAAGCCTTGAATTCTTGCTCAGCATTTTCACTCAAGCTGGCTCTCTGCCTTTTGAGCCACACTACCACTTTTGGCTTTTTGCTGGTTTATTTGAGACAAGAGTCTCGGATTTGTCTGCTTGAGGTTGACTATAAACCAGGATCCTTAGCCTCCTGAGTAGCTTGGATAACAGGTGTGAGCCACCGGGGGGCCATTAGAAAGTAGTTCTCAGCATGTTTTCTAGTTAGCGGTGTCACATAATAGCCTTGAGGAAATTCAGATTCCCAGGCACCATGCCCAATCTACTGAAGAAGACTCTCCAAGAAAAAGGTCCAAAACCTGTGTTTTGTTCAGTTGTCCCTATGGTTATGATCCAGGTGGAGTGTGAGAAACCCAGCTCCAAGTCAGAGATCCATAATGGTGAGGGGGTACCCATAGCTACACCCCAACTTCTCTGCCTCCTTCTGCAGAGTTGTGATCTTCAGAATCCTTTTCTCTTTCCCACAGAAGACCTGTGCACATATTCTGTCCTGTTTTAAGATTCTTTATGGATTCTAGACATTGACTTTAAGATATAAACTACAATTACTTCTGCAGTGAACTAAGTCAATTTCAAGTACTTTGTTGAACTTCCCAGCATATGTTCTTTTAGCTAAGAGAACTTGACCATTGCATATTTTAAAATAATGATCATATTGCAGTGATTTTTTTATTAAGTGATATTAATGTGATTATTTTTCCCTATTGACAGAACTATCAAAATAGAGGTGTATGACTGGGACCGAGATGGGAGGTAAGACATTCTCTTCCTTCATTCTTCTTTAATAATAATGAGGAGGAGGAGGAAGACAAGGAGGAGGGAAGTTGAAGAAAGAAGGGAGAAGAGGAAGAAAAAGAAAGAAGGAAAGAAGAAGAAGAAGACAAAGAAGTGGAAGAGGGAAGAAAAAAGAAGGAAGAAGAGGAAGAAGGAGGAGGAGGCAGAGTTGCCAGTGTATTGACATGACCACCATTTTTAAATTTTGATTTTTAGTTGCATATTATTCAAATGTTAATGAGAACTTTATCTAAGGTTTTTTTTTTAAATGAACATATTTTCTTCTCTCCATGATCAGAGGTTTTCTTCCTTTACTCAAACTTAGGCATTTTCATCTGCTCTTTCTCACTGTTTAACTCCCTGGTGCTTCCTCTGTACTGCAGACAATGAGTCTTGGGTTTTCCTACCTCTTTACTTCTCTAAATGATCTTAATAACTTGGACCATGCAAGGGAACATAGCTAAGCATCACACTGCCAGCCACACACAGACAAAAAGAGAAAGAAGCATGAGCAACAAACAAGAGAAAATTCTAGAATGACATCTAGAGAACGGAAACACAGGTTGTTCTACAAGGTGATATCTACTCCATGAATTTATGGGGCATACAGATAGAGGTAATATGCTGTTCCCATGCCATTTTGTTTATCAGACAGAATTTCCCAAGGTAGATAGCCTTTCCTCAAATCAGAGAGAGGTAGATTGAAGATTTGTTCTATTTTCATGGCTCAGTGTCATGAGCAAGACTATTAATCATTATATTTCTCCTATCATCTCTATGTGTCTGAAATTCAATGTGTTGGTCATTTTAGGTTATAGCTTTAGTTCTAGAAGGTTTGATACTCAGTAGAAAAGATTCTTCCCTCAGTGGATTTAAATTCTTTCAACTGTCTAGACTAGCATTGTTGGCTGAGATAAAATGATTGTCCCGTGTATAATTTTAAGGTTTTGTGTGTGTGTGTGTGTGTGTGTATGTAACAGTATCAAGGCTTAAAAATAAACTAGGATAGCCAATTGCCAGTGGTTCACTCTTGTAATCCTGCTACAACAGGAGGCTGAGCTTGGAGGAGCAGGAAAATCCATGAGAATTAACCAACACAAAGCCAGAAGTAGAGGTAGGATCAAGTGGTAGAGCACCAATCTTGAATGAAAAAGCCAGATGAGAAGCCAGGTACAGTGGCTCTCACCTGTAATCCTCGCTATTCAGTAGACTTGGATCTGAGGATTGAGGTTCAATGCTAGCCCAGGCACTAAAGACCTTGAGACTCTTATCTCCAATTAACCACTAGAAAACTGGAAATGGCACTGTGGCTTCAAGGTTAGGGTGGTAGCCTTTAGCTGAAGAGCTCAGGGGAGAGCGCCCAGGCCCAGAGTTCAAGCCCCATGCCCAACGACAATGAAAAAAAGGCAAGTGATAGGCCTGGAGTTCAAGACCCAGTAGCAGCTCAAAAACAGAACAAAAGTGAAACTCACATGTATTATCTGTTATCCTGAGCATAAATAATGGAAACATTTTAATATGGAGTCTGTATAAAAATTATGAAGGAGAAGGCCCGCTCTATTGTACTGTGTGTGCAACACACACATGCTGGGGAAATCTGGCCTTGTGCTGCTAATATTTTAGATAGCCATGTATCCATAGGAAACCAATAAAATAGTCTGTTTCCAATCTGAAGAGGATATTAAAGTTCAAATTTCAAGTGGGCAGCTCTAAGGAAACACTGTGGGTATATGTCACATAGCATATGTGATTTTGTTTGGTATGATTATTTACTAGGCTGTAACTATTAAGTTAATTTATTAATTATTATCTGAATTTGGCATCTAGAAAATGGAAAAAAGTTAAGAAAGTTAATTTAATTAGCAACTAATATAATATGTTTAGTTGATATTACGTATTTTATATAATTGGTCAGTGTGTGTGTGTGTGTGTGTGCCTATAATAGGGCTTGAACTTAGGGCTTGAGCTTAGCTTTTTTTACTCAAGGCTGACACCCATCAACTTGAGCCACAGCTTTACTTCTGGTTTTTTGGTGGTTAATTGGAGAGAAGAGTCTCATGGATTTTCCTGCAAGGACTGGCTTCAAATTGCAATCCTTGGACCTCTGCCTTCTGAGTAGCTAGGATTACAGGTGCGAGCCACATCACTAGGCTTTAAAAAAAAAAAGGAATGGAAACTGTTGACCAGTATTCTGGCTTACTGTTACCTTTTATTCTTGCCAGCCGGGTTCCTTGGGTAAATGTCATAATGGCAGCCACAGTTAGAGAAATTCAGATAGTCATGTGATCTTATCAGAATTCTGGTAGATGTTCCCACATGGAAAATTCAAGTTGACAATTGAAGTTAAAATGTCAAGTTGACAATTTGTGAAGTTGAAATTAATCATTTGAGGAAGCCTTTGGGTCTTTAGGAAATGTACAAAATGTTCTGGAATACTGTGGGCAAGATTCCAGTGGACATTAAATTTGGTATCTAAAGCTAATCTTGAATGGAAGACCATACAGTTGCCACTTGGTTTTCATACCTTACTCTGTCCACTCACACCCAAGGGACGCAGGTCCTGAGGTCCTGGAAGCAGCCCTTGACCTTGACATGAATCATCATTTTAAATGCACTACATTTTGAACAAGTAAAACTGCTTGACAAAAATCTTTCTCAGAATGTTTATCATGTCTTTAAGTACTGTGGAAGAAGAATCTTGAAGCCCCATTCTCACAAGGGAAAGCTAACGTGCAAGGAAAGTGTCTGCCTTTGAAGCCATCTGTGGGCTGTGCCTGAAAAGCTTCAATGGCTTGAAGTTTCTTGGGTGGAATTGATGGCACGATTTGAAATTCAGGGAGCAGTAATTGCATGGCTGCGTGTCATATCCTCGTAGCTGTACTGTGGCCTGATTGCCAATGGGCTGAGCCAGTGAACTGCCAGGCATCAGACTCCAATTTGAAAAGGCTGTCACATGAGTGTGAAATTGTCATGTTTACAACTCTGTGTTGTACAAAATGCAGTCGTTTTAAATAGTGTATTTACTATGGTAAGAGGACCAGTCTTCACTTACCCATCTGGTGCTGTCTACATGATATCATCTTTGGGTCTATAACCCTTGGAGCTATTGTTTGCAAACATATTTTGATGTGTTTTTAAAAAATCAATCCATGTGATTCATGGTCCGATGCTTAAGAATTCACTTGGGAATTAAGTTAGTTCTGTTTAAAGAGAAACACTCATTTGTCAATTTTTAATATTGGTTTCATTTATATTAAGAGGGTTAAAATTAGCCTCCTTGTTTGAAGCTAATTCTGGATATCCTGGATATTGAATAAAATTCTTTGTCAGGTATTGGGGACTCATAATTGTAATGCCTAGCTTCTTAGGAGGCTAAGGACTGAGGACAGAGGTTCAAAGCTAGCCTCGGCAGTCAAGTATGTAAGACTCGTATCTTCCACCAGCAAAATGCAAGGAGTGGAGCTATGGCTGAAGTGGTAGAGTGTCAACCCCTAATGAACAAAAGATGATTGGGAAATAAATCCCATCATATGTATTAAAGCAAGACTCATTTGATATGTAAAGGACCTAGAGTGATAAGGAGGGAATTCTCATGCACAATTATAAGAAGGAAATGAATAATTTACAAGAAAACTCCACTAATGAATAAATATGGGGAAAAATCACGTTTATAGTAACAAAAAGTAGAATTTTAAAACAAAGCCTTATGTATATCATAAATACTATTTAATCAAATATCTTTATAACCAAACTGACAAATATTATATATTTTTCACTGCTGATCAGGGAACTTAAGGTATACCTTTTTATGTTTTAGAAGGATATTAATTGGGTACAATGTTTTGGAAGCAAGTTTGATTATATATAGGAATACATTAGAAATATTCCTGTAACTTTATTCTACTAATTTCCATTTAAACCCGATTCTCCGTGTTGAGTAAAAATAGCCCAGTCTTGCATAGTGGAATGCTTATTTGGAATATAAATGAAAGATGTGAATTGAGGTAGATTCTATAGAAAGGATCTATTTACAGTTCTGTGAAACTACTCAATAAGAACTTGGAGTTGAATGAAACTTAGATGAATTGAAGATGTGGCTCAAGTGGTTGAGAGCGAAAGGATAGTCCCAGGCCCTGAGTACAAGCTCCAGTATCAGCACACACACACACACACACACACACACACACACACACACACACAAAGCTATGCCACATAGAATATGGTTACTAACTAGAAAATGCAGCTTCTATAAATATATAAATATGTTTGAGTGCTGATTTTATTTCTTTGAAAACATTTGGTCTAGATGACTGGAATATATAGGTGGATAAGGACTGAGAGAGCTCCCTAAATAACATTTTATACGTGTGTGTGTGTGTGTGTGTGTGTGTGTGTGTGTGTGTGTGTGTGTGTGTGTACATCTTTACTGGGCCTTGTGCTCAGGGACTCCTGTTTACTTGACTGTTTCATTTAAGGCTGACACTCTTACCATTGGGGGCACAGCTCCACTTCCCTCTTTTTTCCCGTTTATTGGAGATGAAAGTCTCACAGACTTTCCTGCCCACGCTGGCTTTGAATCATGATCCTCAAATTGAATAGAAAGAATTTCCAGCATGAATCCCTGAAACTAGTTTTTGTTTTATTGTGATGGCCCTGCGACATGAGCTCGGCCTGTAGTGTATCTCTGAGCTGCTTTTGTTCAAGACCAGGGCTCTACCACTTGAGCCACCGCACCACTTCTAGGTTTTTCTCAGTAGGTTTCTGGAGACAAGACTCTCACTGATCTTTCCCAGCCTGGCTTTGAATCATGATCCTCAGATCTCAGCCTCCTGAGTAGATAGAATTAAAAGTGTGAGCCATTGGTCACATATCAAGAACATTTTAGGCAAGAAACATTTGGGAGGCTGGGTATCTAAATGAGCTGCATTTCAAGTGATTTTTTTTAATTTCTTAATGCAAAGGCTCTATGAGCTATCACCTAAGTTTTGCTTTCTATCCACATTTAATCTTTAGGATATTGTATTTTGGTTGGTAAAACAGCATGATTATTGTTTGTCACTATCAACAGTTCCTTTAGAAGATCATACCAGAATAACATTTACAGGAATATTTGTTCCATGATCATGAACAGCTTGAATTTGAGTAATAAATGAGTCACCCTTAAGTTCTATGATATTTGCTACTGCTGTGACATCCCTTATGTTTAGTTTAAAACTTTCCCCCACGTCTATTATTATTATTATTACTATTATTACATGATGCCAGTCCTGGGACTTAAACTTTGGGTGTGGGTGCTGTTCATGAGCTTTTTTGCTCAAGGTTAACATTTGAGCCACAAACTCCACCTCTAGCTTTTTGCTGGTTAATTGAGGAAATAAGAGTCTCAAGGAGTTTCCTGCCTGGGCTGGCCTTGAACCTTGATCCTCAGATCTCAGCCTCCTGAGTAGCTAGGTAGGATTACAGGTGTGAGTCACCCCTACATTTTATCATCATTAATCATACAAGGAGAGGGAGCACAATTTTGGCATGCCCATGTATGCATGCAATGTACTTAGGTTAGATACATGCTGTTAGTGCTTTCGCTCTCTTTCTCCCCACTTTGCAAACCAATCTAAAGAAGGCTCATTGTTCTTTTGTATATGTGTATATAATGTGTTTTGTATGTTATATAGTAAGTGAAAAGTTTGATGGAGTTTGTTTTTGTTTTGCCTTGGTTTTTGTTGTTTTGTAACTGGTCCTGGGGCTTGAACTCATGGCCTACTTGCAATCCCTGACTTTGGGGCTCAAAGCTAGCACTCTCTTGGCTTGAGCCACAGCTCCACTTCTGACTCTTTCTGGTGGTTAATGGAAGATAAGTCTCACAGACTTTTCTGTCTGGGCTGGCTTTGAACTGTGATCCTCAGCTCTCAGCCTTTTGGGTAGCTAAGATGACAGGCATGAGTCACCTGCATTGGCATTGTACCCAGTGTTTTTGTAGTTTATATATTCACTCTTTTTCAATCTCTAGGTTTGCCTTCTCCTCTTTTACTAGTACTCAATATACTGGGTAGGATGTGTTTCACATTCATGTCATGTGTTAGTGTTGAATGTATGCAGATTATTCCAAGGTTTTAGACCTATACAAACCAGTATTTTAATCACATTGATCCTTTTCCGCTTTTACTTCCCCTTTCTCACCATTCCCTTTTATTCTTCAGTTGGCAGTGAGCTCTTCTTTGCCATTTTCACTTATACATACAATGTATTTCTACATTGTATTTAAATACTGCCTTAGCTCTTACCATCTACTACTTCCTCCTGTTTTATTTCACAGTTGTACCAAATTCTGTCATTTTTAGAATGAACTTCGAAGTAGGATGCATTAAACTTCATGACTAATTATTTTACTAACATGTGTAAGTTACATATGGCGATTGGAGTTATTAAAATCCATGTGCATATTTGAAATATTAAACTTCACTGGGATAAGTTAACTATATGCATGTAAACAAAGCAGATGGGCTGGTAGTAAATAATATTGAGTTAAGAAGAATAACTTTGTCTATCAGTCTCTTAAAGTGTCTTATAAGTTGGTAAGTTACCTTCTTAAAGAAAGATAAGCTAGTGCATCTTCTAATGATTCAACTATCCTGTGAAGGTGATTTAAAATATAACTGACAAACTTAGTAAAGTTAATGCTATTTATGTTTTTTTCTTTTAATTTTAGTCATGATTTCATTGGGGAGTTCACGACAAGCTATAGGGAACTTTCTAGAGGCCAGTCACAATTCAATGTATATGAGGTAAGGGACATTTTACTTTTAGTTGTTTCCTTTGCTATATGCATATCTGTACTTTAAAAGCATGGGATCTGCAAAAGATAATTGAAAAATGTTAGCTATTTGTGTGTGTGTGTGTGTGGATTTATTGAACTGACTCGTTTCCTAGATTCAATTTTATTTTCTTTCCACTATCATGGTCTTTATAATTGGGGATTTTTTTTGCAGTCTTAGGGAATTCAGGGTACAGTGCACTTAATAAATAAACCTTTATTTAAACACACTGTAGATATTTCTGCTTCCAGGTAACCACCCCATCTGTGTTCAGCATGGGATATGTTTTAGCACTGTTTAACCTTGAGTTTTCAGGTCTGTACACTCTGTTGTTTTTGTTGTTTTGTTTACTTAATATAGGGTGGGGGGGCAAGGAATAGGAAATAACATCGCAAAAAGGAATTTTTTTTTTCATTCCACTATCAAGGTTTGAACTCAGGGCCTTGGTGCTCTACAGTTTGAACCATGCTTCCAGCAAGTATTTTGCTGAGTATCAGTCCTAGAGATGGAGTCTCTAGGATTTTTCTACTTAGGCTGTCTTCTAAGTTTGGTGCTCTAGGTCTCCTGAGTAGCTAGGATTACAGGGGTGAGCCACAGGCTTCTGGCTAACACATCTCAGTATTTTACCAATGATTTTAGCTTCTCTCGGGCAGAGCAACACTCGAGTTAGCTTATTGTGAGCGCAGAGGAATCTCCTCTACAGCCTTCTTACTTGGTTATACTGTTTTTATCCCATTCAGACATCATTCATTCACTCATTAATTTTCATTCGAATGTTTATTAATATCCTCTATCAATATTTAAGCCTCATAATGTAAATTAAGCTCTGTGCCCTTTCTGGGGGTATAAATTAAAGTCTGTTTGGGAAGGGATAACAAAATAAAATGTTTAGGGTAGCTTTAGCTTGTTCTCCAAACTATACTTACTGACTGAGCTCTGGTTGCTCATTCCTATAATCTCAGCTAATCAGGAGGCTGAGTTCTGAGGACTGAGATTTGAAGTCAGGCAGGGCAGAAAACTGTGAGACTCTCCTCACCAAGTAACTAGCTAAAAGCCACAAGTGGCGCTGTGGTTCAAGTGGTAGAGCAACCATCCTTGAGCCAAAACACGAAGGGATGAATGCCCAGGTCCTGAGTTCATGCCCAGGAACGGGCACACACACACACACACACACACACACACACACACACACACACACACCCCACACCCCACTCTAAAGACATTTCACACCCAGATCTCCTTATTTGATTTTGTATAGGCCCTTTACTTGTATCATCTGGTATCCTGGCAGATAAGCTCTTCTATAATTCCACAGCTTGTCTCTACTCTGTCTGGAGGTGAGACTTTCTCACCCAGCAAGCTTTCAGTCATGTCAAATAAAGTCCAACCCCATAAATGGGGCTTGGCAGAGTCCTTTTAGACAGGCTGACTAATGATAATTCTCTGAAAATGATACCTTTCATGAACTCTATACCCAGGCTGTCCACTTCTGTGGCTTTTAGACTTCTATTTCACAAAGATGCCATGATTGCAAGTCTGGCTCACTGCACACCACAACTCCAAATGCCACACATTGAAATTCAGCCCTTTGATGTCTGTTAATATTACTGGTTCTTTTTTTCTGAATTAGTACTGTTCATCATTGGTAAGCCTTTTTGAGTATTTCTGGATTCTTGAAAACAATTTCATTTTGATTTTTTTCTTTTGTCAGGTTCTTATTCCTTTTCTGGTGGAGTATTCGGGGGTTCTTACTCTTCCAAAGTGCTTTCCTATTCTGTTTTTAGTGATATTTATAAAGAACAAGTGCTATTATAGTCTATATTATCATTTTTAGTGAGTGGTTCTTTGATTGAGCCTGGACTAATGTGATTAGTTTGGCAGATTCCTCATATAACTTAATCAGAAAGTCACTGAATTTCAGATCATTCCCTTGTGACATTAATAAGTTATGGTTTCCCAGAAGTCAAAGGCACTAACAGGAAGTGTTTGAAAACTGCTTACGAAAATCCTACTTAAAACTTATTCCTAAAGGGCCAGGAGTTTGGCCTAGTGGTTAAAGTGCTTGCCTAACATGCACAAAGACCCGGGTTCGATTCCTTGGTACCACACATGTAGAAAAAGCCGGAAGTGGTGCTGAGGCTCAAGTGGTAGAGCTCTAGCCTGAGAAAGTCCAAGGACAGTGCTCAGACCCTGAGCTCAAGCCCAGGACTGGCAAAAAAAAAAACACAAAAAAAAACGTATTCCTAAAATCCAGAACAAAAAAAAAAATGTTCTTCTCTAAACAACACATTGAATGCCAGCTGGATGTTTGCTAGCAAGATACTATTAGAATGCAAAGGCAAGTTTTGTTTTCTGAGAAAAAAAATACCTTATTTTTAAAATTTTAATTGAGTTTGTGTCATTCCCTGCTTCTTTCTCTTCTGCTCAGATCCATATTCTTCAGACAGAGTTGAAGACTCCATTTTATTTTGTATTTCTTCTTGTTTTTTTTTGTGCCAGTGCTGGTGATTGAACTCAGGGCTTGAGCTATTTGCTCAAGGTTGGTGTACTTTGAGCCACAGTTCCTCTTCTACCTTTTTGGTGATTAATGGGTGATAAGAATTTCACAGTTTCCTGCCCAGCCTGGCTTCAAACTGAGATCCTCAGATCTCAGCCTCCTGAGTAGCTGGGATTACAGGCGTGAGCCACCAGTGACAAGCTTGGCCTTGATTTTTTTTTTTTTATCTTTCTGCCCCAGCCTCCATAGGGGCTGGGATTACAGGGGTGTACTAAAACATGCCTGGCTACAAACCATGGGGTTGTTGTTTTTGCTGCTGCTGTTTTGTTGTTGTTTTCCCCCTTCCCATTCTGAAGTTTGAACTCAGGGCCTGGGTATTATCCTTGACATTTATTTATTTATTTTTGCTCAAGGCTGGTGCTCTATCAGCTTGAGCCACAGCTTCACTTCTGTGATCCCCATATCGTACCCTCCTGAACAGTTAGGATTACAGGCATAAGCCTCCAGTGCCTGGCAAACCATGACTTTTGAACAAAGTAATCAGTATTATTAAGGACTTAGGATATTAAAGATCTTTCTAAGGCCACAAGATGCAATAAGTAGAACCATTGGGAAGAATAAATAAAAGACAAAAACATTGGGAAGAATATTACAGATCATATATATTCATAATTGTATATATAGATATATGTATACGTGTGTGTGTGTGTGTGTGTGTGTGTGTGTGTGTACTGAGCCAGCCCTGGGGCTTGAACTAGGGGCCTGGGCATTGTCCATGAACTTTTTTTTTTTTAATTGTCCAAGGCTAGTGCTCTACTACTTGAGCCATAGCTCTGCTTCCAACTTTTGGTGGTAAGCTGGAGATAAAAGTCTCACAGGCTTTCTTGCCCAGGCTGGCTTTGAACTGTAATCCTCAAGTCTCAGTCTAGCACATAGCTAGCAGGATTATAGGCATGTGTCACTAGCTCCTGGCATATATATTATATAACATATAATATATATATATAAATCTATGATCATCATTTTAGTAATTTTTGCAGGGGGAGGGGAATGTGTATATATATACACAAAGTGAACACAGCAAGTTTAACCAGTATTTTTGATGTCTGTATAAATCTTGACATTAATTGTCCACTTTTTTTCAGGTGGTGAATCCAAAAAAGAAAGGAAAAAAGAAAAAATATGTTAATTCTGGAACAGTAAGTGAAATTAAATGTTACTTTTTCTTTTGCCAGTCCTAGGGCTTGAACTCAGGGCCTTAGCACTGTCTCTGGACTTTCTCACTCTACACTTGAGCCACAGCACCACTTCAGGCTTTTTCTATGTATGTGGTACCAAGGAATCAAATCCAGGCCTTCCTGCATGGTAGGCAAGCACTCTAATCATTAGGCCATGCTTCTGGACCTAAATGTTACTTTTTTAAGGATTTAGATGAATGAACAAAAACTGCATAAACATTGCTAATAAGAGTTAAGAGCAAGCTAGGTGCTGGTGGCTCACACTTGTAATCCTAGCTAATCAGGAGGCTGAGATCTGAAAATCTCAGTTCTAAGCCAGCCCAGGCATACAAATCTGTGAGATTCTTATCTCCAGTTAACCAGCAAGAATCTAGAAGGAGAATTGTGGCTCAAGTAATAAAGCTCCAGTTTAAACAACAACAAAACAACCTAATGAGCAAGATCATCAAGTCCTGAGTTCAAACCCTAATAACTGGCACCAAACATAAATAAATGTGTGTGCATTATATATATATGTATACATTTTTTTTAAGCAAAGACTAAAAGCAATTCAAATGCCAAGCTTTGTTTCACTTAAGAGTTGATTGTTTGGAGCTGTAATTCTTCACTTCCCAGGGAGAGAATGCGATGGAGAATTCCTTTTGGGAGTGGCCAGATTTCAGGCTTTCCTCCTGATTTCCTGGAATTCAACAGGAATGTCACAAAGGAAGCTAAAGCTTTGTTACACGTTGTTCATTTGGGAAAGCCAAAACACATTCATCTGCCCATGTAAGAAATCCAAATCCTACTAGCAGAGATCTGCAATAGAGCAAAACCTTGATACATAAGGCCATATAGTATGAAGCTAATTGAAAGGACCTCCAGGATATTGAAACAAAAGCCATATAATGAATGATTGTTGTCCTTAATGTACTATGTTATCCCTCATCTCCTTTGCTGTCCCTTGGTTATCTCATATTGGTATAGTATCTCACTTTGTTATCTGATATATTGAATTTATTTGTATTTGGTTATCTGAAACTTGATAGGGAAGGGGGGAAAACCAATACGGGGAGTGGGTGGTGGGTGGGGGGAGGGTAATGGGTGCCAAGACGTGTGAAAGGGTATCAATGTATGTGAATTAATGTACCTTCTATCTGGCAAATATCATGTAACCCTTTTATTAATTACAATAAAAATATATTAAAATAAAATAATAAAAAAAAGAAATCCAAATCCACTGAGAAGTACTGCACTGCTAGATATGAGTGGCTCACGCCTGTGATCCTAGCTCAGGTGTTGATTGCCGTTCAAAGGCAGCCCAGGCAGAAAAGTCTGTGAGACTCTATGTCTCACAGTAAATAAGTAGATGTAGAACTGTGTCTCAAGTATAGCAGGCTAGCCTTGAGATTAAAAGGAACAGAGTCCAGGCCCTGAGTTCAAGCCCCATTACTGACAAAATAAAATAAAATATTAACACATTAAAAATAATAAAAGATTACACTTTTATTAGGCTCCACTTAAATACTAGGAGAAGACATGAAGTGTAATCATTTATAGTGCATTAAAATTGACAACTCTGCCATTCACCAGTGGCCCACACTTATAGTCTTAGCTACTTAGGAAGCTGAGAGCTAGAGAATCCCAGTTCAAACCCAGCCTGGGAAGAAAAGTCCATGAGACAAATGGCAGACCGGAAGCAAGGCTCAAATGAGAGAGCACCAAGCAAGAATGCTGAGTTCTCTCTCTCTCTCTCTCTCTCTCTCTCTCTCTCTCTCTCTCTCTCTCTCTCTCTCTCTCTCTCTCTCTCTCTCTGTCTCTCTCTCTCTCTCTCTCTCTCTCTCTGTCTCTCTCTCTCTCTCTCTGTCTCTCTCTCTCTGTCTCTCTCTCTCTGTCTCTCTCTCTCTGTCTCTCTCTCTCTGTCTCTCTCTCTGTCTCTCTCTCTCTCTCTCTCTCTCTCTGTCTCTCTCTCTCTCTCTCTCTCTCTCTCGCTCACACACACACACACACACATACACGCACATACACACACTCATACACGCTTATTCATATAAACAAAAGCAATAACAAAATACACTTTGTAGATTTTCTGTAAAAAGAAGCACATATGGAGACAATGATAGAGCCTACAAAGTGTAGAAAATTAACATCATCCTATATTTTTCTTTGCTGGTACTAGGGTGTGAATCTAGTACCAGCATACTCAAGGTGCTGGTAGGACTGGTGCACTACCACTTGCATTATGCCTCCAGACCAGCTTTTTCTTATTTTGGCTGCTTTCAGAGAACCTCAGTCCTCTAGATCTCAGCTTTCTGAGTGGTGAGATTTACAGGCATGAGCCATTGGCACTCAGCCAAGATCATCCTATCTTTTCTTTTCTTTTCTTTTTTTTTGCCAGCCAGTCCTGGGGCCAAACGCAGGGCCTGGGCTTTCTCAAAGCTGGAGCTCTACCACTTGAGCCACAGCACCACTTCTGGCTTTTTCTTATGTATGTGGTAACTGAAGAATCAAACGCACGTCTTTGTGCATGCTAAGCGAGCACTCTACCACTAGGCCACAATTCCAGCTCCAGAGCATCTTATCTTTGGAATTAATTTTTTGTTGTGGTTGAAGGCTAATTTTTCTTGTGAGAAGCATCCAGATTGCTTGGAAATGTCTTCCAAGTTTCATTTTGAAGGTCGTTTTTTGTTTTATTCTATAAAGGAAGTCACTTAAAAGTTTAGATGGCTTTGTGTTAGAACCATGACAAAAATACCCTTTTTCTTCCATGTGCTCAGCTGACTGGTTTCATGTCTAACTGGTTTCTGTCAGCCTTTCATCTTTACTTTTATCTGACATGGGAAGTAACTATCTCCTTACAAATGGTGTTCATGTGCCATTTTTTAAAGGAAATAAACTGGCTACAGAACAGCTCATTAACTATTTTTTGGGGTGGGTGGGTGGGGTTGTATTTTCCTAATCATTTTCGATGAACAAGTAGTAATTAGTTTTTGGAATATTTTACTGAAGAACAATGCCTTCAGTGACTCAGAAACATTAGGAATTTTATTTTATCTTTAATAGTTAGAAAAAGTTCCTCTTGGAAAGCTGAAGGGTGAAAAATTTCAAAATACAATACAATAGTGGATAAAGATGGACAGCAAAAAGAGATTAATTATTCTGAGCAAAAAAGTAATATATGCACATTGAAATACCAAAGTGAAACTCCTCAGTGCCATTCATGCCCACTTGAAAATAAAATGAAAACTGGTAGCTCATACCTGTAATCCTAACTACTCAGGAGGCTGAGATCTGAGGATTGGGGGTCAAAAGCAAACCCTGGAAGGAAAGTCAATATGATTCTAGAAGTACAGTAGTGGCTCAGGTGGTAGAGTACTAGCTCTGGGACAGAGTAAAGCTCTGGGACAAGTTCAAACTCCAGGATTAGTACCCCCCCCTCAAAAAAATGACAGGAGAATAAAATGGACTCTGATTGGTGGCTTGGAAGCCTGTGGTATGGAAGAAGGGCAGAAGAAGCTGAGGAATGAGTATGCATACAGTCTGAGTGTACTCGTGTGAGGGAGGTTGAAAATGGTTGAAGAAGGGACAGTGGGACAGGGAAGAGTGACAGAGTGGGTGACATTGATGAGATGCATCATATGAATATGTGGAAATCACACAATGAAACCTGCCCCTTTCCAATGCATGGAAAGAAGGAAGAAAGGGAAGGAGGGAGGGGGGGGGAGGGAGGGAGGGAGGGAGGGAGGGAGGGAGAGCAGACACAGAATAGAGAGAAGAATGAAAAAGTCCCTTTGGGTTTACAACCATGACTGATTGATTCTTCCTTCTCTCTTTTCTAGGTAACCTTACTCTCTTTTTTGGTAGAAACAGAAGTTTCATTCCTTGACTACATCAAGGGAGGGTAAGTCATTCTGTGAACATTTTCTACTATGTAAACATTTTCTTGAACCCATAACCGGAAGTACTAAAGACAGCAAGATTCCCCAAGCAATTAAGGATCAATTTTGTACACTTTAATGGCTAACCTACTGCCCTTTTGAGTCAAACACAAATGTAAAACCTTGCTTATTGCTGTGTGCTGGTGGCTCATTCCTTTAATCTTAGATACTCAGGAGGCTGAGATCGGGGAGATCAAATTTGATATTAGTCCAGGCAGAAAAGTTCTTGAGACTCCAATAAATCACCAAAATGTCAAAAGTAGTGCTATGGCTCAAGTGGTAGAGTGGAAAAACTAAAATCCAGCGCCTAGGCCCTGAGTTCAAACCCTAGTATTGCCACTAAAACTGCAACAACAACAACAAAATGCCTCACTTCCCAAGAGCTACCAATCTGAGAGACATACTGAAATGTTTCTCCAACCAAGAGAAAAATCTTCCCTTTTTTGTTCAGTTTTATTTTTTGCTTATTCAGGTTTATTTTTTACTTTATTTATTTTTTGGCACATCATTTTTTTGACATGAAGTCTCTCTGTACAGTCCAGACTGGCCTGGATATCACTGTGTAGGCTGAGTTAGCCTCAAATTTCTGGTCTTCTTTCTTCAGCCTCCCCAATGTTGAAATTAATGTCTGATATCACTATACTCAGAGAGAGACAGAGAAAGAGGCAGAGACAGAAACAGAGAGACAGATGAAGACAAGGAGAATGGAGAGATAAGAAGGATAGAACTCAGCAAATCTTTTCCTCATTATGATTTACGAATTATTTTTCCAATTCTGACTCTCCCATGCAATGTAAAGAGAGAAAGGAACACCGAAATGAAAAAAAAAATGATGGGAGCAAAGATTGTTTCCTGCAAACAAAGCACTTGCTGCTATTTACTCTGCTGAGTAAATAAAAACTGTGTGTGTAAAGGAAGTCTTTGCCATGTAGAGATATCTTGCAGTCTGCCTCTTACAGTTACAATGGTTTCGATAAATTGAAAGTGAAAACTACACAAAGTAGAAAAAACATTTGCCTGGTTTTCCAACATATGTGCATATTTTTATTAATAGAATATTGAAAAATAGAAAGTTAAATTTGTCATAATTGGTGTTGCTACCGCATCTGAAAAGAACATGAAAAATCCTGTCTATCTATACTACATCATATGCATATGACAATTTATTTAGCAAGGGTGTACAGTATCTTCTTAAAATGTGTAATAAAACATTACCTATCTCGTCATTATTATTCATATATATGAATGAAATGGAAGGCTATTAAGGTTATAATTTAACAGTGGAATAATTTGTGTGTGTGTGCTGGTACAGGACCTGGATGTTGTCTCTTAGCTTTTTATTTATTTATTCATTCATTTTTGCCAATCCTGGGGCTTGAACACAAGGCCTGGGTGCTGTCCTCGAGCTTTCTCAAGGCTAGCGTTCTCCTACTTGAGCCACAGTACCACTTCTGGCTTTTTCTATGTGTGTGGCACCTAGGAATTAAACCTAGGGCTTTGTTCATGGTAGGCAAGCACTCCACCACTCGGCCACACTCCCAGACCCTGTCGCTTAGTTTTTTCACTCAAGGCTGGAGCCACACTTCTGCATTCAGCTTGTTAATTGGAAATAATAGTCTTTCTTGCCTAGATTGGCTTTGAACCTCAATCCTCAGACCTCAAACTCCTGAGTGGCTAGGATTATAAATATCAACTGTGTACATCTATCTTTTCTTTTTTTTTTTGTGGGAGTCATAGGGTTACACTCAACCTGGGTGCTGTCCTTGAGCTCTTCAGCTCAAGGATACCCCCTTACCCCTGGGTGTTGTCCCTGAGCTCTTCAGCTCAAGGCTACTGCTCTACTCTTGAGCCAAGCCTCACTTCCTGTTTTCTAGGGGTTAATTGGAGATAAGAGTCTCAGGTTCTTTTGTGCTCAGGCTGGCTTTGAATTTGATCCTCAGATCTCAGCCTCCCAACTAGCTAAGATTACAGGCATGAGCCACCTCTCCCAGCTGTGTATACCTATCTTTAAGGGCTAACTTGATTTATGGACTCAGTTGAGCAAATAAGATAATTGCATCCTAAAAAGTAGCCAAAATAAGTGATGTGGCTCAAATGGTACAGTGCCACCCTTAAGTGAAAAAAAGCTAAATTAACCCAAATCCAATTTATTTGCAACTATTCTTGAAAACAAATTTTTAAAGAATTTTTTCCCTTTTAAAGAAGCAATATCCATGTTTTTTTTTTCCTGGACACTGAGCCTAACATTGTTTTATGATGTAAGGTAGAGAAAAACAATATTTTATAAACAGAATACTAACATCTGAAAAGAACTCCGCTATAGAATAATAAAAACAGCCTCTTCTGGATTGTTGATTTGGGGGTGAGAGGGAGGTCATTATTTTTAGTTATTCTATTGGGAACAGATAGAAAAGCTTGGCCAGCCAATCAGAGCAGAGGCTCTGTGCCTCTCTCTATGGCCTGTGCAGACCCCTGCATGTCTCATCACCGAATGGGCCTCTCGGTATTATATCATGACCCATTGCCCTGGGAGGCCCCACAATAGTCTGATTAGACCCAGTGGTGTGTGCTGGAATAGGCATCCAATCAGAGGGCTGATGGTGCATGGAGAGCTTCTGATTGGCTCTGGGCACTGCTATAGCCCGCAGGCTGTCCAATGATCTTGAGAGTCACATAGTGGTTGCCTTAGTAACCCTGCACACCTTGGCTCTGTTTTTAAGACTGCAGAGCAAAGGACCTGATCCAGGTGTTCTAGTTTTTCAATACGTCGATATACATTTATTCCTAGGGTAATTTTATTTCTTTTTTATTTAATAAAAATAATCTTAGATATTAAAACATAGATCTCATTGTCTAATAAGCAAATCTTATTTAAATAATCCCTAATGATTTTTAAACAATGTTTTGATTGTCATTCATAAGGATAATGTGAGACTCTTTCTGAATTCCAGTTCACCTGAAATCTAAGTTCCTTTGCTAAATGGGGTCACTATGTTTTAAATAATTTATTCAAACTGAATATATATGTATATATTCAATATATATGTATATATGTATATATTGAATATATACATATATATTCATATTCCAAACAATTGTCAACATAAGGGCAAAATCAGGTTTCAAATTTTATGCTTCTGGCGTCTCATGTCTTCATGAAACTCTATCCCATTAACATGACTGGAAAACAAGTATCTATGACAATGGTACATACAACTCTTTGACTTATAGATGCAGAGAAAATGAGTCTGAGTTTCTAAGCTAGTGGAATCATTTGAAGCCTAAATCCTGGGTCTGTGCTTTTGTCAGAAACTTAGAGGCCAGACACTTGTAGATCACATCTGTAACCCTAGCTACTCAGGAGGCTCAGACCAGCGGCTCATTGTTTGAATCAACCTGAGCAGGAAAGTCCATGGCTCTCTGCCCTCTAACCACCAAAGAATCAAAAGTGAGTTGTGGATTATGTGGTAGAGCTCTACCTTTGAGTGAAAAAGCTAAGGAACAGGGCCCAGGCCTCCTGAGTTCAAGCTGTAACATTGGAGCATGTACACACACACACACACACACACACTCACACTCACACAGCAAATGAGAGGAAGAGTAAATGAGAGAGAGAATCCTTATATTTCATAATCTCATTTTAAAATCTTGAGTTTCTTGATGCTACTTATTTAAAAAGCAAGCTGAATACCAATAAGTGGCTTTATCAACGAGCCCCATGAGGACTTTTTCTCTGAAAATGCTTAAAGCCATGACAGTAGTGCCTCCATTCTGTACAATTTATGGCATAGCTGGAAGCATGTGGCCTCAGAGGACTCATTTTACTAGAATATTCAGCCCTATAAGGTTTTTTCCTTGCTTGAAACTGAATATACATGTCTAGGATTCTCTTTTTTTTAAGAGCACTTCTTGTAGCATCTAGTGCTTTATATTCATCAGATCAGTGGTAAGCTAAGCCCTACAGCACCAAATGGGGAGAAATCTAATAAAAACAAAGCCATTTTTACCTTCTATAAATATATTCACAGCAAACATTTTCATATCTCAGCTGAACTTTCCGACACTGAAACTTACCAAGTAAACTTTTTCACATATTAAAAAGACTCTGAAAATTATATTCTGAAAAAGAAAATGCCAAAGGAAATCATATGTCTAAATTAATATTTTAAGCCATAAACTAACCAGGTAGCTGGTGGCTCATGCCTGTAATCTTAGCTACTCAGGAGGCTGAGATTTGAGAATTGTGTTTCAAAGCCAGCTCAGGCAGGGAAGTCTATAAGATTCTTACTTTTTTTTTTTGTGCCAGTTCTGGGCTTGAACACAATGCATAAGCACTGTCCGTGGGCTTTCTTGAGGCTAGTGCTCTACCACTTGAGTCACAGCACCACTTCCACCTTTTTCTATGTATGTGGTTCTGAGGAATTGAACCTAAATCTTAAGCTCTCTACCACTAGACCAAACTCTTATCTCCAATTAACCACCAGAAAACCAGAAGTGGAGCTGTGGTTCAAAGTGGTAGAACACTACCTTGAGCGAAAAAAGCCCAGGGACAGTGCGTTCAAGCCCCATGATTGACCAAAAAAAATAAGGAGGGGGTAGGAGGAGAAGGAGGAGAGGGGAGGAGGAGAAGGAGGGGCTGGGAGGAGGAGGAAGAGGAAGAGGAGGAAAGAAAGGAAGGAGAAAAGAAACCATAAACTAGACACTAGTGGTAGCTACTTGAGAGGCTGAGATCTTAGGATCTCAGTTCAAAGCCAGCCCAAAAGCAGAAGTCCATCAGACTTTTATCTCCCATTAACCACCAAAGAGCTGGCAGTGGAGTTGTGGCTCAAGCAGTAGAGTACCAACCTTTGAGTGGAAAAAGCTAATGAACAGTGTCCAGCCCTTGAGTTCAAGCCCCACTACCAGCACAAAAAAAGTAAATATAAACAAATGAATAAACATTGCTAGGGCTAATGCTTAATTGCAGCTTTTTTATATTCACTATACAAATGCTAAAAATGTCAATGTTTTAGTAGGATTTGAACTCAGAACCTTGAGGTTTCTAGGGTACCCTACCACTTGAGACATAACCTCTCCCTTTGGGGGAGCTGTAATTTTTAAAAATAAGCTTACATGCCCCTTCCTCCATGGGGGTATGGGAGGAGAGGTATCTGAAGATGCATGTCTCTCTTCATTCATGTAATATAGCTGGGACCACAGGTTACACCCAGCTTTATTATTTTCTATCCTCTCAGTCAATGCAACTTGGCATGAACCACTGCATTTGAGCTAGATGTCGATGTTCAGTTTTAAGCTTTAGGATTATGATTTTATTGCTAGTTCATGTTATTCTTCAGATAATTTTTTTCATTGCCATCCATTTCACCGTGAAAGAGAACACTACATGGATACTTATAATAAGAAATAATGGTAATTTAGCTCAAATACTCCTAATGTCTTTTATATCAGGCAGTGTCTTTGTCATATTTTAGAGTAGATCTGTTTAGCCAAGCAAACTGAAGGCTAAATTGACTCAATGTTGGTTCCAACAACAGTAACGAATTTCTGCCAATGTATGACTAATGCCAGAAAAGCAACTTAAATTCTTTTCTTCCTAATGGACAATTAATCATTGATCCTTTGCACATGAGACTTTTCTTTGCCCAACAGGAACATGCAGGAAAATATTTGAGTCATCTATTTCTGTGAAATTTCTCTAGTATTGTTTCTTTTTTCCTGTGTGTGCGTGCATGCGTGTGTGTGTGCGTGTGCCAGTAGTAGTCTTGAGTGATGTATCTTAGCTTTTCTCTCACAGCTGGCATTCTACCACTTGAGCCATAGCTTCACTTTATCCTAGTTAATTGGTGATAAAAGTCACAAGGACTTTCTTGCCCAGGCTGGCTTCAAACTGTGATCCTCAGATATCAGCCTTCTTGATTAGCTAGGATGACAGATGTGAGCCACTGGTGCCTGGCTAAAGTAGATGAACTACTTTTTTTAAATTTTGGAAAAGTTAAGGCAGAAAAAGAGAACAAGGAGATTTAGGTCATAATGAAATGGGGTGGAGTAGCACTAGGCTGGAAAATGAGTTCCTGAGGTGAGTGAACCAGGGACTGAGGAAATAGCTCTCCTGAATTTAGCATTGGGGTTCAAGTCTGAACTCCAAGCGGAACAGTGCTGGAATCCCCAGGCCAGGCATGTTGAATTGTGTCCTGACTCCTCTGGGGAAACCAGAGATGATGTTGAAGTATACATTTTACAGGTATTAAGAAAATACATACAGAAAGAAGTCCTCTGAGCTACTCATATGAAGTTATGCTATTTGGAAGGCAGAACTCTTAATTTATCTATCTATCTGTCTGTATACACATATATACATATATGTATATATACACATATATGCATATGCATACGTTCTTCTACAATATATTCCATATAACATTTTATATATACTAATGTAATATATAATGTATTCTTTATTCTAATATATATATATATATACACTGTGTGAAATATAGTGCATATATAATGTAGCATATATAATGGATATGTGACTTATGTAATAGAGTATATAATATAGAATTCATAATACATATTAGAATAATGAAACTATATAGAACTATATATTAATAAAGTGGCATATGCTATGTTATTCTTTATATATACTATATGTGCTATATATACTATATCTACTATATATGTTATATATAGTACATATAAAGAATAAAGTATATCTAAAGAAAAAGGAACTGCTATCTGGCTTTCTTGAAACCCATCTTTTACTGATCTGTTTTCTAAGCTATAAAATGGCAGCTCAAGTAACATTTCCTAGGCAGAATATTTTTCAGGACTGATATGTGGGTTTTTTTTAAATGAATGCTCTATCAAGAGTCATCTTGTGTAGATTCAGGTATTTTCTGTGATAGCAGTCTTCCTACAGTACCAGAGGAAAAAAAGAAAACTAACACGATTATCAATGTTGTTTTGCCTTATGTGGATGACAAATCATTTCTCAAAGTCTTCAAGAAATCTCTCACAGAGCCTGAACATTTTGCAGTAGTCACATTTTGTCTTTATTTATTAGTACTTTGTAAATATGCAGAATATGCCACTCGGCATAACAAGTATGCATGATAATATGAATGTATGAGATGAATAAGCTGTTATCCATAGCAAAAATGCAGCTGAATTTTGGGTTATACTTTCAACGGTGAATTCAGCAAATGACTTTTGGGTTCTGCTGCTATTGTACTCAATGAATAGAAAGTCTGTATTGTTAGCTCTATGAGTACAAAGATGGTGTTTGTTCCTATTTCTTTTTATCATTAATACAGTACTTGGCTACTGATGCTTAGGAAATGAGTGCTGTGTTTTAGTTTAGTTTTTTTTGTTGTTGTTGTTGTTAGTTGTGGGACTTGAACTCTGAGTCTGGGTGCTGTCCCTGAGCTCTTCAGCTCAAGGCCAGTGCTCTACTCCTGGAGCCACAGCACCACTTCTGGTTTTCTGGTGGTTAATTGGAAATAAGAGTCTCAGGGACTTTTGTGTCAGGGCTGGCTTTGAACCATGATCCTCTTAGCCTCCTGAGTAACTAGGATTGTAAGCATGAGCCAGTGATACCCATCTGTGTTTTAGTTTGTGAACAGATTGGCTCTCGAGGATTGGTTCTCTCAGAGAAAACCTTGAGGAACTACTTTATGGAAGGACAGAATTTTTTTCCCCTCATCTGAATACTGCTGCTGCTGACAAAGCAAGAGAGAGAATTCTTTTTGACATACTGTGTGTGTCACATAAAGAATGAATCAAATTTTGGGCATAGTCTACTTGGTTTCATAATTTTACCTTACTATTTAGAGCTTTAATTCTAAACCTATCTCTTCTTTTAGTTTATTATTTTTTTCTGATCCAGGGGGTCGAACTCAGGACCTTGCTGCTGTCTCTGAGCTTTCTCACTCAAGGGTACTTAGCACTCTACCACTTGAGCCACAATCCCACGGCTTTTTTGGTGATTAATTGGAGATAAAAGTCTCATGGACTTTCCTACCTGCTCTCTGGCTTCAAACCATGATCCTGATGTGTTCAGCCTCTGGAATAGCATGGATTAGAGCTTTCTTTTTATTTTGTATATACCATATCATTTTTTTACTTAGTAGCCATAAGTTTAATTCATTGCTTTGATAGGTATAACTGACTTTGAGGAAAATTTTGTATGTATAACTATTGCAGTCTTTCTTCAACAAGAAAGAAGTTTCCTGCTTCTGACATTTTTTATATCCATAAGTCTAGGTTTCTTTATAAATGGAGGAAAAGTCCTTTTTCAAATTATTGTGAGATTAGTTGGTATAAGCTATGTAAATAAACACCATATTTCAGTACATTATTATAGGTTACACTAATTATATGAGCATTTTAATGCATATAAGTTATGCATATAAAAATCTGAAAGATTATATTCCATGTTGCTTGTTACTCATAGAACTTGACCTTCAAAAGGCAAGAGTGGGGACCAGGAGTATGGCCTAGTGGTAGAGTTCTTGCCTAGCATGCACAAAGCCCTGGGTTCGATTCCTCAGTACCACATACACAGAAAAAGCTAGAAGTAGTGCTATGGCTCAGGTGGTAGAGCACTAACCTTGAGAAAGCTCAAGGGCACTGCCCAGGCCCTGAGTTCAAGCCTCAGGACTGACAAGAAAAAAAGACAAGAATGGTACAATATGCAGTGTTCATAAGCCATTCTGGCCAGAGTAATGCCTGCGGGAGCTGGTTACATGACTTCCTGCTCACACATTAATGTCTGTGTGATTGACAAGATGCTGGCCTGGACCTATTCAATGCCTGCCTGTACCATTCAATGCCCGGTCAGAGGAGGAGGAAGTGGGTAGATCTGGAGAACACAAAATAGTTCCTGGTGATACCATACATTCTTGGCTACTTTGGAACACATATAAAGTGAACCTATTTATTCAGCCAGAAAATGTAGGAAGATTCCAACATGTGTAAAGCATTATGAATTTGGCTCAACACACACTCTCTTCTAGTCTTATAATAGAGAGGAAATTGGTCCACAGACAAAACTTCCAAAGTTATCAGTATAATAAACTCAAATATAGTTATTTTTAATTCGTGTGTGTGTGTGTGTGTGTGTGTGTGTGTATGTGTGTTAGTTTGTGTGCAGTATCAAGGTTTGAACTCAGGGCCTCACACATGTTCATTTGCCACTCTACCAGTTAAGTTATAACCTTTAGCTATGCCTAGCTTGTTGCTGGTTATTTTGGAGATAGAATCTCACAGACTTTTCTCCTTGGCTGGCCTTGAACTCCAGATCTCAGTCTCCTAAGTAGCTAAGATTACAGGCGTGAGCCACAGGTACACAGCTATTTTTTTTATATAACTTGCAGTGATGTGCCATTTGAATAAGATAAGGCACATATTGATGACTCTACTATAATGCACTTGATTACATACCTGACAAGTCAAGAACAAGTCTTTGCCCAAGCATAAGATTACATTTTGTATTGTCATCAGTAAGGAAGTCTGTGCATCGTTAACATTTGTTGTAGGGCTTGAAACATAACAAGCATCATCCTTCATTGTGTTGCTAAGGTAAACAGGAAGGTTGCAAATATTTAACTGGTAAGACAATGTACTGTAGGGATTAGGACTTAATTGGGAATTTAGTGTGAATTCAAATTTCAGTGCTGACATTTTACTCTTGCTATGGGAAGTTATTAAGTTTTGTGGGCACATGTTTCCTTGTCTGTAAAAGAAAGAGAGTATATGTAGTAGCCCTTTGGTACATGCAGATATATCAATACAAGGGGATTATTCTTTTTTTGTGTGTATGTAAATGTTTTCACAAAATTAATGGCAAAGAAACAACAGATCCCACAATGACTTAATCACGACTGATGATGATAATACAGGACTGCCAGAACGTCTCTGTATCAGCTGAGCTGGGTAATAAGCAATTGAAAATTCATAATTCAAACCTTTGTTCTGAAAGTTTCTATTTTTTTAAATTGTTACTTTAGGCTGGGCTCAGTAGTTCACATCTGTAGTCTCAGCTATTGAGATCTGAGGTTGGCAGTTCAAAGCAAGCGCAGGCAGGAAAGTCCATGAAACACATACTTCCATTTAGCCACCAAAAAGCCTAGAAGTGGAGCTGTAGCTCAGAATGCTAGCCTTGAGCCAAAAATCAAAGGGACATCTCCCCATCTCAAAGTTTAAGCCCAGTACCAGCACAAAAAAAGACCACTTTTTGACCAAAGGTCATCGAAACCATGCATAATATATACATAAATTAGGTATGCTTATTAAAATTCTTTATTAAATTATTGTGAGCTTGAGATAACACATGTAGCCAAACATAAATAATGTGTATATGAGATGTATATGCAGCTTGCATATACAATCAGTTTTATACATACAAAATTTTATACACATAAGATTGAATATTAAAAGCTTGTATCAGTGTGATTTTGAACTTGGGACCTTACATGGACTCAGCTTGCTTGGTCAGATGGCACCCTGCTTCTTGAGTCATGCTTCTAGTCTGCCATTTTGCTGGTTAACTGGAGATAAAGTCACTATTTCTGTCCCAGCTGTCTTTGAACTCTGATTGAACTTAATCTCAGATCTTTGAGTAAAGATTGCAAGTACGAGAGACATTGTTCTTGACTAAGCTATACCTTTAGTTTCTTTAAAAAAAAAATACCATCCCTGGGGCTTGAACTCAGGGCCTTGCACTTCAATTTCTCACTTAAGGATCTACTAGTTGAGCTACAGCTTCACTTCTGGCTTTTTGCTGGATAATTGGAGATAAGAGTCTATTGGACTTTCCTATCCAGCTGCTTTTTAACCTGAATCCTCAGACCTTAGCCTCATGAGTAGCTAGGATTACAGGCATGAGCCACTGGAAGCAGACTCATCATTTTTCTTAAAATATCAGATTACTATGATTTGAAATTCTGGTTCTTTGCTAATGAACAGCAGCATAATGAAGCAACGGGCAGGAGATTGCAATCCTTTTCAGTATCTCAAATGAGTTTATATGGAACTATTCTCTTGAATGCACCTTTTCTAAAAGTTTTTACTTATTTGAGTCTATGATAGTATGGAACTATGCTCCAAATTAGTTAATATCTTAGCCTAGTAACCTGATTTCTATTCTGAGACTAAAATTTAAAAAATAACATAGTTGCTACATATCTATAATGGGAATCTACATTTAATTTTGTTCAATATAAGCACTGAATGTTCTCCCCTTAGGAGGAAAATATGTATGAATTCAATTCAATCCTGAACAGCACTTAAATCTTTTTAGAATGACATTTGGGAGAAGAAAGGAGACATGAGTTCTTTTTGGAAAGGGTTCCAAAGGTTCAGGTCCATTGTTCTGTGTGTCATAGGTCCTTTTTCACTAAGCTGGTAAATTCACTCCTGTAATCCAAGCTAATCAGGAGGCTGAGATGCTGTGGATCAGGGTTTGAAGCCAGCCTAGGAAGAAAAGTCCAAGAGACTCTTATCTTCAGTTAACCACCCAAAATCTAGAAGTGGGGGTCTGGCTTTAGCAAAAAAACAAAAAACAAAAAACAAAAACAAATGAGTCTGAAGCCCTGACTTAAAGCCCCAGGACCAGAAAACAAATGAATACCCTAGGAACTTCTAGAACTTCTAGTGCAGGAATTCATGTTTTCAGATGATTTATTTATTAGTGGGAAATTTTCATAAATGATATATAATTATAGATTGTTACAGGAAGTATGTGACTGTCAATTATGGTTTTTATACATTTCTTGAGAAGAAACAAGGAGATGAAATATATGAAGAATTACAAGTATCTACTAGTGAGTTTTCTTAAATGAATGTCAACTCCTTTGTTTCCAAGGAAACAAACCAGTAAACTCAGTTAAAAAGAAGATAATTCAGTAAAATCATTTGCATGACTACGAGGTGCTGAAAAGTTTAAACAGACACACACACACACACACACACGCATGCACGCACACATAAATTTTATGTCTCTCGGTAATAAGTACAATCATCCACTTTTGTGCAGTAAGAACTTCTGTGGTCATTCCCTGTGCATGCAGTCCTTCATTTCTGAAAAAGAAAAAAGAGACAATTCCTATTTCAGGAAATCTTGAAAAATGTAGCAGGTTGTCTGTGGCTCAAGCCTGTCATCCTAGCTACTTAGGAAAATGAGAAATGGAGAATTGTAGTTAAGGACTACCCTAGGCAGAAATGTCTGCATGACTTTATCTCCAAAATAGCCAGCAAAAGACAGGCTAGATTTGCCGGTCAAAGCAAAGCAAGGGCAGGGCAAGGCTCTGAATTCAAACTCTGGCACCAGTAAAGAAGATGAAAAGGATGGTTGAAAAATGTAATTTAAGGAATGACATTATTAGAAATGATTTTAGCCAATGCTTACCTTTATAGTACAACAATTTCATGATAACTACCCCAAAAAAGTAACAAAATAATAACCAGTGTTGTCAGGTACCAAAGTAAGCCTAGCTACTCAGGAGGAGATAAAAGGATCATAGTTCAAAGTGAGCTGGAGCAGGAAAACTCCCTGAGACTCGTCTCCTATAAACCAGCAAAAAGCTAGAAGTGAAGATGTGGCTCCACTGGTAAGACACCAGCCTTGAGTGAAAAAGTCAAGTAAGAGCATGTAGGTCCTGAGTTCAAACCCGAACTGTCCACACAAAAGAGAACAGAGTAGACTAGAATAAAAGGAAATAACAAATGTTGACCTGCATTTCTTCATTAGAAAGCGCATAATTTCTGTGGCTTCAAATGCAAATCTAGTTCACCACTATATTTCCGTTTTCTACCATGTAACTACCTTTGAAAAACTCCCCACATAATGTCATCCAACTTTTTGATGTACTTGCTCACTTAAGGAAACTAGTGACACTACAAAACATATTAATGGAAAATAAATTTTCCTTCATTAAAGTAGTAATGATTCTCCTTTTCTTATGTTGTAGAACACAAATCAACTTTACTGTGGCTATTGATTTTACAGCATCTAATGGTGAGTATTATGATCACTCCCCTGTATAATCACCAATTAAGTGAAAAATACATGTTTTCTTTCATGAGATTTAGATATTTTTGTTCCTCTCTTTATAGACTTCTGAAGGTTTCTTTCCTTTTATGAAACATTCATGGAATGTTTCACTTATGTTCAATCTTACAAAGTGGTTCAGATTTACAGAAGAAAAAATGGATCTTAGAACTTTTAGATCTCCAAATATCGTTTTTTTCATCTCATATATTCTTTAAAAATGCAGATTTGCCAGTCAGGAGGCTTAGGGTAAAGGTTTGAAGCCATCCCAAACAGAAAAGGCTGTGAGACTTTTATTTCCAATTAACCAGCAAAAAGCCAGAGGAGAGGTATGGCTCAAATGGTAGATTGCCAACCTTGAACGAAAAAGCCAAGAAAAAGCATGAAGGAGTGAATTCAGGCACTAGCAGTAGCACAAAAAGCTGCAAATTTTACATATGATTAAACCCAAAGAGTAACTCTACTCCTTTTTTGTCCCCTCCCTTTTCTCATTCCTGGCACTTCTGAAGTATGTCTAATTATAATCTTCAGACATTTTTTTCTTTGAGTAATCCAACCCTCTGTGTATCTTATACAATTGGGTTAATTTATATTCATTTATTTTTAAGAATTATTTGTAAGAACATACTTATATCCCATTTGTTAAGATGGACTGAAATGTAGCAGTCTATATATGAATAGTAATTTGCCTATCAAACATTTTAAGAAGGAAATGTTAGTTGTTTCAAAAATAACTATTGAAATCAGTTAGTATAGAACTTCAGTAATTATGTTACTTAACCAATACAAACCTCATTTAGTATCATTTCTTATTTTTATGTTTATTCATTATTTCTAATGTAATTTTATTATATATTGGCTATTTACATTTTATCATTTTTTGTTATCTGTCAGTAGTTATACAAAGGAGTTGCCATCAAACAAAGCAGTTTATGAATATAATGAGTTGGAAGAGTTTTATTTGTTTTGTTTTGTTTTTGGTGATATTGAAATTTGAAATTAGGACTTCTTAGTTGCTACACATGTGCTCTACCGGTTGAGTCATGCCTCCAGCCTCAAAACAACTAATTTATTTTTGTGTGGTATGTGTCTGTGATTGTCCTGGGGCTTGAACTCAGGTCCTGGACGCTGTCCCTGAATGGTTTTACTCCAGGTTTTCACCCTACCACTTAAGCCACAGGTTTACTTGTGGCTTTTTGGTGGTTCATTGAAGATAAGTGTCTGATGGACTTTTGCTGTCTGCACTGGCTTGGCAGTGCAGCTCTCAGCCTCCTGATCTAGGATTCCAGGTATGAGCCACCAGCACCTGGCTTCTTATGTACCTTTTACCTGAAGTTGCCACTTGTTTAAATATGTACAGGATGGTCTGTGGATTATGATAGTTTGACTTAAAAAGTTTTCAACTTTGCAAAGACAGGAAACAAATTCACATTCAACAGAAGCCATGCTTCAGGTTGTTTTTTTAATTGTATTTTCTTAAGCTAATGATGCGCTGTATAAATACTCGTGGGAAGTGAGGCGGGAGCACACAGCCTCGCCTGCCAGGCAGCCACATGGGTGCGGGGAGAAGCAACTCCACTGCAGATGGTAGATTATCTAACCTAGCATGTCATCTGCCTCAGGTGTATGAAATAGTCTGATTTACATTATTTTCTGCTTACAATGTGTTTATTAGGATGAACCTGTTGAGGATAGAGATTTCTTTTTTCTGTTTTCCAAATTACTCATACCCCTAACTCTCTCATTCTAACCCTTATATTTCCCATTTCTTTCCCAGTGACTCACATCTCACAAAGCAATGTTATTTTTAGTAAAGATGGAACCACTAAGAAAGCACTTAATCACATCCTCCTCATATGCAAATGTGCAAACGGAGATTCAGAAAACCCTTTTACTAATACAAACAACCTGTTTTTTTTTTCATTCTGGAATTCAAACTGCAGAGGAGGAGACAATGCTGTAATTAAGCTAACTTGTCACATACCTTAAGTGTATTTCTTCCCATTTGGGATTCAAGTTACAGATTTTTCTCATGTGTGTGGTGTAGTAATACATGAAACACAGAAGTCATGAAGTCCAGCTAGCTTAAAAAAAAAAATCTAGATTTGGGGGCCGGGAGTTTGGCCTAGTAGTGGAGTGCTTGCCTAGATGCACAAAGACCCGGGTTCAATTCCTCGATACCGCATACATAGAAAAAAGCTGGAAGTGGTGCTGAGGCTCAAGTGGTAGAGCTCTAGCCTTGAGAAAGTCCAAGGACAGTGCTCAGGCCCTGAGCTCAAGCCCAGGACTGGCAAAAAAAAATCTAGATTTTGTTCACTGATTAATTTTAGTGCAAAGAAACAGTTTTAATAATTGGAAGACTTCAGTTATGACGATACGTGAACCTGGTATCAGATAAAAACTGTGAAAGTAAGTTTTCTTTCTCCTTATTAAATTAAAAATTAATACCTGTTATTTACAGGGTTTCCAAAATAAACAATGAGGAAGGAGACTGTAATCCCCAGTCCACTCTCTGGAGATCCCTAAAGAGAACATAAGTAAATAACAGTACACCATAACTAAAGATGAGAGTTTCTTGGGGATGAGGATCTAAAATCCCCACTGAAATCTGAGCCAAATGAATTGTAAAGAGAATTACATCCTATGGCAAAGAGGCATTTTAGTAATGAAAGATTAGTTTAATAAAAAGGTAATCTTCAGAAGAAACTACAGGACCCACAGGATCATCTCATGTGATGCAGAGAAAGTTTTTAGCAAACCTGTTCCCAATGTAATCCCTCAGCAGAATTGTCCTGGGGGACAATTCTGAACCTCATGGAGAATGTCTATGAAAACCCCACAGCTAGCACCATCCTGCCGAGCAAGTGAAAAGCTGATGCCTTCCTCCTGGGACCATGCACGGAGATGCAGCTGCTTGCTTTTAACACTGTATCCAGAACTAAAGGATGATTGTGGCTGAGGAGGTTGAGAAGAAAATTGAAGTGTGAATATCCAGGTTGGAAAGGAAGTGAAACAAAGCCCCATCTACTTGCTGATACCGTGACCTTGAATATAGAAAATCCTGAGGTATCTATTGTAAAAAAAAAAAGCAATTGACAATCTCAGAGAGACACATAGCACATGTTTACTCTCATGTGCAGAACCTAGATGGAACACAGTAAATTACAAATTATATAGGACTCTAGGCATTTAGATACAGTAAAACCAAAGGAGCACATTCTTAGGAGTGTGCAAGGCCTCTGAGCCTCTGATTATATAATATTTATCAAAATGAACTCCAGGAAATAGAAACAAGAGGTTTTGTTCCCCCTTTGTTGTTTTTCTTTTTGTCTTGTTTGCTCATTTATCTCTCTCTGAGTTGGTAAGGAGACGCACAGAAATGAAGGGACAAAGGGTGAAAAAATGCAGCATCAGTGCTCACTAAACACTGTGGAAAATGAACTGTGCAATTTGTGGGTGGAGACAGGATGAAAAACTGGGACAGAAATGTACTCCTTACGTGACATCTAACTGTAACATCTTTGTACATCACCTTTTTTGCATGAGTGTGCTGGTCCTGGGGCTTTCACACAGGGCTTGAGCACTGTCCCTGTGCTTCTTTTGTTCAAGGCCACCATTCTGTCATTCGAGCCACAGTACTACTTCTGGTTTTCTGGTATTTAATTGAAGATAAGAGTCTCAAGCACTTTCTTTCTATGGCTGACTTTGAACTTCAATTCTCAGATATTAGCCTCCTGAGTTGTGAACCACCTGTGTCTAGCTCCGTATATCACTTTTTTAGTGACAATTAAAAATATATGCATACCTGTGTCTAGCTCCATATATCACTTTTTTAGTGACAATTAAAAATATATGCATATTAGGGCCAGGAGCATAGCCTAGTGATAGAGTGCTAGCCTAGCATGCATGAAGACCTAGATTTGATTCCTCGGTACCACATATACAGAAGAAGCCGAAAGTGGTGCTGTAGCTTAAGTGGCAGAGCACTAGCCTTGAGCAAATAGTGTACAAGGACAGTGCCCAGGCTCTGAGTCAAGCCCCAGGACTGGCAAATATACATATATATATATATGTGTGTATATGTATATAAATATATATGCATATTAAAACACTATTACAATTAATACAGGAGTTCAGCAGGGTTGCAGGATAGAAGATAACTCATCAATTATTTTACTATATTTTTTAAGAGAAAAAAATCACAAAAATCAAAGTAAAAAGTTCATTTCATTTGCAGTAATATCTAAAGAAATAAAATGATTGGGAATACATTTAACAAAATAGATACAAACACTGAATACATTTAATAAAAGGGGTACTTCCAGTCTGAAAACAATATTCTGAAAAAATGCCTAGAAAACCTAAATATCAAAAAAAAATTAAAGCCATAAATTAGGTGTTGGTGGTTCCTCCTACCTATAATCCTAGCTGTTCAGAACAATGAGATTTGAAGATCATGATTTGAGGCCAGACTGAGCAGAAAAGTCCATGAGACTCATCTCTATTTAAACAGCAAAAAGCCAGAAGTAGAGGTGTAGTTCAGGTTTTAGAGCTCAGGCCACGAATGAGAAAGCTCTGAGAGAGCATCCAGGTCCTAAGTTGATGCCTCAGTATTGGCACAATAAAACAGAGAGAAAAGTTGGGTGCCAGTAGCTCATACCTATAATCCTGGCTACTCAGGAGATTGGGATCTGAGGATGATGGTTTGAAGCCAGTTAAGACAGGAAGCCTGTGAGACTATCTCCATTTAATCACTCACCAAAAAAAAGCTGAAAATGGAGCTATGGCTCAAGTGGTAGAGCGCTGGCCTTGAGCAAAAGGAGCTCAGGGACAGTACTAAAGTTCAGAGTTCAAAACACAGTACTGGGAAAGAGAGCGGACACATACAGAGAGAGAAAGTGAAACAGAAGCAAAGACCATAGACTCTGACAATGCGTTCATGTCCCCTTTTTTTGTCAGAAGTATACAGTATGATTTGGAGTGTGTTGTATAATAAAAATGTTCATACCATAGACTTGTTGGAAGACTTAAATGAGATATGAAGTCGGATTTGATTACATGGTGGGTGTCCTGGTACAGTTACTATTGCGTGGAGTCATGTCCCATACTTAACAATTGATGACAACATCACTCTGGAAGCTACAGAGGAAGGAGTTAGGCAGTTTTGTGTGCTACCACCATTCCCATTCAGTCTTCCATTTTTTACTTAAGAAACTAAAGGGACTTCCATTTTGTCTTTGTCCTAGTAATTAAGCTACCTCTGCTGGAGAGTCAATATAAATGAGTAACAGGACAGATTACATTTTCTCTCAGCCAGATGTCTATTCAAATGTAACATCCTGCAGAGAATACTACCTCTTAAAAACAGGAAACCTGGCAGAGGACCTTGAAAATAGCAACAGTCACATTTAAGTTTATAGCTCCATGTGCTTTAGTACTTTTTTATGTGTGCCAGTACTTGAACTCAGGGCCTTGAGCTGTCCCTTAGCTTTCTGGTTCAAGGCTAGTACTTTACCACTTGGGCCACAGCTCCACTTCCAGTTTTTTGCTGATTACTTGGAGATAAGAGTCTTGAAGACTGTTCTGCCCAGGTTGGCTTGGAATTTGGATCCTCAGAACTCAGCTTCCTTGAGTAACTAGAGATACAGACGTGAGCCTCATTTTTTAGTAGTTATTATTTTAGTAGTATTTTAGTAATATCTATTTTATAGTTTTTTTCCGCCTGTATATGGTAAGTATTATCTCTGGATCTCTGACTCCTTGCTTAGTAATTAGTTAGAGAACTTTAATATTTTTTCAAATCTCAATCCTTAATCAGCTTGAATTGGAAAATCATTATGCCTTCTTTTTGAAGTAATACATTGGGGTCGTTCTCCAATATTACTCCATTTATATTTACTTCAAGTTTGACATTAGGAAAAGCTCAGTTGTTGAAAACATGGGATCCTCTGATGATAAACGTAAGAATTCAAGCTTTAGGGCCAGTTTGCTTCTAAAACTCTAACTGATTAAAATTATGTTATAAAAGGTAACTATAATAAAGTAAGATTCTTCTAGAATTGGAATTCAAAAATAGCCTGAAGCATTGGCAATAACGAATACTTTCTGAAAAATCCTGCTTATGCTTAGGCATTTCTTTGTAAAAATTTCTTTATACCTGATATAGCATAATAAATATGTATGTGTTAATATGCATCTAAAATGCAACTATAAACACAGGCAGAAAAAATCAAATTTTTTGAATGTTTCATTCTGAAACAGACATCATCCTGTTCTTAGCTTGGCTACTATAAGTTATTTCTTTATGAATGTTTGTTTGTTTTTACCATTACTGAGGCTTGAACTCAGGTCTTCATGCTCTTGCTTAGCTATTTTTGTTCTAGGTTGGTGCTCAAACACTTTTACCACACCTCCACATCTGGCTTTTTGCTGGTTAATTGGGAATAAGAATCTCAAAGATTTTCCTGCCTAGACTGGCTCAAACAATGAACCTCAGATCTCAGCCTCCTGAAAAGCTAGGATTAAAGCTTGGTGACTTATGTTTGAAGTCTGTCTTTGGTCCTCAGGCAACCCCGCCCAGCCCACTTCTCTTCACTACATGAACCCTTACCAACTGAACGCCTATGGGATGGCACTCAAGGCAGTGGGAGAAATCGTTCAAGATTATGACAGTGATAAAATGTTTCCAGCCCTGGGATTTGGGGCAAAACTGCCTCCAGATGGAAGGATATCACACGAATTTGCTTTGGTAAGGAGATATCAAACAGATTGGTTATTTTTTTTGGGGGGGAATTGGTTATTTTCATAGCTATGCTGTTGATTTTCTACTCGTTGGGGGAGCAAACCCTGGTAGCCTTTGATTCAGCCCCGTTTTGGTAAATTCTTAGAGTGATCTTAATGTAGAAGAAAACAAACCAACATGATAACTAATCTAATATATATACAGTTCTGTGTGTAATGGTTATATTTTCCTACATAACAAACATTCCAAAAATCCAGAAGGGCAAAATCTTCATGTTCACAATTAGGACTAAGAAATTAGGGCTTTTAATCAGGCATTGGTGGCTCTTTGCCAGTGCATGTAACCTGTAATCCCAGCTACTCAGAAGACCTGAAAAATTGTGGATTAAAGTCAGCTGAGACAGAAAACTCTTGAGACACGAACAAAAACTAGAGCAGAAGGCATGGCTCAAATATGAGAGCACCCAAGCTATCAAGCCAAGCAAGTTGAAGACATTGAGTTCAAACCTCATACCAAGACAATAAAATAAAATAGAAATTTAAGCATCCATAACAACTAAAATATCCAGTAATTATCTTTTTTATGACCAAATCATAAAAAAATAGTAACCTTGTGATTTGAAATTCTGAACAACAGAAGAAATAGTTTCATAAAATTCTAAACTCCCTTAGGTAAAAATGCTAAAAAAAAAAAAAGGAAGACAGAAAGAAACTGATAGAAAAGTAACTCTGAACTATCCTAGTTTGTAATTGTTCCCCTAAGACCAATATAAAGTACATTTTATGTAACCAAACTCAGTAATGAATTTTAATTTTAATTAGCTTCATTTATTATCTAGGGAAAAGTATACCATAAAAAAATCTTATTTAAAGGAAGGTTAAATTGGTCAGCTCAGATTAATATCAAAACCATTGGCAACTTTGTGCTTAATGTTAAACTCGTGTGTGTGTGTATGTGTGTGTGTGTGCTGGGCCTACACTTAGGGCCTGGGCGCTGTCCTTTAGCAGTTTTGCTCAAGGCAGGTGCTCTACCTCTTGAGTCACAGCTCTATCCAAGACTTTTTTACAATTAGGAGATGAAAATCTCAGGGTATTTCTTGCTCAGACTGGCTTTGAACTGTGATCCTCAGATCTCAGCCTCATGAGTAGCAAGGATTATAGTTAGTGAGCCACTGATGTTCAGAAAAAAGTTACATCTTTTATATTGTAATTTCAAATAATTCACTAACCAGTGTGATGGAATAAGGCCTTTTGTTATTTGTAAATTCTAAAATATTATGTGAGGATTAACCAATAAAAATGGTTGAAGGATAGGCGCACACTTTTTTTTTGTGGGTCATGGGGCTTGAACTTGGCCTAGGTGCTATCCCTGAGCTCTTCACCTCAAGGCTACCACTGGACCTCTTGAGCCACGCCCCACTTCCCATTTTGTAGAGGTTAATTGGAGACAAGAATCTCAGGTTGTTTTGTGCCCAGGCTGGCTTTGAACCTTGATCCTCAGATCTCAGCCTCCTGAGTAGGATTACAGGCGTGAGCCAGTACACTGGGCTAGGCACACTTATTTTTATAACTGCCTTTCTCACAAATAAAAGTGAAGTTCTTGATAGCATCTACCTCAAGTTTCCAAGATCCCCAGCCTTAAAGAATGTTGAGGATTTTCTAACCTGAGGAGAGGAAGGGAAGTCAGAGATTTACCTTGGGACAGTCATTCAAATCTTGGGTACCAATATTGGACACAGTGTCTGGGCTTTCATTTGACTAGGTTTCTTTTGCTGGGAAGTGAATAATGACAGCACTTTAGCTACCCTTTTAGAACTGTTCTATAAGCTACCTATTATATGCAAATATCTGAATATGAAACCTGCCCCCGTAGAACTCAATAGATTTGTACTACAAACTACCAGCTGCTTGGGTGAAAGCATGCATGCTGGAATTGCAGCTGCATTTCAATGTTACATTCACATTGTTTGCAAATAAAGCCACAGAAAATGTTTCTCTCAGCCTAGCCCCCCTTTCCTTGATTGTGGGTTCATACTAGGAGTCATGCCTATCAAATAAAGTAGAAGTAATGGGAAGCAACCTCTGAGAAGCCCATGGGGTTTGTCTTTGAGTAACCGATTCTGGGGAAAGATGGAAAAGAAGCCATTGTGTGCCCCTCGATACTCCATAGCCATGGGAATCTCCTCTCTTTGGACCTCACTTCTCAGCCCCCTCAAGCAATTTATGAGAAACTCAGCTCCAGAACCACCTGCCCACAGAAGTTGTTTACAGAAACATCCACTCCTTCCCCCAACCCCTTCCACCCCCAGTGTCAGAAACAGTAAATGGGTTTTTGTCTCATATCATGCAAGAGAGAATAACATTGGGGTAGTCTGTTATATAGCAATACATAAGTAATAAGCCATTCTATGTATATTATTTGTATTATACAGAATTCAATGTAACCCTGACAGAGTGTGGTATTTATCTGTTCTAGAATAAGAATAGGAGATTACTCTTTTTGTCCCAAGTAGCTGGGATTACAGGTGTGCGCTACCACACTGGCTCTTCTCCCTTTCTTTTCTGGAAAGGCACTATTAAAACAAAACAAAAACAAAACAAAAAAACATGTATCCCTATTGGATCTTGAACTCAAGATCTGAGCCCTGTCTCTTCACTTTTGGCTCAAGGCTGGCACTCTACCACTTGAGTCATATCTCTACGTACAGACTTTTGGTAAGTCATTGGAGGTAAGAGTCTCAAAAGATTTTCCTGCCCTGGCTGACTTTGAACCAAGATCCAATCTCCTCAGTGGGATAATAGGCATGAGCCACTGGCTCCCAGCAGAGTAGGCATTTGCATAAATCATCATATTCTGATCACTGAAATGCAATGTGTTGTTGGCCGGTTAGCTTATTGATATGGGGCTAAGAGTATTGTTCAAAGTATCTGTATGCACGTCCAGGTGTGTTACTAGCTCGGTTTCTTTTTTCAGCAGAACTTCGCAATTAACATTTCTTCTTTCTTCTTTTTCTTCGGTCTGTAATCTTCCACCAGAATGGCAACCCTCAAAACCCCTACTGTGATGGCATTGAGGGTGTCATGGAGGCTTACTATAGAAGTCTAAAGTCTGTGCAGTTGTACGGCCCAACCAACTTCGCTCCGGTCATCAACCATGTAGCGAGGTAAGCAGAGAGGGCACAGGGATTTACTTATTCTTACATCCCAGACATGAATGAAAGTGTGCCACTCTTGCTAGCATGACTCTAGGAATCAAAGTTAGTTCCTGCTACTTTCATTTCAAGAAGGTGAAAGAAAAGAAGGACCATAAAATCCCCTAAGGTCCCACACCTGTCATCCTTGCTACATAAGAGGCTGGGATTTGAGGATCACAATTTGAAGTCAATCCCAGGCAGGAAAGTTTGTGAGACTCTTCATCTCCAATTAACCAGCAAAAAGCCAGATGTGGCACTGTGGCTCAAGTGGTAGCATGCTAGCCTTGACCAAAAATGTTCAGATGTAGCACTTAGGCCCTGAGTTCAAGCCCCAGGGCCAGTTTAAAAAAAAAAAAAAGGATTTAAAAAAAAAAAGGTATGCCTAGTGAAGAAAACAAAAACTTGAATTCTAACAGGACCTGTCCGTTCCAACCCAGGAAAACATATTCATTACAAGTGTCCATGGTAAACACAATGAGACTGGTGACTCAGCTGTGTAAATTGTGCCTATCTAATGCTGTGTCCCAAGGCGTAAAAGTAATGAGGCTGAATTCCATTAAGACACTCCGTTGACTCTCCTTGTGATATGTGGGGCACATTCTTTTAATTCTTTTGGAATTAATATAATGGCTAATTTGATAAGTTCCCAGATCTCTCTCTCCCTGTAAACAGTACATAGCACTGCAATCAGAATATAACCTCAGAGCATTCCAACTATGATCTCAAAAGGCAATCTTACAACATAAAAATCTATTTATGATTGGTGAGAATTCCAACAAACTTCTTTAAGGCATAGAAAACATTATTAGGTTATGCATGATTTATTGTTATGATTTCCTTGTCACTTTTTTTAAATCAATTCTATGTCCATTTGGTTTCGTTATTTCTTTTTTTTTTCCTTTTTGGGCGCCTGGGTGCTGTCCCTGAGTTTTTGTTTTTGTTGTTGTTGTTGTTTGTGCTCAAAGCTGGTATTCTACCACTTGAGCCACAGCTCCACTTCCAGCTTTTTGGTGGTTATTTGGAGACAAGAGTCCCAGAGCTGGCTTTCAACCATGATCTTCAGATGTCAACCACTTACATGGGGGTCAGAAGGGGAAAACAAGGGAAAAGGTGACACTGTTCAAAATGAAATGTACTCATGACCTCTTACATAACTGTAACCCCTTTGTACATCACCTTTCCAAAAAAAAAAAAAAAGAACTTGAACAGTGTATGTGTCAAAAAGCACTCCTTGTATTATATAAATTTTTATCTTGGCACTAGAGCTTAAATTCAGGACCTTGCTTCCTTACTCAGCTCTCACTTACATCTGGTGCTCTATCACTTGAGTCATGGCTCCAGGATGAGTCTTTGCTGGTCATTTTGGAGATGGTGTCTCACAGACTTTTTTCTACCTGGGCTAGCTTCAAAACATTGTTATACAGGTCTCAGCCTCCTGAGTAGCTAGGATTATATGCATGAGCCATTGTTACTTGGTTGTATTATACTTTTTCTTAGTGAATTGAAATACCTATATTTCCAAAGAATAATTTTAATGTATGCATTTTAAGGATAATAGTATATCCATGAAAGTGTAAAATCATTACCTTTGTGTAGTTCCAAACAAGTACACTTTGTATTATTATTTCCACTTGCATAACACTCATGAGTACCAGAAATACAATTTACATGTTAATTTATGCAAAAACCAAAGGTGGTTCTTATCTCAGTTTTCAAGATAGAAAAATAATGTTCAGATATTTAGTTTAATATATTATCACTGTAGTTTACTCCAAATACATTGTAATTACAAATATACTAATTTATTGAAATCTTATCCCAGTTTATTGACAAGGTGTGTGGCTCATTTAGAGTAAATCCATTTCAAAACCTATGTCCAGTTCAATCTTTTGTGGTAAACGAACTCTCATTCCTGGTGAATTTTATTAGTAAAGAAAATTCTGCCTTCTTGGAGACATTCACCTTGTGACTATCCTAATGTATTGTTGCAGGAAAAAAAATGTATAATTAAGTTTGCCTAATCTAGGCTCCTAACGTATGTTGAAGTGTTTCCTCCAGATTAAAAGGTTGGCTGTCGAGATTGTGATTTAGCCTGTGCCGGGTGGAGATGAGTTCTTGGGTTTGCTGTGCTAATTCTTCGCTTTTCCCTTGCTTTGCAGATATGCTTCTTCTGTGAAGGATGGCTCCCAGTACTTTGTCCTCTTGATTGTGACAGATGGCGTTATCTCAGATATGGCTCAAACGAAGGAGTCTATAGTGAACGTGAGTTAGGGCTCAGAGGAGCTAAGTGACAGTTTGGGGCCAGTTGGATGGAGAACAGGATCTGTTTTAGATGGCTACGATGGTAGACACTGGGAGCTTGCTGGAAGCTTCCAGCATAGGAATTCAGTGACTCAGCTAGTCAGGAGCTCTACTTTTGGGTCTCGTAACATCAGGGAAAGTCAGCCTCTGATGTCATGGCTCAGGTCAGAGAGCATGTGCAGGGGACTTAAAGGAGAAATTAAATGCTCAAGATTGCATTCTTAACCTTATCCAAGACAGGTGCTGATCCTTGGGGACCAAGGGAGAGACAGACCGACAGAGACGGACAGACAGACAGAGAAGGGACAATGACAGAGACGGAGACGTCACCTTTAGGAGTATGCATGCATTTGTTTCTCACTGGTTAATTTGACCAGCTCACAAATACCAGCTTATGCCTCACAGAGACCATTGTTTTTTCAGTTACATTCCAGTTATTTGACAACTCTGTTAGCTAATTTCAATTTCTGGAGAACTGAAAAGGAACTAGATATGATTTCAAAACTATCGTGCTCCTTAAAATGCTTAGTCTTGTGTTCATTTTTATAAGTTAATTATCTTTGCTAACAAATTGTCTATAAGACCTATCCCTACTAGATAATATATTGTACCAGATCACGGCTGCTGTTTTGTTTTCCCCATTTTCTATTCCTAAGGTTGGTAGTGATCAGCACAAAATAGACTCTAGTAAAACTAAGTTATATAGCCAAGAGCTGGCAGCTCACGCCTGTAATCACCACTTAGGAAACTGAGATCTGAGGGTCATGGTTCAAAGCCAGCTTTGGAAGGAAAGTCTATAAGACTCTTCTCTCCATTTATCCACAAAACCAGAAGTGGTACTGTGGCTCAAAGTGGGAGAGTAATAGCCTTGAGCACAAAAAAAAGCTCAGGAACAGTGCTCAGGCCCTGAGTTCAAGCCCCAGGAAGGACCAGCACAAAAAAGAATTAATAAATAAATAGGCTAATCAATAAATACTAGAAAGCTGGAATATGTGTGGTCTTTGCAGGGGTGGAATTTAAAGAGATGAGGGATAGGAAATTGGAGGCTGGAAGGTAGGTAAATATACCCACAACACTCAATGTATGCATATGAAAGTAGAAGCAGATAACTCAAGCAGAGCAGTAGGATTGGTAGAGATGAGGAGAACCAGGAAAAGGTGACATGGATTAACATGCACTGTGCTCATAAACTGATGATTGTGAGCCAGGAGTGTGGCTTAGTGGTAGAGTGCTTGCCTAGCATGCACAAAGGCCCGGGTTGGATTCCTTGGTACTGCATACGTAGAAAAAGCTGGAAATAGTGCTGTGGCTCCAATGGTAGAGCTCTAGCCTTGAGAAAGCCCAAGAACAGTGAACATGCCCTGAGTTCCATCCCCAGGACTGGCAAAAATAAAAATAAAAAACAGCTGACAGGTTGAATTAAAACCTCTTTGTCTAACTACTTAAAGATAACTTTTTACAGCTCTCATAATAGACATCTATGAGAACATATCAGACAAAACTCAAGATATCTGAGGAAGGGTAAGAGAATGCTGATCTAATGTTTAATGTACGTATACAAAAATAAGCCTAGAGCCAGGCGCGGCGGCTTATGCCTGTAACCCTAGCTACTCAGTAAGCTGAGATCTGAGGATCGTAGTTCAAAGCCAGCACGGACACTAAAGAATGTGAGATTCTTATCTCCAATTAACCACTAGAAAATTGGAAGCGGCACTATGGCTCAAGGGGTAGGGTAGTAGCCTTGAGCTGAAGAGCTCAGGGACAGCACGCAGGCCCAGAGTTCAAGCCCCATGACAGACAAGAAGAAAGAGGAGGGAGGAGGGAGGAGGAGAAGGAGAAGGAGAAGAAGAAGAAGAAGAGGAGGAGGAGGAGGAGGAAGAGGGGGAGGAGAGGCAGAAGCAGCCTGGAAACCTGAGGGAGATTGTGTGGGGTTGGGAAAGATAGGGGAGATGGATAAAAGGGTGTGACATTGATCAAGGTTTACTTGTCAACTATATGTTGATATATGAATATCTATATGAACAGAAACCTCTTTGTATAATTGCTTAAAATAATAAAATTTTAATGCAAAAATAGGTACACTTTCTGCTTTTTCGAACTGAATTTCCTAACTGAAATCTAATTGTATTCCTCTTTTCAAGGCCTCGAAACTTCCAATGTCAATAATTATAGTAGGTGTTGGACCGGCAGAATTTGATGGTGAGTAATAGATTCACTCGCTTCCCTAGGGAGTTTAGGTCCTGATTGTGGCTGAGTTTCTATCCATTTTTCCTACGGAGAAAGATGTGGTTGTTTAAGTGTCTATACATTGTCCACATAGACAGTTTATGCTGATGCATTAAGATGAGTAGATCTAAAGACTCACTTTGGTTGTCAGATGCCTCTAATCCATTTGCAATCCCAACAGCCTTCAGTGACTGAGGCAGGACCTAGGCTGCCTGAAAGAAGGGCTGTGGCTCACTCCTGTAATCCCAGCTACTGAGGTTTAAGGGTTAAAGTTCAAAATCAGCCTTAATAGGAAAGTTTGTGACCCTCCATAATTAACCACCAAAAAGCTGGAAGTATTGCTGGGGCTCAAGTGGTAGTGTCAGCCTTCAGTGGGAAAAGCTCAGGGACAGTGCCCAGACTCTGAGTTCAAGCTCCAGTACCAGTGCACGCACACACACACACACACACACACACACACACACACACACACACCTTGTCATTTAAGCAGGATATTCTACCTCTTGCTTATAGATAAATTCAGTATGTATCTAGCTGTTTTATTAGAAACAGTGCCTTAGAATTTTTCAGACTGGCAGAATGCTAAATTGCATTTTAGTTCCTGTGTTTATAAACATGTTCTGCATTCACAGGAACTGTGAAAGATGAGTGCTCAATGAATAAATCATTACATTGTAAAAAGATGTGTTAACCTAACCTGAATATGCTAATGTAATAAGTTTTCAAGCCCTGGCCAGTTGATAGACATTAGTTTGATGAATAAAGAAGTTCTGTCATGTGAAAGGGCAAAGCCTAAAGAAAAAGGAACTGACAAGCTGGCATTTAATGAGGTCTTACATAATTATGTTAAATTAGCTCACTGAGTATTTCTGTTGGGTTCCCATGTTCGAATGCCAATTAAGCGGCAGGAATTTGTGTAACTAGTCATCTAGATACCCATTTTTTTTTTGTTTTTGGTTGTTGGTGGGGCTTGAACTCAGGACCTGGAAGCTGCCCCTGAGCTTTCTTTTGCTGAAGGTTAGTGCTCTACCACTTTGAGCGACAGTTCCCTTCTAATTTTCTGGTGGTTTATTGGAGATCAGAATCTCACAGGCTTTTTGCTTGGGCTGGCTTTGAACTGCAATCCTGTAAGATTTCAGCCTCCGGAGTATCCAGCTTCTGTCCATCTAAGGTGGTCTGTGGCTCTAAGTATTGGCTTTCCTCTGTCTATTTTAGAACAGAGCTCATTTCTGTGTGTGCAGCCTCTCCATCCTGCCCTAGCCAGACCAGCCTCGGGTTCTCTGGTTGCTGGTTACCAGATATCCTTATCAAACTGCATTTATTCTTTTATTATTAGTAGTAGTAAAATTTTGTTATCTTTAAGTAGTTCACCAACAGATTTCAATTCTACGTGTCAGTTGATGAGCACAGTGCATTTTGATCAATGTCACCCCTCTATCATTCTCCCCATCTCTCCAAGCACACCCCCCCTCTCCCCTCAGTGTGCCTGGTTCCGTTTTCACCCGCACACCTTGACTATTACATCTGCATTCTCCCACCCTGCTTCTCTCTCCACTTGTCTACTCTGCCTCCACCTCATTCCTACTAGCACCTCAAGGACAGCTTCCAGCTAATCATTTTGCTAAATTGTTCTCCTCCCCTGCATATGCCACACGTTAGTTATTCTTTTTCTTGTTGGTCATGGGAGCTTGAACTCTGGGCCTGGGCACTGTCCCTGAGTTCTTCAGCTCAAGGCTCCGCCCTACCCCTTGAGCCTCAGTCCCACTTCCAACCCACACGCTAGTTAATATGTTCATGTATGTATGCATATGACATAAACATGTATGTTTATGTGAATGCACTTCCACATATGAGAGAAAAAATGGGTTCTTGGTCTCTTTAGGCCTGATTTATTTCCCATAATTTTCACCCTGGTTCCTCCATTTCTTTGCAAATGATGTAATATAATTCTTATTGATGGATAAGTAAAATGTTGTTGTACTGGCTTTCAGGGTCCTTATTTTACAAACTCGTTTGCTCTTGGGACATTTGTAACGTTGGACTCTCCTGGGGTCCTCGCCTCAGGGCAGATTGCTTGATTACATAGCTTTCACTCGGTGGATTCTTTTAAAACTTATAAACAATAACTACTTGTTTAGTCTAGGGCTTCCAAAATTATAGTTTTGGAGTCTTCGGTGAATTACCAGGTAATGTAGACACATAGCCATATCTAGTAATATAAAATAAACAGATCAATAGATAAGACATGCCAGATACATAAGTTATGCCCAATAAATAATATATTATGCTATATATTATTATGAAATATATTACTCATAATAAGTCACACATTATATAACATCATAGATAATATATGCATTATGTAATATGTAACATGTAAGTCACATGAAGTCAGGCTCAGGAAGACAAAGGACATGTGCTAAATATATATAATATATATATATATGGGTGTGTGTGATACATTACATAAAAGATGTATCTTATTAAATGTAGTAAGATATTAGTAGCCACATATAGGAAAATTATCAGCTAGGTTTACCTGATCTAATCTTCAGACCCTATACCCTGGTCTTTGGCCAACTTGGATTGTTCCAGCCCCTTGATTATGATAAGTTGCCAGCTTCTAAAGCAAAACCTCACCTCCCCTTTCCTGTGCCCTGCTGCTTCACTGACAGTCTTCCTGTCTTGAGTAACTCCCATCCGCTTGGCTGCCCTTCCGATGTGAACTTGACATCCATGCTCTAGAATGTTATTATGGGGTTCGTCAAGGGGCCTGAACTTGGGCCCCGCTATTCTTTTTTAGCTTCTTCAGTCAAGGCTGGTGATGTCACTTGAACCACAACTCCCCTTCCAGCATTGTTGCTGCCTAATTGGAGATACGACTCTTATGAGTAAATTTTCCTCCTGGGATGGCTTTGAACCTTGATCCTCAAATCTCAATCTCATGAGCAGTTAGGATTACAGATTATAGACCTGAGCCACCAGTACCAAACCTTCTTAATTTAGTAGTGTGATTATTGGTGATTTCTGAGTCTTTAAGGATACATATATATAATAGATATTATATATTTTAGACTTATATAATATATAAATTATAATAGATAAAAAGACAATATGTAGAATATAATATATACAATATATGTAACATAATATATAATATATATTAAGCATTACTCAGACAAACATATCAGCTGTATATCAGTGGGCAACTTTAGAATTTGGGTTAAACAGTGAAAATAAGCTGACTTTCAATATAGCTTTTGATATGCTTCTTTAAAATATGTTTCTTCTTTTCCTATTGTAACTCCTTTCTCCCTGGTTAAGAGGAAAATGGGGAAAATGTTCAGTTTTAATATTTAAAACATATAATTTACCAACGGCTGCTATTCTATCAGAATCTCTGAGGATTTCCAAATATACCTTGGAGAATGTTTATGTATTTCATATGTTGACAGACAGAAAGGAAAACTGAAATCCAGTATGTACATTGCTACAGCCAATCACAGCCATATGCATCTATGTATCTTTGGTTTTTGTGCAATCTCTCTTCTTTTTCCTTCCTTCCTTCCTTTCTCCTATCCCTCCTTCTTTCCCTCCCTTTCTTCCCTCCCTTGCTTCATTTTCTGTTTGTTTCTCTGTCCCTCTCCCCACCATCCCTCCCTTATCCTCTCCTTTTCCTCTTTTTCCCATACTTTCTCTTCTTTCCTCTTTGTTATTTCTCTCCTTTTTCTTTCTCTGCCTCCATTCCTTCCTCCTTTTTACTTATTTTCATTCCAAACAGGAATCTACTTATATAAAGCCCAGGCTGGCCTCAAACTCGTGGCCTTCCTGCCTCCACTTCCCAAGTGCTGAGATGACGGATAGGTGCCACCACACCCAGCTTTTACATCCACCCATTTTAAAGCAGTACCATGTTGTTTGCATGTTCAAGAAATGCACAATTTCTGTCTCTCCTTTGAAGGGAGAGGAAAGGAGAACAAATAGATTACTTCATATTCCCATGAATTTCTGTAATTTAATAAGACCAGCTTAAAGCATTCTTTATACTTTTCCCCAGTGTTTTGTTCACACACACACATATATATATGGTACCTTCATTAAGAAGAAAGATCTCCAGGCAGGATTACTTTATCCTATCAAAGACACATCGGGTGGCCTGCTTTGAATGAAGTCAGGAGTAGGGACGAATGAAAAGGGGTCTCTGTAATATCTTACAGGAATAGAAAGTTAAAGCCTGTCTTTCATGGGCTCTTTGGTGAGGGTAATGGTGGGGTATCGAGCTCATAAATTCTGTCCCCTGGTGGTCTACACGGTTTGAAAACTTGAGAAGTGGACATGATTCATCCACTTAATTAGTGTCACCCCTCCCTCTTCCTCCTTTTCCCTCTCCCTCCTTTTCCCTCTCCCTCTCCCTCCCTCACCCTTTCTCTTTCTCCTCTCCCCCCCCTGCACTTTCACTTGGCTTTTTTCAGACTGATTATCATTTATGCTACAACCTACTTCTCAATTTTTTTATAGTTAATTAGATATGAGTCTCACAGACTTTCCTACCCAGGCTGGCTTCAAACCACGATCCACGTATTTCAGCCTCCTGAGTAGCTAGGATGACAGGCGTGAGCCTTGGATTCACATTGTCTCCTTTATTGTTTTCAAAGGAATAGATTCAAGTTCTTGCTGTCAGTGACCTTGTAAACCCAAAGGGCATGCTTAAAAAGAGGGAGCTATAACATCTCATCCTGATACAAGATTATCTGAATTGCTGTCATTTTCTTCACTGAGGAGAATGAAGCACTCTCAATAACCAATAGTGATTGTAGAGGGTTGTAGAAAGTGAGGCCAATATTATCATTTTCACTTGATGGTGATCGTAATTACTGTGATTTATGAGCAGAGGAGGGAATAAAGGGGGGGTTGTGCAATTGCAAAGCAAGTCATCATTGATTACAAATAACTAGGTCTCAATATGACAACTGTAAAAGGAAACTCTAGATAAAAACACCCACTGAATATTGAAAATAAACATATATTTTTGTGCCAGTACTGAGATTTGAAATTGCCAGTCCTGGGGTTTAAACTCTGGGCCTGAGCACTGTCCTTGGACTTTATAAAGGCTAAAGCTCTACTAGTTGAACCACAGCAACACCTCCAGCTTTTTCTATGGATTTGGTGCCGAGAAATAGAACCCGGGTCTTCGTGCATGCTAGGCAAGTAGTCTACCACTAGGCCACCCTCCCGGCCCTCAGATCCTCTCTTTTGTGGTTGGCTTTTTCACACAAGGTTCTCTGACATTTGAGCTATACTTCCACTTACAGCTTTTTTTTTCCAGTCCTGGGCTTGAGCTTAGGGTCTGAGAACTGTCCTTGGACTTTCTCAAGGCTAGAGCTCTAACACTTGAGCCTCAGCACCACTTCCGGCTTTTTTTTGCTATGTATGTGGTATCGAGAAATCGATCCTGGGTCTTCATGCATGTTAGGCAAGCATTCTACCACTAGGCCAAACTCCTGGTCCCCACTTATAGCTTTTTTGCTGGTTAATTGGAGATAAGAATATCTTGGGTTTGTCAGCCTGGGCTGGCTTCAAGCAGGGATTCTAATGGCTAAGATTACAGGTGTGAGCTTATAATCGCATCTGGCTACTGTTAGAAATATCTGATCATTCTATTTACATCCCCAAGAAACAGGAGAAAAAAATAGATCTCACATTTTGAATAAGTTCATGAAATTATTATTGGCAGTGTTCCATTATAACATGCATTGTATATTACATGCATCAGCAAAGTTCCAGCCAAAGCAGTCACTCGTGAACATGTATACAAAGATGCAATGGAAAACAGGGTTTTTTAAGCCAAATGCATTACCCAGCAACTGAAGAAAATAGCAAAAAGGTATATCAGTTGTATTCTGGTTGAGGGATAGTTTGTTTTTCAGGAGCTAAAGAGGCAAATGGTTTAAGCCCAAGTGGTTCTGTCTGTAGAACATCATGCGTATACAAAAATGAATGATCAGTAATCAAATTATATTTTGAACACAAATTAGAATCCCTCATGTCATTAATTATTTAGAGGATTCTCCCCAAAACTTAATAAAGTATTCTTAATTGCAACACTATGTTACATGTCGCCAGCTGTCCCATTTTTAATACATTGGCAAATGCCAGTCCATCTCACAGTGTGCAAGTATTTCTCACCTAAAAAACATAAATCCTTTACAAAATCACACTTTAACCAATCACTGACAGGACTGAATAAGTGCAGTCATTTTATCTCTTATTTATAAAGTAGGCAATCTTACACACACAACATAGTTGTCTTTTCAGTGAGAGGGAAGTGAAGTTGAGCTTGTTGAAAGTTATTGAAAGGTGATTCCTGTTAAGTTTGTCCAATTAGAGAGAAAAACATGTGAATTTAATGAATGAATAGCACAATAAAACCATAAAAGCACATAAAACAAGTAAAAAATGTGTAGGATGGAGGAGCAAATGCAGTCATAATATTCAATGAGCACGTGTGAAAATTCAGGCAAGGTGACTTGAGGCGAGGGGTGGACTGGGAGAGATGAGTCACATTCATTTTACTCACTAGCTGGCATGATGGACTGAAACCCCTTTGTACAACTAAAGATAATAAAAAGAACAGTATGGAGAGAAATACCCAAAGACTGTTCTGTAGTGCATTGGATCTCCTCATCTGAGTTTCAAAGTCAATCAAGGTTATGGCTCATTTTCTTCTATGCAAGACATGAGTAAAAGAATGAAGATAGCAACAGACTTCTGCTCATGAATCAGAACACAATGTGTCACGATGTCCATGCAGAATACATAGACTCCCTCTTGCCTACAGTCTTAGTATTAGGCTAAGATAGATGCACTGATCATCATTTTTCATTCTCAAGCAATGGTGGAATTGGATGGGGACGATGTAAGAGTTTCCTCGAGAGGAAAGTACGCGGAAAGAGACATTGTGCAGGTAAGAAATTGAAAATAAGGGTCCTTTTATGCATTATAATGAGTTCATATCTTGTTATTTGTAAATAAGCTGCTTAAACTCGAGCATTTTAGGTACTATTAACTTAGTTGGCCCATACCTGGCAAAACATCCATTCATCTCTCTTTATTTTACGATCACCATTTATAAAATGCTATAGCTTATAAATGGCTTTTATCTGTTATACTATCATCAGACAATATTATTATGATGCTTAATAAAATTAAAAGCTTGGAACATAATGGAAGGGTGTGTGTGTGTGTGTGTGTGTGTGTGTGTGTGTGTGTGTGTGTGTGTGTGCGTGCGTGTGTGCGCGCGCGTGTTTTGAACTTAGGCCCTTAGCTATTTTGCTTAAGGCTGGTGCTCTGATCCTTAAGCCACGGCTTCACTTCTGGCTTTTTGGTGATTAATTGGAGATGTGTCTTGGACTTTTCCACCATGGCTAACTTCAAACCTCTATCTTCAGGTTTCCTTCAGCCCTAGATTTCAGCTTATAAGTAGGTAGGATTACAGGTGTGAGCCACCACTGCCTGGCTTCATAATGGAATTTTCATTAAAATAGTTTGTTCCTGTTCATTCATTATTTAATCCTCAGTAAAAACTAAATACATTTTACGACAGCTGTGGTACACACAGAATAAATAAATTTAGGAAAACAATGCATCAAATTGATCAGTCATTTTCCCATAGACAATGGTTAGGAAATTTGAGAACTAGATCATAAAACTATATATATTAAAGTCAAGAAAAATACTTAAGTAAAGGCTCTTATTTGAGGAGTAAACAGAAAGAAATCAGCTCACAATCTCCATAATTATTCTTTTATTTTTCATTTTACTGGGGCTTGAACTCAAGCCCCTCTAAGGAACAGTACCTTATCATTGTGCTTCAACCACACAACCATTTTGGGCTTTTCGTGCCAAGATCCTCAGATCACAGCCTCCTGCGAAGCTAGCTTTACAGACGTGAGCCACCAGTGCTCAGCTTTGCCAATGGAGAGTTTCAATCTGGAAATACTCTTCTCCAAAGCCCTTTTGAAGCCTAAACTCCACCCTGAACTCATTTTCTCTTTTACTTTGTCTTTATATTGCTTAACTTCCTTCTAGAAACACTGATAAACTACTCATTTTTTTTAATTTTTGTTTTGGTGTCAGTATTGGGGCTTGAACTTAGGGCCTAGTGTGCTGTAACTGAGCTTTTTTGCTCAAGGCTGATGCTCTACCACTTGAACCACGGGTCTACTTCTAGCGCTTTTATTTTTTATTTTTTGGTGTTTAATTGGAGATTAAAAAAAAGTCACAGATTTTCCTGCTTGGGCTGGCTTTAATTGGAGATCTTCAGATCTCAGCTTCCTGATTAGCTACAATTACAGGCTTGAGCTGGTGGCACCTGGCTAACTGCTTGCTTTTTTAAGCCTTATAACCATTTACAGATAATGAAACTGGTATATGATTTTTTTTTAATTAAGACTTCTGTCACACTGTGTAAGTCCTTACATTGCTAGGTCCAAATTTCCAAGAGAATTTTGACACTAAATCCTACATCTTTACTCCTGAAAATGCACTATTACCCAAGCAGAATTCTAAAATAGATTGTTGGGAATCATTTTCTTGTTCACATTCTTTTAGTGCCTGACATATCAACAGTCACATCAATTCCAGTTCCAATCATGACTAATGTTTGTCACTATCTGATCTTGTTAAGGTAATTAAACTGGGTCCACTTCCACCTGTGTAAATTCAAAATCTAGATACGGCAATTGTGAAAATTAAATGTGATCTGGTCTTAAGTCCTCAGCTTAGGGACTCTCAACGACGAAGTGAGGATGGTTTGAGGATGCTTTCCAGTCTGGTGCTGTTTGTTTATGACTCTAATTCTCGGTGCTCCAGAGGCTGAGATCACAGGTTCTAAGTTCAAAGCCAGCCTGGGTAAGAAAGTCTGAAAGACCTTTATCTACAATTTACCACCAAAAACAAAACAACACACCACCAAAAACAGAAGTAAAGCTGTGGCTCAAGTGATAGAGTGCTCGCCTTAAGTGAAAAAGCTGTGGGATAGCACCCAGGACCAGAGTTTGAGTCCCTGTAGTAACACACACACACACACACACACACATACACAGAATGCCTTCCAGTCAATATCAGTTGTTACTTTTCCCTGAGTGATGAATTTATTGAAATGTGCTGTACATACATTTTTATTTTACTTTTTATTGTTTTTGTAAAAGTGATGTACAGGGGCTAGGAGTTTGGCCTAGTGGTAAAGTGCTTGCCTAGCATGCACAAAGAGCTGGGTTCGATTCCTCAGTACCACATACCTAGAAAAAGCCAGAAGTCATTCTGTGGTAGAGCTCTAGCCTTGAGAAAGCACAAGGACAGTGCTCAGGCCCTGAGTTTAAGGCCCAGGACTGGCAAAAATAAATAAAAAGCTGATGTATCAGGTTACAGTTACATAGGTCAGGTAATGACTGCATTTCTTTTTGAACGAGGTCATTCCTTCCCTCATTTTCTCCCAGTTTTTCCCTCCTGGCCCACTTCCCCACAAATTGTATAGTTCACTTTCAACTTAGTGTCTAGTGAGAATCACTGCTACATTTGTTCACTCTTTGTCCCTCCATTTCTGTGCCTCCCCTTCCCCTCCCCAAATCAGAAAAATTATACACATAGCTATTGAGCTTTTGTGATCCTCTCCTAAGAATATCCTCCTATGGTCTCACTGTGTGAATGCCTAGAATCCTGTTTATCATGTCCCGGTATATTTTGGTCTTTTACCATCCAGTGGGTTTACTTGTAGATTTATAGGCATATTCTAGTTACAAGTGAGGGAAACCACAAAAACTATGTTTCTTATTTTGCCTAATTATTTTTTTCCAAGCCTTTCCTTTTCCTTATGAATGTTAAAAAATCATTCTTTCTGATGGATGAGTAGCATTCCATTGTGTCTACATTTTCTTGATCCATTTGTCCATTAACAGGCATCTGGACTGATTATATATGTTGGCTGTGGTAAACAATGCTAAATATCTATGTACCAAAAGCTGGAGCACCCACCTTCATCTAACAGCATCAGTAATTATTGAAGGTTGGTTAGACATAGTTCAGTGGGAAAGGAAAGGCAAATTATAAGTTGGTATTTTACAGTAGCTAAACATAAAACAATACAATCTGGCTGGGGTCTAAGAACTTTTTATTGCTTCCAGATGCAATCTCACAAACTTGCCTTGTAAGCAGGAAGCAGGATCAGTACCCAGACTGTTACGCTATTTATTTTCTTAAGTCAATACAGGCACTGGCTTGTTTTCTGTGGTATGTGTTGGCCTCATGTCTAAAGCAACACTATTTTTTCTTTGATTTCATAATTTTAAAGTTATTATACATTACGATGATGAGGATTTCAAGGCAGCTCTGGGCAGTTTATCATTTCCTTAAAAAAATATATGTAGATTATATTTTAGTTTTTTTTATTTTTTTGGCCAGTCCTGGGCTTGAGCTCAGGGCCTGAGCACTGTCCTTGGACTTTCTCAAGGCTAGAGCTCTACCACTTGAGCCTCAGCACCACTTTCAGCTTTTTTCTATGTATGTGGTACCAAGGAATCGAACCTGGGTCTTCGTGCATGCTAGGCAAGCACTTTAACCACTAGGCCAAACTCCCAGCCCTAGATTATATTTTAAAGGGAGAATAATGACCTTGAAATCTTACAGTTGAAAAATCACTAATGGGTTTCTGCACAGTAGGAACAATCAAACAGAATTGAGCAGAAGAGAAACTAAAAGCCCATTTGGCCAAACAGATTCAAAGCTTGTTTTGCAAATAGGCAGAGCCAGCCAGTAGAGCAGACCCATGGCTTATTTCTTTACACGAGTGGAGGTTGAAACAAAAATATAGAATATCAAAGATATCACAGAATCCAGATTTTCTACAGTCCAAATGTACATAGTAGTATGTATTCATTTATATGACTGTGTTAAATTAGTATGCACTGAAAATGTATTTCTTCTCCTCCTCCTCTTCCTCCTTTTTGTTTTCATTCCCCTTCTCTTCTCCCCTCCCTCTCCTACTAACCTCCTCCCCCTCCACCCCTTCGTCTATCCTCCTCACCCTCCTCCCACCCCTCCTCCTCTTGTGTACCAGTACTAGAACTTGAGCTCAAGAACTATGTGGACCTGCAGCTTTTTGCTCAGTGCTGGTGTTATAACCACTTGAACCACAGCCCCACTTTCAGGGGGGTTTTTGCTGGTTAATTGGGGATATTGAGTCTATGACTCTCATAGACTTTCTGCTCTGCTGGCTTCAAACCACAGTCCTCAGATCTCAGTGTCCTGAGTAACTAGGTTTACAGATGTGAGCCACCCGTTGAGTTGTGCTCCATATGCATTCATAGTATAGCCTTACAGGTTGAGGGGACAACATCTAGTAGAAGAGGACTCTAAGCCATCTTTCAAGAAAAATGAGAGCATATATTTTTCCCTAAAAACTAGTATTTGACACTAATAAAAGGGAACGAGTAAGAAGATCCATTTGTTACTATCACTTTTCACTGATAGAGCACTCTGGCATATGTCAGGAGAAAAAAGCACAGTTCCTTGGGAAATGATTGAAAGGATTTAGATTTCCTGAGTAAAAAGTTCACATGTGGACCTATACTTTGGGGAACAGTAATTTAAGGGGGTAAATTTTTCAACCTGACATTCAAGTGACACTCCATGCCTCATCTAATAATCCCAAATTAAAGGTGACATCCCCTCCCATCCTTGGCTGAAATCCAGGATTTCTGATTTCCCATGTTGTATAAGCAAGTTTTTATACATGAGATAAATGGTATGTACTTTGATAATATTGAGAATGTACAGTTTTGACATTCTAAGATATCATCAAATTCTTGAAAGTAAATTTTAACTTATTTTAATTTCATTTGTTTTTATTTTATGCAGTGCAGGTTCTGTGACTTGAACTCTGGGTCTGAGCACTGTCTCTGAGCTTTTGTGTGTGCTCAAGACTGGTGCTCTACCACTTGAGTTCCACTTCAGGCTTTTTTGGTGGTGGGGGGAGGGAAATGGGGATAAAAAACATAAGAAGGGGTTCCAATGTATGAGCAGCAATGCACCTACTATCTGGCAAATGTAACTGTAACCCCTCTCCTCTATACATTACCTCAATGATTAAAAAAAGAAGAAGAAGAAAACAGAAAAAAAAAGAATCTTACAGACTTTTCTGCCTGGGCTGGCTACAAACCATGATCCTCATATTTCAGCCTCCTGAGTAGATAGGATTACAGGCATGAGCCACTGGTGTCCAGCTAACACCTATTTAAATTGCTGCATTTTAACTTGGGTTTTCTGTAACAACCTGCTCATTTCGGGACTTCCTTAAACCACCTATTTTTTTACTAGCACATTTTGAGTAATTGTTTGAGGCAAAAGCAAAAAAAAAAAAGTTCAAAGAAAATGTACAACTGTTATGTTACAATAAGAGCTGTGAATGTTCTGAGTCTCACTCAGAAGAAAAATAAAATGCTTTAGCTCAATTTTCAAATGCCCCAATCAGAAATTGTTCAACATCCTACAATTTCTTCACTAGACTTTTTCTCTAAGAACCAAAAACTTATTACATTCCCAAACTGTCAGAAAAGTAACAATTCCAATCACTTGCTTCACCATACCTGTGTCCCCAAGAGAAATTACCTAATGCCTTCAAACAGCTCTGTGTTTAGTACTTAAGTAGCCAATATAAATGTGACTGGAATCAGCAATCTGTTGCCAGAGTATGATGTTCAAGCTTCTAAATGATCTCTCATAATTACTTATATAACAACAAAGTAATCATTGTGTGTGTGTGTGTGTGTGTGTGTGTGCGCGCGCGTGTGTGTGTGTGTGTGTGTGTGTGTGTGTGTGTGTATAAGCAGTGAGATTTGAACCCATGATCTAGGCGCTATCCCTTAGGGATGGTGCTCTTCTACTTGAGCCACACATCCATTTCCAGTACTTTGCTGATTAATTGGAAATAAGAGTCTCTCAGATTTGTAAGCAGCAGGCTGATTTTATACCTGTCTTTGGATCTCAGCTTTCTGATTAGCTAGGATTATAGACACGAGCCAGTGGCATTCAGTTTAGAGTAACCTCTTTTGTATGATGTAAAAAAAAATAATTTCAATAAGAACCATACTAAAGTTCATGCCAACATCTTCCTTTTGCTTTCCCAAATAAGAAATACAAAAATACCAACATCTGGAAGAAATCTCTATATTTGCACAACTAACACTGAAAAACCAGACATTAAAGGAATATGAATGAGGGTGCAGGGAACATAATAGGAAGGGCAAACTAGTTCAAAGAGTATGTGCCTATGAAATTATCAAATGAAACCTCTGTTCCATTATTAGTATATTCTGATAAAATTGTGAAATAAAGACAGCATGTTTAGCTGTCTTCCATAAGTCAAGTTGTATTTTTTTTTCACTGAGTTAGGGTGGCATTTGTTTCTTATATTACACTCGGCAATAGTTTTGCTTATGCAGAAAATGGATGCAATTCAATTAGACACTGACAGGAAATGAAGTTTGGAGGGGTTAACGGACTGTCTTGTGTGGCATCAGCGAGGAGTTATGTGCAAAATCACCTAGAAAAGAATGGCATTCCTTTGTAGGTAAAACGACATATTGTAAAGATTTGGGGAGTCATTCTATGATTCTAGCTACTCAGGAAGCTGAGCTCTGAGGATCACAGTTCAGGGCCAAGCCAGGCCCAAAAGTCTCCAATTAAACAACCCAAAGCTGGAAGTGGAGCTGTGAATTAAGTGATAGAATAAACAAAACAAAACAGCAAGAGGCCAAGGCTCTGAGTTTGAACCCCAGTCCATGTGGGCACGGTGATTATTTTTGTATGTTTGTTTAGATGGAAATGTTAAGACCCAATATGTTACCCATCCAGTACTTTTGTCCCCGTGTGTGCGTGTGGTTGGCTGTGACCCACAACAGGGCTCACTCGCCTCTCGCCTCTCCTTCTTCTCCTCCACTCCCCCTCGTCCTCCTCAGTTTGTGCCCTTTCGAGACTATATCGACAGAAGTGGAAACCATATCCTGAGCATGGCCAGACTGGCTAAAGACGTCCTGGCTGAGATCCCGGAGCAGTTCCTATCCTACATGCGGGCCCGGGGGATCAAGCCCTCGCCCGCGCCTCCGCCCTACACCCCGCCGAGTCACCTGCTGCAGACCCAAATATGAAGGCAGTCCAGCCTCCCGTCACCATGACGACCGCGCGCCCGTCGCCATGGTAACCGGCTGGTCCACCTGCATCCATCAGAGCCGCGAGTCCACGCCTTGCGCCTGGTGCTCCATCCAGAACCAGAGAGCCCAGAGACTCTCTCTCCTCCGTTTGGTTTCAGAAGTACTAAGCTCCTGTGCTTCCTTGGATCCAATATGATTCTCTTCCTAAACCAAAACTGTAAATAGGGTTGTTTGTTGCATGAGCAACAGGGGAAACACAGTGGTTTGAAAGTCTTGAAAGCAGATATCTTCTCTGATTCTTTCTTTTCCTTCTTCTTCATAGAACAGCTAAGTTCCAATGTATTTGTTGGGGAAAAGCACAAGCTATGGTTTGGTTTGGTTTTTTTTCTTTCTTTCTTTTTTTATTTTAATGAGAATCTTGTCTTTGGCTGCTGTATGTGTAGGGAGCAGTCTCTGTGTATCAATGTTTACATGTTACTAACTTTTTAACTTTCAATACTTTTATAATTGTTCTTAAGAAGAAGAGTTTTGAATATTAAATCCTTTTGGTCCTCTACATTGCAATAGTGATAATCACATTAAGAGCAATATCTCTTTGAATGACTGTCTGGACAAGTAAAATTGCAAGGAAGGGTGAAAAGTCAGATGCTTTTCTTATTTCTTACCGACTGAATTTCCTCAAGGAGCCACATCTGCTTAGGGATTAATTTCTCAGTAAAGTTTGCCAGGGACAGGGATGTTAAACTTAGCAGATATGTATCCTGTGAGAGCAAGCAGTTTCTTTTTTCATGGAGTTTGGGTTCTAAATATAGACTGCAATTGGTTTATATTTTGCCACATGAAGTACAAGTATTCAAAAGTTGAACACCGTAAACTGTCAATGCACAGAAAAGGTAACATCCTTCTACTGCAATGCAATTTAGAAAGCCTACATAAAATCCACAACACTTAACTATCAACCATGTAGCAGATATTTTAAACTTTTTATTCCTTTCTATACCATGTCTAGATATTTAAATTCAAAGGGATACTGGCTCTCTCGATTGGGATTTTTTGTTATTATCCGTTCTCGTTGCCACACAGGATGTACTGGCTAGGATCTTTTGTGAAATTTCCAATTCAGTAGATAGAACCATGTGACTTACTGCACAACACATTTGTGAAATAATCTACTCTAACATACTGACCTGCCTGTCCACAATTCATTAATCAAGAGTTTTTGCATGTACAGTTTTTACAAGAATTACAGTTTTGTGAAGTTCTGTCTCAATTCAAGCATTTCTTTAGAACAAACAGCCTTAAATTCTCACAGAATTCCTGGAACTGATTGTGAATTGCCTTCAAAAAAATAGAAAAGTGTCTCTATTTATTTTTCTTTTTGTGTCAGTAATGTCAATGGCTTTATAATATTTTTTCTTTACCTATACCTTATTTCCTACTTGATTTGTTTTTACTGCATATTATTCTCTTTGTCCCAGTTTGACCTAGGATGATTTTTTTACGAGCATGAAACTATTTCACCGAAAAAGTACACCCACATATCTTACAGAATTCCTATTATATAACTGTAATATTCAGTTGTCCGTTTTTAAATATGTGTGGAAATCTTTAAAAGGATAACCCTTTGCACTGTAAATTTCATATATGAATGACATGGAGTATGACAATTTCCTTTACTGCCTGTAAATGTTTATGTCCATCTGGTTTGTTAATCTATTCATTTTTTAAAAAATTTATCTTTATTTGTCACTCCAAAAAGGAAACCTAAAATAAATAAGATCAATATTCTTTTCTTTTTGTGAAACATCAGTTGTTTTTCTTTGGACTGACCAGTGCAAATGATTGGTGTGTATGCTTTTATGTAAATAATGAAGTCAGGTGGTGGTGGCTTCCGTCTATAATCCTAGTTGTTCCAGAGGCTGAGATCTGAGAAGCACAGCCCAGGCAGAAAAGTCTATAAGAGTCTTATCTCCAGTTAACCAGAAAAAAAGTAGTACTGTGGCTAGAAAAAAGAAAGTCACTGCCATTGCAAAATATTTGTTGAAAATTACAGAAACAAATGCTATAATGCACAAACAAATACCAATGGCTGCCCCTATGATCTTAGTGCTGGAGAGACACTCTGACATTAGTGAACACAACAAGAAGGACATATGTGGAATGGTTGAGTCAGGAATCATGCCTTCTACAGCTCTGAGTCCTAGATTAGAAATGAGTATCCTGCTGGGTGCCAGTGGCTTGTGCTTGTAATCCTAGCTACTTAGGAGACTGAGATCTGTGGATCAAAGTCATAAGCCAGAACAGGGAAGAAAGTCCATGAGACTCTTAGCTCCAATTAAAAATCAAGGAAACAACAGTGAAGCAGCGAAGTGGTAGAGCACCAGCCTTGAGTAAACAAACAAAGCAAAAGTCAAGGACAGTTCAATTCCTGATTTCAAGCCCCAGGACTCTCACAAGAAAAGGAAAAAACAAAAACAAAAAGCTACCTCTGCCTTTTTTTAAATCACATTATAAGTCCTGTGCTGTCATTCTGAGATTCCAACATTATTGGGTATGAAATATGGCTCCCACAGTGAACTTTACACAGTTAATAGTGACAGTCAAGAACTTTCTCCAAATAGTGAGGTCTTTAAAATCATTTCTCAATTATAAATACCCAGCTGAAATATATTTTTTCTCTGGACAGCTCTTGTTTGCCTTTCTGATGTCTCTTTTTGCTCCCATCACTGAAAGTAGAATCTTACAATAAACCACACTAAATTGGAAGAGTAAGAAGCCTACAATTGAGAAAAATAATTTCTTGAGGTGAAGCCAATTAGAATTCACTGACAGAGGAGATTAGCCATCCGCACCTTTGAGAAATCATGCACTTTAAATTTGACTTATATGTATATAATTAATGAGGTAGAAGTACATGCCTTAATATTAGTAGGTGATCACAGAACTGCCAACTCAAATATAAGAAAGGTAGCCAGAAAACTGGGCAGCCACATGCAGAAAACTAAAAATTGACCCAAGCTTTTCGCCATGCTCAAACATTAACTCAAAGTGAATCAAAGACCTCAATGTCAGACCGTGAAACTGCTACACAATAGAGACACTGGAACTCATAGGCACAGGCAAAAGATTCCTGAACAGAATCCCAGGGTCACAACAGATTGGAGAGAGTCTTGATAAATGCAACTACTTAAAAATAGAAAGTTTCTGCACAGATAAAAGCATAACCACAAAAGTAGAGACATAGCCAACCAACTGGGAAAAGGTATTTACCAATAATACATCAGACAAATGTTTAATATCCAGTATCTACAGGGAATTCAAGAAACTAATCCCCTCCCCCAAATGGACAAGGGAACTAAAGAGAGACTTATCAAAAGAAGAGGTTAAAATGGCAGAAAAAGCATATGAGAAAATGCTCATCATCCATGGTCATAAAGGAAATGCAAATAAAAACAACCCTAAGATACTGCCTTACCCCAACAAGAATGGCCAAGATTTTGAACTCAGACAATGACAGATGCTGGCGGGGTTGTGGAGAAAACAGAACTCTGCTGCACTACTGGTGGGATTGTAAGCTAGTTAAGCCACTCTGGAAAGCAGTGTGGAGGTTTTTTAAAGAACTGAAAATTGACATTCCCTACGATCCCGCCATATCACTCCTGGGCATCTATCCTGAACATCATAACCCAAGATATGATGAGGATACCTGCTCAGCTATTTTCATCTCTGCACTATTCACAATAGCCAGGCGATGGAAACAATCCAGATGCCCCACTGCAGATGAATGGATACAGAAAATGTGATATATATACATATATATATACATACATACATACATACATACATACATACATACATACATTCAGTGGAATTCTACATAGCCAACAGACAAGATAAAATAATAGCATTTGCAGGGAAGTGGATGAATCTACAGTGAATCATGTTGAGTGAGACAAGTCAAGACCAAAGGAACAAAAGGCACGTTATATCCTTAATATGTGGCTATTAGATCCAAACAATACAAGAGCGAGGACTCAATATTTGCGTACCCAATGCTATGGACATGGTACAGGAAATATAAATACAACCACATAGACATAAAAATTTATGACTATAAACATAATATTTTATTACATAGATTAATACGTATATATGACATACAAACCCTCAGCTTAATTTTAATTATGTTCTAAAAAAATGTAAGTGCCAATGATTGTATATAGAGATTCCCTTTTTGAATACTTGTTTGCTAAATACATCATTTGAAATATGATGTAAAAAATCAATGTTATTAAATTCTTTAATAAAAAATAAAGGTAGCCAGGTATGCACATCTGTAGTCTCAGGATGAAGAGAATGGGAGGATTGTGATTCAAAGACAGCTCACACAAACAGTTAGTGAGACCTCAGCCAGGTGTCAGTGACTGAAACCTGTAATCCTAGCTACTCAGGAGGCTGAGCACTGATGATCATAGCTTGAAGCCAGTTCAGGTAAGTAAGTCTCTAAGACTCATATCCAAATTAACCAACCACCAAGAGGCCAGAAGTGAAGCTGTGGCACAAGTGGTAGACTGCCAGGCCCAGAGTTTATGCCTCTAAACCAGCACACACACACACGGAGAAAGTAAAGAAGGAAGGAAAAGAAGGCAGGGAAGGGAGGGAAGGAAAAAGAATAAAGAAAGGAAGGAGGGAGGGAAAGAAGGAAGGAAAGAATGAGGGAGAGAAAAAAAGGCAGTTAGAAAGGAGGGAAGCTAGGAAGGAGGTAAGGAGGGAGAAAGGAGGAAAGGCAGGAAGGAGGGAGGGAAGGAAAGAAAGAAGGAGGAAAGAGGAAAGAAAGAAATGATAGAGGGAAGGAAAGAAATCCCAAAAGCTTTAAATACTGTCTTCTTCTTGATCCTCTTCCATTTTTCTCTGATGAAAGATGCAAAGTAGTGTCCATTTTGTCTCCATGCTAAACTGGTGGTCTCCCATTTAATCATCCCTGTGTATGTTTACAGCCAGTCACATACCAATGTCCATTCCACCCAAAAGAATTTTAAAACTTTCCAGTCTTGATGCATCACTTTTCACCAGCTGATCTAGGTCTTCCTGGAGCTCAGTTCCACCGCTCCCACTCTCTTGTAATGTTCACTTAAAGTATCTTGCCTTTTGCAGCTCAAACCCCAGCTCATCTTTTCACTTCTGCTAACCATAACCAGTCATTTCTATAAACTCATTTTTGCATTGTATCTTGGAGTACTTATTCCTTCCACGTGTGTGTGTGTGTGTGTGTGTGTGTGTGTGTGTGTGTGTGTGTGTGTGTGTGTATGTGTGTACACCAGTACTGAGGCTTGAATTCAGGACCTAGGCACTGCCCCTTAACTATTTTTCTCAAGACTGGCAGTTCATCACCTGAGCCACAGCTCCATTTCCACCTCCTATTATTGATGAATGAGTGTACTTTTTGCTGGGGTGCCATGTATCCCCATCCTTGGAGAATGAGATGTAAATAGCACCTTGATTATAGATAGACATTTTTTGTGTGTCATGGGGCTTGAACTCAGCCTGGAAGCTGTCCCTGAACTCTTCAGCTCAGGGGTACAGCTCTACCCTTGAGCCAAGTGCCACTTCCCATTTTCTATGAGTTAAATGGAGATAAGAGTCTATGGTTCTTTTGTGCCTGGGCTGGTTTTGAACCTTGATCTTCAGATCTCAACTTCCTGAGTAGCTAAGACTACACCACCACACCAGCTTAGATAGACTTTCAAATGCTTCCCAATTTAATATGTAACTGAAGAATTTAACTGGTACAATTAAACAATATCAGATGACTATGTCATTGCTTTTTTTCTCCCTTCTTTTTTGACGCTTGTACTAGAGATTAAACTCTGGGCCTCACATTCTCCCTTTGCTTTTTGGCTTAAGATTAGCATTCTACCAAGTGAGCCACAGCTCTGCCTCTGGATTTTTATTTGTTAATTGGAAATTAGACTCACAACCTTTCCTGCCTAGTCTTACTTTGAACCTGTGGTCCTCAGATCTCAGCCTCTCCTGAGGAGCTAAGATTATAGGTGTGAGTCACCAGAACTCAACTCAATAGCCACTTTTAAAATTCTGTCTTCTAGCATGCAATACAGTTCCAGAAAATGAGGTAGGTGTGATAAGACTGTGACAGTTGAAGAAAAACACTGGTATTAGCAGGCTTGGAACATAGGGTATTTTATTCCCCATATTTAATTAACATAATTAGATAGATTTGGACACTTTTTATTATTGTCAAAAATTGGAATAACAAATTTAGAGAGTTTGGAGGTTTGGGATTATTTTATTTTACTTTTTAAAATTTTATTTCATTGCTAGTACTTGGATTTGAACTCAGGTCCCAAACACTGTCCCTTTTCTTTTACATTAAGGTTGATGTTCTGCCATTTGAGGCATATTTCTACCCTGGGATTTTTGCAGGTTAACTGGAGATAAGAATCTCGTGGACTTTCCTGCCTGGGCTGGCTTTGAACTGCCGTCTTCAGATCTTACCTTCCCAAATAGCTGGTATTACAGGCATGAACCACCAGTAACTCTAAATGACTTCTATTTGCCATCAGAGATCAGGGAGGTCTCTATCTTTCAAAAGAAAATGAGAACTGCCAGCTGTGTGATGAGATTAGGAAACAAACAACAGAGTGGGGGGAAAATCCTCCATCAGCCTATCAACTTACTTTTAAGTAAGGGTTGGGTAGGAAGGCAATTCCTGATCAGGTAGGCCAGACTCTCTTTATTTGCAGGAAAAAATCCTGATTTGAGATTTAAATGCTTCTTTTAAGCTTCCGTTTAATTGTGTGGTATGTAACATGAGTGCGTCTATGTTGGTTTGGAGCTCAATCCAAATTCATGACTTTTCATTGTTTTCTTTAACATATTGTGTTCCAGTACTGGATTTAGGAAATAAAAGAGCTCTCACAGAAATTAGACCCTTTCTTAGAAGATGTCACCACTGACAGAGATGTTCATGAGAGGCTTGTCTGCCTACAGAGATACTTTTGGACACTGTGTATTTGATTATTTTACACCTTTTAGTTTTTTAAATACCTTTGTATTACTCCTTATGCTCTCTGTGTTCACGCCCATCAGACACACAATGGTAAGCTATTCCATAAAAAATCACTTAGAGAAAGAAATCCTTTCAATCGGGTAATTAAAATCAGATAAATTTCCTTAGAAAATACAGAACTGACCTGAGAAACAACATTGTTTCACTTGATTCCTTTTGGTATTGTTTAATGAAGATGGGAATAGAATATAGAATATAGAAATCTACCTGTAAAAGTCATTCCTGCCCAGACCTCTTTTGTCCATGCATTTTTATAGATGCACAGCTAAATTAATTGGAGCTCACAGCTGGCAGCATCTTCATTGCTTGTTCTTGATGCTACTCAGATACTGTCATTATTTAATGTATGTCTTAACCAACAAAGATGATCAAGCTTTGCATTACAGAGGTAATTGCTCAAAGTGTCTGTGCTTAAATTAGGTCCTACCTTCAAATTTTTATCTACTTCTAACCTGTTTTTAGTCTCTTCTCCATTACCATAACAAAATACTAGGGTCTGAAGAGAGTAGGTATTGTGAGATGATCCAGCATATGTCCTAGAGAACCATGAGCCAAATCTCTTCTCCAGAAACATCCTGCTATGCACAGATGGAGAGGATGCTTTACTTTCTGTGTTATGGAATGATCCACAGGACACTGGAGCATAGGGTATTCTAGAATATTCTAGAAGACTTTCCTTCTTCCTCCTCACAGCTCTGCTGGCCACCCTACATTTCTAAAATATTTCCAAACATGGCTTCATTTCTTCTGCTGATACCTGAAAACTCTTAACAGGAGGCAAAGCCTTTCATCCCACAAAATATCTGGAGATACTGAGATGATTCAAGGGATAAAATTCTTAAGGGTTGGTAAATTGATCTTGTAATGACATAAGCCAGATGCTGGTGTTTCATGTCGCCTGTAATCCTAGCTACTCAGAGGCTAATGTCTGAGGATTGTGGTTGCAAGCCAGCCCAGGCAGGAAAGTACCTGAGATTATCACCAATTAACCAACAGAAAAGAAGAAGTGGTACTCTAGCTCAAAGTGCTAGAGCACTAGTCTTTAGCACAAAATGCTCAGGAACAGCACCAGGCCCGAGTTCAAGTTCCACAACTAACAGAAAAGAAAATAAATGATATTGATATGTTTTTGCACCAAGAATTGTTTCTCAAAGTGCTTTGGTTCCTCAGAACTTTTATGAAGATAGTTGAAGAAAGCTTTGGGACATCCTTACATACAGATGCTGAATAAGATGATGGGAGAAATAATCAACAATTATCACAATTTTTTGTTGTTGTTGCTCTGCCATGCCTCCAACCTGGCTCTTTTTTCATATTCTTTTATTGTAATTAATAGAAGGGTTATATTATATTCATCAGATAGAGGGTACATTAATTCACATACATGTCTCATGTCTTGGGCCCCATTTCCCTCCCACCACCCCCGCCCCTCATCTTGTTTTTCCCCTTCCATATCTGACTTCAAATAACCAAATATGCATATATACAATATATCAGATAACCAGGTGAAATACTGTAACAATATGAGATAACCAAGGGACAGTAAAAGAGATGAGAGATAACATAGTACATTAAGGACAATCACTCATTATATGGCTTTTGTTTCTATATCCTGGAGGTCCTTTCATTTGGCATCATACTATATGGCTTTATGTATCTAGGTTTTGTTCTATTGTAAATCTCTGCTAGGAGAACCCAAGGTTTCTACTGATTATGACAAATGAGGGAAAGCATTGAGCCTATGTTCCTTTGAGTCTGGCTTACTTCACTTAATATGATTTTTTCTAAGTCTTTCCATTTCCCTACAAATGGGGCAATGTCATTCTTTCAGACTGCAGCATAGAATTCCATTGTGTATAAATACTGCATCTTGTTGATCCACTAATCAACTGAGGGGCATCTGGGTTGGTTCCATATCTTTGCTATGGTAAATAGTGCTGCAATGAACAGAGTTGTGCTAGTGGATTTAGTATGTCATTATTTCTTGACGATTAGGTAAATGCCAAGTAGTGGAATTGCTGGGTCATAGGGGAGCTCTATGTTTAGTCTTTTGAGGAACTGCCATCCATACTGCTTTCCATAGTTATCACAATGTTTATATTCCAGGTTTTATATTTCACAACCTGACATAAAGTAAAGAACACAAAGATATGGAAACCTTAATTTCAAATAAACATAATATATAAACATACTACTCAAAAGATATATAGATATATATAGATATATAGATATATATATATGAGCATCCTGGTTCCAGGAGCTGAGGTAGTAAAGTCTATGAGACTCTTTAACCACCAAAAAGCTGGAGGTAAAGCTGTGGCTCAAATAGAATGCTAGCCTTGAACACAAAAGCTCAGGGACAATGCCCAAGCCCTGAGTTCAAGCCCCAAGACTGGAAGAGTACACACATACACACACACACACACACACACACACACACACACACACAGGATAATAGTTCTAATTCCTAATTCCTACCATAAATGTCTGATTTTTTTTTTGCTTTTTGTGTGGTTTTGTTTTGTGTGTCTATCAATACTGTTCTTGAACTTGGACTTAATTCTCTCTTAGCTTTCTTGCTCAAAGCTAGTGCTCTCCTGCTTAAGCCACTTTCACTTTTTTTTCTGGTTAATTGGAAATGAGATTCTGATAGATTTACCTGCCTAGGCTGTCTTTGAACCATCATTCTCAAGTCTTAGCCCCCTACATTGCTAGAATTACAGGCCTGAGCCTTTAGTTAGTTGTGGGACTTGAACTCAGCCTTCAGCTCAAGGCTAGTGCTCTACCACTTGAGTAATTGTACCACTTCCAGTTTCCTGGTGATGAATTGGATAGAAGACTCTCAGGGACTTTTGTGCCTGACTGGCTTTGAAGCATAATCCTCAGATCTCAGCCTCCTGAGTAGCTAAGATTACAGGCATGAGTCACAAGCACTCAGCTCAAACAGGTTTATGAGGCAACTTCTTCCAACCTATTAAGGCAGAATTGTTCGCCTTTTGCTCAATCAGCCCCAACCGGGTCCCCAACATCTGTCTTTGTTTTTATTTTCTGGACATTGGAGGCTCTACCAGTTGCTAAGTGTGAAGGAAAGATGCCCACAGAAGCAAAAGCAGCTAGGTATTAGTGGTTCACACCTACTACCCTAGCTATTGGGGAGACTGAGGTCTGAGGATCACAGTTCAAACCCAAACTGGGCAGGAAAGTCAGTAAGACTCTTATCTCCTATTAACCACTAAAAAGGTAGAAGTAGAGCTGTGGCTCAAATGGTAGAGCACTAGCCTAGAGCACAAAAGCTCAGGGACAGTACTCAGGCCCTGAGTACTAAAGAAAGGCCTAATGCTCCAAGATTGGAACAAAATGAAAAGAGAGAGAGAAAAAGAGACGGAAGGAAGGAAGGAAGGAAGGAAGGAAGGAAGGAAGGAAAGAAGTTAGCAAGAGAGGGAAAGAAAACTGATCTAAAGATTTGCTCATTCAGTTTTCAGGCAACATTGGCTATGACCTCATGATTTCTTTATCATAAAGTTATTCAGTGATTTAATTCCCATGAAACAGGCCTGCTGGGCATTCATAATGCAGTTAGATAAGCTGATTTCATACAGATAGACCGACCTATCAGTCCAGTGAATGTATATCATTAACCTTCAAATTAGAAGCAAGGATAAAGAAAGAAATATGCTTAGAGTTGGCTTAAAAATAACTACCCTTTCACAACACTTTTTTCACCTTTCAAAATAAGAGTATTAATAATTTGGAAAACAAAGTAGGTTTTACAAGGAAACATCACCTTGACAAGTCTTAAGATGGTCACAAAGTGATGTTGATAAAAGACATTAAACAAAACACCTTTTAAAATCTTTATACAAGGCTTAAATCTGAACCTAATTAACATTAACAACAATTTTCCACCATTATTTTTAATAATAGCAAAATATATATTCTATACTTTAGAGATTGATAAATTTGGCAGGCATTGATAACCACACCAAAAAGTGGAATAGAAAGTGAATAATCCAGAGAAATCTTCCTATGTTCATCAGAGGGCACTATTTTTATTTGTTGTTTTTTGTTGTTTGTTCCAGGCTTGTGCCTGTCCTGGGAATTGAACTCAGGCCTGGGTGCCATCTTAGCTTTTTTGCTCAGGGATGGTACTCTACTACTTGAACCACATCTCTAATTCTTCCTTTTTAGTGGCATGTGGTGGGAACCTTCCTTTTCAAATAAGAAGCTGAGATCTTTCTTCTTGCACAGACCGCAGAAGGTAGTTGGATAGCTAAGTACTTCAAGTTTACTCAACAACTTCCTCCCATCTGGTTCTTAAGAAGCTAAGCTTTAAAGTGTGCTCCGCTGAATGAAGCTTCTGTCTCAGAGAATAGCAGAATGATGCTTTGAGAACTCTTGAATATAACATCACAGTACCTAACTGGTATTCTCACTCTGGTGAGATGGAAATTGACTACGGATAGATGATATGTTATTGAGTCATACTCCTGGTTAAATTCCCAGGAACTATGCAAAGAGCTTTAAAAAAAAAAGCCTTGACTGATAATGCTAAAGATCTGCACCCAGGCTCTGAGTTCAAGCACCAGTACCGGCACAGAACACCGCATCGGTAAGATAGGGTGACCATTCTCTCACTGGAGACCACAAGACAGATGAGAGGATCAGCCAGCATATCACTCATTACCCTGAGTGTATCTCCATACCTGTTTACAAAGCAAACCACTGCACCCGCATGTTCTAGTAGTTATTACTGATGATCACAAAAGGCTTTCTTTGTTCTTAGGAATTTGCCCTAAAAAGATACCTAGATTAGCCAGGTACCTCAGGTAGCTCATGTATGTAGAAGCTACTTGGAGAGCTGACATGGAAAGACTGAAATATGGAGACTGGGTTTAAGTAATACCGCCTTGTTCCCATCACCATCCTGGATCCTAGCTGGGTGGTAGGGGCTTTCCAACCAGCTCTGAAAAGCCTTACAGGTAAAGTAGGCCATTCTTTGAATTGCAGAAACATCATCATGTAGTTTAGCTCCACAAAAGCAAGGAGAGCACTGCTCCAGAGAATATGCAGATGACCAGATGATCATGCTGACTATTCACCTAGTTGGAAAGTTTTGCTTGCCCTCAAATATTCTTCTAGCTGGTTAGTTTGCTCCACTGCTAATTGTTTCCCTATATAGTCTACTTTTGTTGGGCTTGGGTTCCCCACCCCAAATGTGTTTTTTTTGTCTTTACCCGTTTTGTGCAAGCTCCTTTCTGGGCTGCAGGGTTTTGAGACTGGTGTCCACCTTAAGTTGCTGGCTTTCTAATAAAGACTCCCAATTCAACCTCGCAAAATGTTTCTCACTATTGGATTGCCCTATAACAAGACCAACGTTCAAAGCAAGCACAAGCAAGAATGTCTGAGAGACTCTTACCTCCAGTTAACCAGAAAAATACCAGGAATAGAGGTCTGGTCCAAGCGGTAGAGTACCAGTCTTGACTGAAAAAGCCAAGGAAGAAGGCAAACCCCAGTATCAGCATGTGTGCATATATGCATGAAGGGGCATGTGTGCATGTGCCTGTGTGTGCACACACATACACACAAATATACCTGGACTATCCAAAACAAAATGTTCTTTCTAGGTTATTAGACATCAGTGATTTCATGTATTTCAGCTTCTTCTGCAAACTCTCTAAGTTAAAGAAGCAAGGATGGTGTATTCATTCATCTCCTGTAGCATATGACCCAGCTGCAGGGAGGAGAGATTAACTGAAACTTCCAAGGAAATTGAATCAACAGAATGATTGCTAGGAATTGTCCATTACTTAACTTGACCTCTTAGAATGAGCCTGGGTAAAGTGATGTAAGATCTTAAATCGCATTCCTATTTGTATTCATTTTTCCTTCTAAACCAGAACTGGGAAATGGAAGGAATTAGAGATCCCAGCCCCTCTCCCACCTCTCTTTCTGGGCTTGCTCTCAAGGCTAATTAGCAGTGACATGGTCAAAAGCCAAGCAAGCAACAGGAGAGAAGAAATTAATGAAACTTTGACACAAGCTGATGACCACTTAGACTCGACGCAAGACAAACTGGTGAGAATGCCTGTACTCGATGCCAAAATCCTACATTATGTCTGCTTGGAAATTTTCTTTCACCAGCTTATTTCATGTAATCCTACAAACTAAACAGATACAAGGAATAAGTTAGGTATATGATGTATATATCCTGCTTCATGTTCTCCCTTCAAATGGAAGCATGACAATAATTTCAATTTTCCTTACTGGAAATGCACACTAAATCCTTACCTTTGCATTTGATCACTGTGTTTTTTTTTCCTGGTGCTTTACTACTTGACCTATATCTCTACTTTCAGGCTTTTTTTGTTGGTAAATTGGAGGTAAGAGTCTCTCAGAGGTGTCTGTTCAGGTTGGCTTTTAACATGGATCCTCAGACCTCAGCCTCCTGAGTAGCTAGGATTATAGGCATGAGCTACCAACACCAGACTTGCTTCTAATTTTTATCTTAGATGGAACAAGGGGATGAGAGCTGAACACGTCCGTTATGTGTTCAACACATTTTGATCAGAGTCCTTCTCCCTCCTCCTCCCGCCATCAACCCCTACCCCAGCAACAGCATCGAGTCTTTCTTACTGACACACACATGACTATATTCATCCACCTTCTTTTTCCATTTTTCTGATGTCCTCCCATTGGTTCCCTCCCACATGCAAGATATATTTCAGCTTTCTAATATTCATTTTATTAAATTCTGTTAGTCATTTATAAGGGGTACATTATAGAATCACCTTCTGCATATACCAGACTTTACTCAGCTTGATGGTGAGTATATACATATGCCACTATGTATAGACTTTAGGTCTAAGGTCTACTTGTGAAAGAAAAAAAGAGCAAGGTATTGGTGGCTCACATCTGCAGTCCCAGATACTCTGGAGGCTGAAATCTGAGGATTACAGTTCAAAGCCAGCCTGGGTAGGAAAGTCTAAGAGATTCTTATATCCAATTAATCAATAGAAAACCAAAAGTGGCCCTGTGGCTCAAGTGGTAGAGTGTTAGCCTTAAGCTGAAGAGCTTAGGGATAGTGCCCAGGCCCTGAGTTTAGGAACCATGACTGACAAAAGAGAATGGAAGTAAAAAGCAAGGAAGGAAGGAAGGAAGGAAGGAAGGAAGGAAGGAAGGAAGGAAGGAAGGAAGGAAGAAGGAAGGCAGGGAAGGAGAGAGGGAGGGAGAGAAGAGAGAAAAGAAAGAAAAAGAAAGAAAGAAAGAAACCGTGTGCCCTTTGTTTTTTTGAGCCCAGATTACTTCACTTAGTAACTTTTTTTTAATGATTTTCTGCCTTTCTCAATGTGAATTGTCTGCCCTGGATTACATATTATGAACTCTACAGGACAAAGGCAATAAAGCTTATACTTAAAATTTTGCAACTGCATTCCTAACAGGAATGACTTGCAACTCCAACTGTGCTGATATTTCTGATTTCAATATAGTCTTGTATCCTCTCCTTAGCAACAAGGGAGAAGGATTTAGTGACTAGGAATTTGACTGTGGCGAAAAAATGTGGAGAACTCTACTTATTACATACTGACATTTACGCTCACAATTCCACCCACCAGTGGTTAAGACTGACTTCCCTTTAACTTGCTGTGAAAATAAAGAATGTTCTAATGATGTATTTCCTGAAAGCATGGGTAGAAGACTGGCTCTGGCTTAGCATTCAGTCACTAGAGAGAACTCTCCCTTGTAATCTCCTATGAACAGCTGTCAAAATTTCTCAGATCAAGAGTTGCTTTCCAGTACAACGTTCCTCCAACACCTTGATTGTTAGTGTCAATCATTCAGTTTTTTTCCCCCCAGTCCAGCTGCCTAAAGATAAGAATGAGAATGTGGTGCTGGTCACTCATATGCATAAAGCTTGATATTCAGGAGGAGGAGATCAGAGAATCCAGGTACAAAGCTAGTTTGGACAGAAAAAGTTTTCAAGATTCTTTCACCAGCTAACCAGCACAATGCTAGACTGGGGACATGGCTCAAGTGGCAGAGAGCTAGCCATGAACAAACAAGCCTGGCAAGCATGAAGCCCTGAGTCCAAGCCCCAGCAGTGACTAATTCAACCCCCCCACACGATATGAATAAGACATAGTCATCAACTTTTGCCACTAAGAAAATGATGCATTATATGCCACTTGAACAGTTCCTTTGTCCTATTATTTCCTTCCTTTCTTTTCTTTCTTTCTTTCTTTCTTTCTTTCTTTCATGTCAGTCCTGGGGCTTGAACTCAGGGCATTAGCAGTAATTGAGCTTCTTCACTCTATGCTAGCATTCTACCACTTGAACAACCTTCATTTCTGGCTTTTTAGGGAGTTAATTGGTGATAAGAGTCTCAGGGCCAATCCATCCTGGGCTAGCTTTGAACTGTGACCATCAGATCTCAGCCTCCTGAGTACTAGGCTAACGGGCAAGAGCCACCAGTGCCTGGCCTTTTGTGACCATTTTTCATTGCCCCTGAGAATGGGATTATTTTTCCACTTTTCAAAGAACCTAACAGACTCCATAAGTTTCCTGTCTGCAATTTGACTTTCCACCATAGCTTGCTTACATCTATCGTTGAGTGGAGATCTCTCAGTTCCATTTTTTTTTCTAGTTGGTCATGGGGCTTGAACTCTGGGCCTTTGCACTGTCCCTGAGCTCTTCAGCTCAGGCCTACTGCTCTACCACTTGAGCCACAGCGCCACTTCCAATTTTCTGGTGGGTTAATTGAAGACAAGTGTCTTATGCACTGTTATGCCAGTGCCAGGCTGACTTTGAACTATGATCCTCAGATTTCAGTCTCCTGAGTAGCTGGGATTACAGGTGTGAGCCACTGGCATCCCACTTCTCAATTCTTTCTTTAAATTATCTTCAAGTAGTTGCACACAGGAATTGTCATCCTCGATTCTTTTATGTTCTCTCTAAAGCAGAATCTAAGTGAAAGATCTGGGAAAATACTAGTTTACTTTTTTTTTCTGGTCCTGGGGCTTGAACTTTGGGCCAGGGTGCTGACCCTGAGTTTCTTTGTGTTCATGGCTAGTCCTCTACCATTTGAGCCACAGTGCCATTCCTGGCTTTTTTCTGAGTAGTTTATTGAAGATAAGTATCATGGACTTTCTTGCCTGGGCTGGCTTTGAATCTTGAGCCTCAGATCTTAGCCACCTAAGTAGCTAGGATTCCAGGGCAGAGTGAGCAATGTTTCTCTCTATTTTCTTTAAGTAGTTATACAACATGTCAATTGATCAATACAAGGAAGCTTAATCAATGGAGAATGATGGATGGGAAAAAATGCATTTCTATTGACATCTTAATGCAAATCTTCTAGATAGATTCATTCTCCTTTAGATGAATAAAGCCTACAGAAACGATTTTGAGCTCATTTGTTTTCCTGAGCACAGGGGATTTATGTGTATAAAGAGAAGGAGTTCTTTGCAACTAGTGCCCATACCGCATAAAATCTGTGATGAAATACTTGAATTGTAAGTTATTTCGGCCAGAGAATGGCTTAGGTGTTTGCTATAAAAGCACTTTTTTTCTTATTAATCCCCCGGGGTACAGAAAAGTACTACATCATTGATTCCAGGGAAACAGAAAAAAGCTTTATATTTTTATGCCTGAGAAAAGGTAAAACATAAAATAAACAGGAAACAATCAGACCTAACAAAATACTGTCAAAGTAAAATGACGTTTTCCTTCATTGCTGTAAGAGAAGAGAGTGTCTATTTTATTTTTCACTTACTATTATCTACAAGAATTTTAGAAAATTCAGCAGCTCAGAGAAGCATCCATGTGGATAATTAAAATATTGGGCTCCACATCCTATAAAATGAGAGAACAGCTTCTAGTTTGTACTATGATGGATTTAAAATTACACCTTTCTTCTGTATATTTTTCTTATTGAAGCTGTGCCATCTAGGGAAGAAGCTAGTACCCTGGAAATAATCAGAAATTTTCTCAGTAGAACTAAATTCTTGCCTTCATTTATCAGTATGTATTCTTCTGAGTGTCAGTATAAGCAAATAGGTGCTAATATAAATGGATTTCTGCAATGCCCCCAATCAATCAAGCCCAATCTTTCCTTCTTTCAGTGGACAGATTTCTGTTCTTCTTTTTCTTTAAGAATTACTCTATAATTTGTGTGTGTGTGCGTGTGTGTGTGTCTGTCTGTCTGTCTGTCAATACAAGAACTTGAACTCAGGGCCTGGTAGCTGTCCCTGAGCTTTTCTGCTCTAGGCAAGCACTCTACTACTCTACTACTCGAAGCTCCACTTCAGGACTTTTGGTGGTTACCTGAAGCTAAGAATATCATGGACTTTTCTTCAGGGTTAGGTTCAAAACAGTTTTCATACCTCAGCCTCCTGAGTAGCTGAGATTAGAGCCATGAGCCACTGGCACCCAGCTGCTCTATAATTCTCACCACCACACTGGTCTTAGGATATCTTTACATATTAAATGCCAATCATTATGGTTACAATGGAGCAAAGGGATCAGAGATCTGATCATTTCAGTTAAATGTTGCTTGTATTATAAATGGGTATTTATAAGATCAGGAATTGATCCTAACCCTTTCAAAGGCCCTCCATCTATCGAAAGCTTTAGCCAGTATATCTAAGTTAATAGTTATATAGAAGTCTACTAATTCTCATGAAGACAAATAAAATAGACTACTTTGGACAAATTATATAATAATAAACAAGATAACCTAAAATACAAATCCGTAGACACAATCAGTCGTGACTGAGGTAAACTGAACAAGAAAAAAGAAGAAGAAGAAGAAGAAGAAGAAGAAGAAGAAGAAGAAGAAGAAGAAGAAGAAGAAGAAAGAAGGAGGAGGAGGAGGAGGAAGAGGAGGAGGAGAATTGAATCAGTAATAAAAATACTTTTATCAAGGAAATGCATAGAACTAAACAGTTCCACTGACAAATTCTTTCAAACAGATGAAAACCTAATACCAACTCTCAAATTCACTAAAACAAAATGAAGCCTGGTGCCAGTAGTTCACACCTATAATTCTAGTTACTCGGGAGGCTGAGATCTGAGACTCTCAGTCAAAACAGCCTGGGCAAGAATAGCATAAAAAACAAGCAGTTAGAGCTCTGGCTCAAGCAGTAGAGTACCAGTCTTGAGCACAAAAGCTCATGGATAACACCAAGGCCTTGACTTCCAATCCCAGAACTGGAACGTGAGAAAAAAAGAAGTAATTCTCTCTGGCAAAGTTGATATCACCTGGTACCAGAACCATAAAAGGACAGTTCTTGATGAAGAAGGCAAACATTCTTACTGAAAATATACGGGAAAAAACCCCCACCAAACTTGCCCATATGCTATCAAACTAAGTTCAACAACACATTTAGAGATCCATTTTTCTGGACATGGTAGCACATGCCTGTAATCCCGGCACTAAAAATGATGAAGCGGGAGTTTTGTCATTTCAAATCCACCCTGGGTTAGTCAGCCCCATATTACAAATCTTAAAGTTTGAAAAAGAGAATCATGGTGTGCCAATCTCAATTGTCAATTTGAATGACCTGAGACATGCCTAAGGGTATGGCCACATATGTCTGCAAGCAGTGTTTCCAAGAAATGATTCATGAAAGAAGACAAGGGCTGCCATGCATTGCAAAAGCAGCACCTGGTCTAGAAGCCAGACAGGCCAGAAAGAACAGGAAAAGGCAATCCTCCCCACCTCTCTCTCCCTCTCTCTATCCTCCCTTTCTTCTTTCTCCTCCCCCTCTCCCTCCTTCCTCCCCTCCTTTCCTTCTTCCTTCTCTCCCTTCCCACCCCATCACCATGTGAGCTGCTCTTCCCAGCATGCCATTCCTCAATGTGGATTGACAGACCAAGAATCAGGACTCCCTGCCTTCAAATCACATTCCCTCAGTTATTTGGCCATAGTGACACAACAAAAAATCAACGCTGTTATCATTAACTATGAAGCAGGACCCGTCTGTGACTTCCATTGAATACCAGCAACCACAAAACCTGCAAGAAGACAATGGAAGGGGGAAATGAAGTCACTCTAGGCTTCCACTGGATTTGATCCCCCAAACTCAGGTAACAAAAGCAAAAGCAGATACATGAGAGGCAGTAAGAAAATACAATAGAAAGCTTATGTGTGGAATCACAGCCCCTTTGTACCACTACTTAAAATAAAAATGAATTTAAGAGGAAAAAGCTTTGGGGTAGCAAAGGAAACAGTGCATTTGTAGAGACAGCCTGGAGATGAGGAAAGTATTATTTGCTGTCACAAGTCACATGAGGGTAAATTCAGGGTGTCCTCAGGGTGGTTCAGAAGGAGTGGCTCCATTTTGTTTACTGCCATTGCCTGTGGGCCTCAGAAAATGTTTCAGCTCCTGAATGCAGATTCATAGCAGCCACTCTCTGGGGTGTCCAGGCCTGACGGAGGCTCCCATTGCCACTTCCTCTCCATTGCTCTGAGATGTCCAACTTCTTAGACTGAGCCACTATTTCTCCTAATTACTAATACATTCTATTGATTCTCTCCCTCCAAAACCCCTGACTCATAAGGAGTTAATAAAGCCACTAGCACAACGATGTTCATTGCAGCACAATTTCCCATAGCAAATATATGGAACCAACCCAGATGTCCCTCAGTACAAGATTGGATCAACAAGATGTGGTATTTATACACAATGGAATTCTATGCTGCCATCAGAAAGAACGACATCACCCCATTTGTAAGGAAATGGAAAGGCTTGGAAAAAATCATATTAAGTGAAGTAAGCCAGACTCAAAGGAACATAGGCTCAATGGTTTCCCTCATTTGTAATAATTAGTACAAATAATTAGTACAAATCCTCTTCTAGCAGAGGGTTACAATAGTGAAAAACCTAGATACATAAGGCCATACAGCATGAGGCTAAATGGAAGGGTTCTCTAGAATATGGAAACAAGAGCTTTATCTTGTGTGATTGTTGTTCTTAATGTATTATATTATTTCTCTTCTCCTTTGGTTAATCTCATATTGTTACAGTATCTGACTTTGTTACCTGTTATATTGTATATATGTTTATTTGGTTTTTTGAAATAGGAAAGGGAAGAGGGGAAAACAAGATGATTGGGAGAGGTTGGGGGAGGGAAATGGGGACAAAAACTTGGGAAGGGGTGTCAATGTATGAGAAGTAGTGCACCTACTCTCTGGTGAATGTAACTGTAACCTCTCTATATATTACCTCAATATTAAAAAATAAAATGAGAAAATAATAAAATTAAAATCAAATCAAGGAACTAAAGCAACTCATTGGAGAAAAGCACAGAATCTCGGTAGATTTTTCCCCAGAAGACATAGAAATGACCAACTGACAAGAAAAATAGTTCAGCATTCCTACTCATTATGGAAATGCAGAGAAATACCGCAATGAGGTGTCACAGCCCACATGTCAGTGTGCTTATTACCTAAGGACAAAAGAAAAGGTTTACTACAGGATTCCAGCCATTGTAGAAATTTGGATACATTTCCCCACCAAACTACAGATAGAACTGGAAAGCTTTAAAGCCAGCTTGCGGAACACACGTGCACACCCGTGCTTGATGCAACACAGGTTTCAGTAGCCAAATGGTGGGATCAAACTGTGTCAAATGAACAGACTAAAGGCTGTCACATCTTCATCCAAGTTAGCATTGAAAAAGAAGGAAATTCAGTGAGCCAAGATGATGATGATGATGATGATGATGATGATGATGATGATGATGATAGTAATGGGACATGAATGTAAAAGGGCCCTGTGTAGAAGAGAATCAGAAAGAGGAATGAGAAGAAAAGAACCTGCTGTCTATGAGATGATGAGATGCTGATGTATGTATGTGTGTGTGTGTGTGTGTGTGTTGAACATGTTTCCATATATGCATATACACACAAATCTGCATATAGTATATGTCATATAGCTTATTTCCTTGGACAACATGTCTCTGTATGTGTGTTTGTGTATAGTCATGTATTACTAAGCACATATATACCAATATTCATGTAGATATTTATAGGTATACCAATCTTAGACTTTACTGAACACTATCATCTCCATCTCTCTATTTCTATTAACGTCTAGCTACATGTAGATAGCATAATAAAACCTACTGAATTATCTTTTATAAATGGGGAGGAGGGGAGGAAGGAATTGGAATATGGTGGAGGCAATGCATCTGTTTAAAGTGCATTGTGTGAAGTTCACAGTACTAACACAATGTTCTCAACGTGACATATAAATGTACTATATATTTTGTGTTATATATGTAATACATTATGTATAATATAATAAATGTACGCTAGTTCTAAAATAACATCTACCACAATATAAGATAACATAAAAATGAAAGCGAAGGCACTTGTATTATTTGGGACAGCATGTATGGAGTTGAAGGAAAGAGTTCAATAAGCCAGACATAGAATTGGAAAGCATCAACAGCAGGTAAGCAGAGTATCAACTGGTGGTTAGAGTGGCAGAGAGTAGGGCATTGTGGGAAAGGAATAAATCCCCTCAGAGGCAAGCTTTAGTGTTCTGTTTTATACATAGTCAATATAGCTAATAGTAGACAGCTGTATTTTTTTTGCTAGTTCTGGGGCTTGACTTCAGGGCCTGGGTGCTATCCCTGAGCTTCTTTGTCCTTGCATCTAGCATTCTACCTCTTGAGCCCAGTGCCACTTTCAGCTTTTTCTGTGTATGTGGTACTGAGGAATTGAACCCAGGGCTTCATGCATGCTAGGCAAGCACTCTACCATTAAGCCACACTCCCATCCCCAATGATAGCACATTTTAAAACTGCCAATGATATACATTTTCAATACACTTCCAATAAATTTCAAATACTTGAACTGATAGATAGTGTAGTAGCTAGATTTAATTACCACATAACTGTGTATTACATCATAATATCAACAGATATGGATGATAGCACAGTGACATGGAAAGTCTTGTCTCTAGTTAACCACCCAAAATATGGAAGTAGAGGTGTGGCTGAGTTGGGAAAGCACCATCCCTGAGTGTTAAAGCCAAGGAAGAGTATAAGGCCCTGAATTCAAGTTCTAGTCTGAACACACCAACATAAATTAAAAAATAGTATAGCATTCAGGAACATATAAATACTTAGGAATGAATGAGTGAAGGATATACGAAAGGAGACTAGAACTCAGAAGGAATTAACCCATCAGAGCGTCTTGTGTAATGAGCCAAGCTGAAGGAAAAGAGAATAATGCTGATTAGGTGCAGGAAGACAGTTACAGAATGGATAAGAAAGGGTTTGGTTATGTTTGTAAGGCAGAGAATGTGGGGCATGTCACATCAAGGAAATGGAAACCCATGCTGTAAAAGGAGGCCTAACTCGTGGCCCAGTGCTCATTTCCTGGTCTTGGGACCACACCTGGCTGAGATGGTGCCTGCTGCCCAGTTGGAAGGCGTGGCTGTGGTTTGTGAAAGTATGGCCACCTCTGGGATCGAACCCTTCCGCCCTCTCAGACAGCACATGCATCCTATGTTAGCTGAATGGACTTCCTCAATAAACGAGTTCCTGCCTTGAGGGGTCTCCCTGATGTGTCTGATTTTCCTCTGGCAAAAGAGGGCTGGGTGCAGGCTGTCAGTGGGCCCTCTCCTTTCTCAGCTCATCCTAGTTGGGGCGTGTTCTCCCTCTCCCTCCTGCAGGTCGGGAGGGACCGCGGACTAAAAACCCCGACAGAGAAGATGTGTCAAATACATCTCCCGTTATGCCTGGAGTAAGGATAGGTAGGGATTAAGGAAGGTAAGAGTAATTTATCACCCAGTTTGAATTCCCTCTGTTATCTTCATATGACATTGACATTCAACAACTCATTGACATTGAATGACACCGGTGTTCAATAAGCTGTCCCTATCAAAAGGCTGAACTTGAGGAGAAAGTTCTGTGGGCTAGACATGATTATGTTAGCCAATGTAATTTTCTTTTGTGAGGCTGTCTAGGGTGCCTTCGCGGTGTGGAGAGGTCAGAAAATTGTGTATGTAACTGAACAAAGATTGTGTAGTGTGTCAGACCTATGGATTCCAGACAGATTGAGTGAAAGGAAATGGAGAAAGTGTACTTGTATATACATGCACACATATACATATACACACATAAATGTACAGATGTGTATACATCTATACACACGTGTATACATATATATGTGTATATATATATATATATACTTTCTTTCTTTAACTCATTATGTCCAGATCAAACCCATATACACACTCACATATTTTTACATGGTGCTAGTATTAGAGTTTGAACTCAAGGCTTAGATGCTGCCTGCTATCCCTTAGCTCTTTTACCCAAGACTATTTCTGGGACCGGGAACGTAGTCTAGTAGCACAGTGCTCGCTTAGCATGCACAAAGCCCTGGGTTTGATTCCTTGGTATTAAATACACAGAAAACGCTAGAAGTGCTGGGCACAGTGGCTCATGCTTGTAATCCTAGCTACTCAGGAGGTTGAAATCTGAGGATTACGGTTCAAAGCCAGCCCGGGCACAAAAGATCTCCAATTAATCACTAGAAAACAGGAAGTGGGGCTGTGGTCCAGGAGTAGGGCGGTAGCCTTGAGCTGAAGAGCTCAGGGACAGCATCCAGCCCAGAGTTCGAACCCCATGACAAAAAAGAAAAGAAAAGAGAAAAGAAGATAAAGCTAGAAGTGGACTATGGCTCAAGTGGTAGAGTGCTAGCTAGCTTTGAGTAAAGTATCCAAGGACAGTGCTCAGCCCCTGAGCTCAAACCCAGAACTGCTCCCCACCCCCCAAAAAAAGTCTATTGCTCTGTCAATTGAACTATATCACCACTTCCTGCAATTATTTTGCTGGTTAATTATTGGAGATAAGACTCCCACAGACTTTCCTGCCTGGGCTGGCTTCACACCAGGATCTTCAGATCTCAGCTTCCTGCGTAGCTAGGATTATAGGCATAAGCCACCAATGCCTAGCTTATTTTTTTAATTGTAACCCAGTGCTGTGAATATCTGAGAAAGGTTTTTTGTTTTTTTTTTGCCAGTCCTGGGCCTTGAACTCAGAGCCTGAGCACTGTCCTTGGGTTTTCAGAAGCTAGAGCTCTGCCACTTGAGCAACAGCACCACTTCTGGCTTTTTCTATGTATGTGCTACTAAGGAATAGAACCTGGGTCTTTGTGCTCGATAGGCAAGCACTCTACCACTAGGCCAAACTCGGGGTCCTATCTTAGAAAGCTTTTACACAAGGCTTTATGTTAAGATTGCATTATGAAATGTGGCATAAGATCACATTATAAAACATATTGTACTTTAATTGGATAAAACAAGTATAAGAAATTACTGCTCATCTTCTATATAATTTAGGGTTGGACCCTAAATCAATACAGTGCATTAACTCCAAACACAATTATCTTGGGCCCCATGCCAGGAAGTTCTGATTTTGTCCAGTGATAGGAAGACAATAAAAGGTTTTATAAAATCAACCATATTGCTATATTCAATATCATGTAACATTAACTCTAACAGTAATGGGAAACAAGCTAAGAAAAGCTGTGTTCAGAGGAAACGTTGAGAAATTATTTAAATAATTTAGACAACAATTTGAATCATATACTCATCATAACAATAGGATATACATAAGAAGTCCAAGAACCAGAATCATAGTATTATTCCATCTGTGGCATTAAGACCTAGTATTAATGGAGTATTTACATTGTTATTTTCTAAACTTCACACCTATTGTTTTATTTTAACCTTATAAACCTTCCTTGAAGTAACTATTATTATTCTTCCCATTTTTATATGTGAACAAATTAAGATTTAAAAGAAGTTCAAGAGTGTGGCCTAGTTTTATATGAAACATTCAGTTAATAAGCCAATAAATACCAAGACAAGGAAGAGAAAAATAATGATCTTTGCACATCTTTGGAAATGGCTGGATTTCCCAGGCCATATTAGGAAGTATCTATACCGTTTCTGTTCCTATTTAGCTGAGCTATCACTGGGTCTTGGACAGATAAAATAACATATTTAACTTGCAATTCTCAGGGTCAGTCAAGTAGCTAATGGTTTGGCAAAATGGGCCAAGTGATAATCACATTGCAATGGGAGCTTGTACAGAGCAATCAGAGTGAATGCATCTGTTCTATGGTCACCTTTATGTCCAGTTATTGGTGTACTTTGTTTGTATTAAATGTAGACAGGGAACATGTCAGACCTGTGGAATCTAGACATAAGAAAACATACTGTACTCACGTAACTTGTGCAAAAACTCATGTCAAAGACAGTAATCAGCACAAGATGAGGATGTGAGTAACATGTCTGGATTTCTGGGTGCTAGAGATTCACACCTATAACCCTAGCTACTCCAGAGCATCTGAGGAGCTAAGATCTGAAGATGACAGATGAAAGCCAGCTGGGAAAAGTCTGTGGGACTCATCTCCATTTACCCATCAAAAAGTCAGATGTAAAGCTGTGGTTCAAGTGGTAGTCTTAGTCTTGAGTGAAAAAGCTAAGGGACAGAGCCTAGGCCCCGAGTTTAAGCTCTAGTACTAAAATACACTTAAAAATATGTTTATGTCTTTGGGTGTCTTTCTGTTCTATCATGAAGAAATGACTTTATACACTCAAAATTCTTTCCCTCTTCCTTTTAGTGCTGTTATTTCTTAGCATGTAAATATTCTGATCCATATAAAACTAATTTTGCTGAAATAGATGACAAGGAAAGAAAGGTTTGTTTACTTGCTACAACAACATTTATTGAAAACTTCATCTTTTTTCATTGACATTTATATGCTAAATTCCATATTCTGTGTACTTGGGCTTATTTTCTTAATCTGATTTCTTTGTGTGTATTTTTCTGTTGCATCAGTACCAATCTTCTTTCATTGAAATGGCATTTTCCTATGTTCAAATATTTTCCAGTTTAAGAATCAAGTTAAAGATAGTTCAGTTCCCTACTGATAAAAGACAAATTAACATTTGTTAAAGTTGGTGAGTTCTGATTGGTAGGTTGCATCTGGAAATAGGTACAACCACATCTCTACGTTTATCATTTTGGGATCTTAGGGCTGATGTTGAAATATATGACTTCTATCCTTAAAACCATAAGCCAGAAGCCGGGTGTGGTGGCTCACTTCTATAATCCTAACTACTCAAGGGGCTGAGATCTGCGGATCAAGGTTCAAAGCCAGCCCAGGCACTGAAGTCGGGAGACTCTTATCTCCAGTTAATCACTAGAAAATGGGAAGTGGGACTGTGGCTCGGGGGGAGGGCGATAGCCTCATGCTGAAGAGCTCTGGGACAGCGCCCAGGCCCAGAGTTCAAGCCCCACAACTGACCCAAAAAAATGTAAATCAGGCACTAATCACTCTTACCTAACTAACTAGGTGTCTGAGATCTGAGGATCAAAGTTTGAAACCAAGGTTTGAAGAGTTGGTGAGACTCTTATCTCCAGTTAACTCCCAGACACCCAGAAGTGGAATTGAGGCTCATGTGGTAGAGTGCTCATCTTTGAGCACAAAAGCTCAAGTACAGGGCCTAGTCCCTGAGCTCAAGCCCCATGACTGACAAACAAATCTAAACATATTATTGAGGGGTTGGAGGTATGGCTCAATGGGTAAAGCATTAGCCAATGAATGCATGTAAGGTATCTAATTCATGTCACATATATCTAATACATGTATATACACATATATATGCATAGTATGGGAGTATATTTGAGTTGCAGAGAATTGGGCATATTTAATGAAATTTGGACATACACAAATGGATTGTCATACTCATTTACCACCATCTTCCCAAATTTTCATAGCTACCTCTGGGGTTTGTTGTCGCTATTGTTAATTGTCTGATTTAATTTGGCTTGCTGTCATAAGGACATTTAGCAGGAGAGATCAAAATCTGATGGATACAGTACATGATGTTGAAAGTTGTGGGCACAGTGTAGACACCTCTAGGATTTTATACCCATTGGGCAACAAACTCCTTTCTCCCCACTTCCCAGCTACTGGCAATTATTAGTGTGTTTTGTGAAAGTGTACAGGTACCTTGGCTTGAACTCAGAGCCTCCAACTCTAGCTTAGTTTTTCACTTGAGCCAGGGCTCCATTCCAGCTTTTTGCTCTTGGTAGTGGTTAATCAGAAATAGAATCTTGAGTATTATTTTTCCCTGAATTAATTCTAAGCCACAATCATCATATCTCAGCCTCCTGAGATCTATGATTACAGGTGTCAGCTGCTGACATCTGGATCAAACCATTATTATGATTACTATTTGACTGTTGTAGTCTACCACATTTTTATGTACCCTACCAATGAAATATAAGGAGAGTTACCTCTTCTTTGGCAGCCATCATGCTGTTCTAAATCTCAGATAGTTAACATATACGGTATGAACATAAATATATAGTGTGTATTTGTATGTGTGTGTGTGTGAGTGTGTGTGTGTGTGTTTGTGTGTCTATGAACAGAACCTACTTCCATGGATATGACATATGCATACAAAAGCTAAAGTATCTGATAGTTTTATTTTTAAATAAATTCCTGGTATGTAACCCTTATAACTACCATTTACTTTGCATTTACATTGTATATCATATCTGGGCACAAGTAGCTTATGCCTGTACTTCTAGATACTCAGGAGGCTGAAATCGGAGGGTAACAGTTCAAAGCTAGCACAGACAGAAAAGTCCATGCAATGTTTATCTCCAATTAGAAAAAGAATCTAGAATTGGAGGTGTGGTTCAAGTAGTAGAGTACCAGCCTTGAATAGAAAAAGCCAAGCAAGAGCATAAGGCCCTAAGTTCAAGCCCCAGTATCAGCACACACACACACACACACACACACACACACACACACACACGTTAAATTCTATGTCATATTTACAATACCTCATAGATTCTATAAAGTGTTACATTTGGAATGTGATTTTTAAAAATGTGTTTCAAAACCTAGATACATAAGGCCATGTAGTATGATGCTAAATGAAAGGACCTCTAGGATATAGAAACAAAAGCCATATAATGAATGATTGTTGTCCTTAATGTACTATGTTATCTCTCATCTCTTTTGCTGTCCCTTGGTTATCTCATAGTGTTACAGTATCTCACTTTGTTATCTGATATATTGGATATATTTGTATTTGGTTATTTGAAATTGGATAGGGAAAGGGAGAAAACAAGATGAGGGGTGGGGGTGGGGGGAGGGAAATAGGGACCAAGACATGAGAAAGGGTATCAATGTATGTGAATTAATGCACCTTCTATCTGGTGAATATAATGTAACCCTTCTATTAATTACAATAAAAATATATGAAAAAATGTGTTTTAAAATGCTCTATCTTCTGAGAAGGCGTGATGCTTTAGAGAGTGATCTCTAAAACTCTCCATCAGTAATTCTATCTTGGTGACTACTTTAGCCACCCACGATAGAAATTTCCCTTATGCCACAAAATGTGGGAACATGAGCAGAGAGAACCACTGAACTGCCAGTATCAAAGGGTTAAACCTTTCATTAGCACAGTATGAGAATCTGAGCCTGGCATAGACCCGGCTGCGCCTCCACAATTACATGGTGTACTTTGGGATTGAAGAAGTGGGCACACAATCAACATAATTACATGGCCAAGCTCTGGAGGAAAGATTTCAGAGCTAACGTAGAACATGTTGCAGCAAGAATAAACATACAGTAATCTGAATCCACAATAAAGGTCATTTGGAGACCTTGGAATAAGAATTACTGGACTGCAAATACTTCTAGAAAACAGTACATGTGTTCATAGGGTCATTTTTGAGATGAAATGAGAGGGTATCCAGTGAGGAGAGTTTTGGGATTGTTAAATGGGAATCCATAAGTTGTACTGATAATGTTCCCTCCTTGTGTTGGTGATCTCACTAATTCTACTAGGAAATTGAGAAATTTGGAGTTGATCCTTTAAAGAGTGCGCAGATCCATGATACAAATTAAAAGAAATATTTCAAAGCCTAATGAGAATAAGGACCACAATAGGAAATAAAAATAAATAAATAAAAGATAATCTTTACATAAATTGAATTAGACCGAGAATTGGAGATCCATAGTCTGTCATTTAAAGTATATATATTTATTGATTTTTACTTTGATGAAGCATCTTGTATGTTTTTCCATTTTTCTGATGTTGGGTGGTGGTTTTAGTATTATAGGAACTTTAAAGGGGGTACACAAGTTAGCAATATTTGACTGGGACTGATTATATGTGTACATCCGTACATGCACATACCTGTATACTATATATGTCTGTGGTATATGTATACATCCAGGTGTATAATTAAAGTAAAAGAAACAGAAGCAAAAGCTTGGGAAAATGTCAAATAGAAATCAAGATGGCCCTTCATGAGAAGGCACTTCGAAAAGGGGAAAATCCGTTTTAAAACCATCAGATCAGGAACCAGGAATCTTTTTTCTTTATTTTAGCAATCTGGGGCTTGAACACAGGACTCAGGCGCTGTCTCTGATCTTCGCTGACTGAAGACTAGTGCTCTACCACTTAAACCACCACTTCCAGCCTTTAGGGTGGTTGGTCGGATATAAAGTCTGCCAGATTTTCCTGCCCAGGGTGTCTCTGAACAGAAGTTTGGGGTAGTTTCCATCTTCTCTGTCATTCTAGTCCACCCTGCCCATGTGGCCAGCTGCTCTTGTTTTGAAGAGGGCCCTTTGGGAATGTCCCAGCCCTTCCTCATCACAGTGGAGGTCGCATTCCCCCAGGCTCTTCAACATGCACAGACAACTTTTCAAGGTCCAATATCACAGAAGCAATATGCAGTCAATAGAAGGCATAGTTCAAATGGTGAGTTTCTACCTTTTTTTCCAGGACACAGATCCTACTCTCTGGGTCTCAGTCAGCCACAGAGTCTGAAGGGCTCGCTAGGCAGGCTGGGCTGGTGGTGGACTGAATGATATTTACAGGGGTGCTATCAGGAGGTTGCTCCGTTACACTGTCTGCCCAAATATGTATGCCTGATCCATAAAGGATGGTGTGAAGGTCTTATCGGTGACCAAGACCAAAAAAGTCTCTGCCACCGGGAGCCCATGGCTGACACCTGCAATCCTAGCTACTCAGGAGGCTGAGATCTGAGGATCAAAGTTCCAAGCCAGAAAAGTCTGAGAGACTTTGTGGTTCTCCAACGAACCACAAAAACTCAGAAGTAGAGCTGTGGCTCAAGCATAGTAGCTGGTCTTGAGCAAAAGAGCTCAGGGACAGTGCCCAGGTCCAAGTTCAAGCCCCAGTATTGGCAGACAAAAAATAATAATTTCTGCCAGCCATGGAAGAAACTAAAAGCAAAGCCAGGTTTTTGCCTTCTAGCTTAGGTGAATGGTTTCAAATGGCCTTTGTTATCCTCGAGTTAATTGAGAGAGGAGACGATGGGAAGAATCCAGAGGTAGAAAAATCACATGGCCCCTAAGTTCCCAGATTGATAGATGGCATCTAATGAGATCTTGGGACTGGATTACTCATGTATGGAACTGAGCAGAAAAAATGAGGTCACCATGACAATTTTGAGGAATCACAATGCTTGAAATAGTGTGTTTCATTCCAAAGACAATCCCTTAGGCCTCAAGTATCCCAAATGCATCATTCAAAGAAACTCCTAGAGGCAAATTCAGGACCCACAAATTAGGATTGGTTGATGGTCACAGGGATTGAACTCAGGTCCTGGGTGCTGTCTCTTAGCTCTTTTGCTCAAGGCTAATGCTCTATCACTTTGAGCCACAGCTTCAGTTCTGGTTTTTGAGTGGTTAATTGGAGATAAGAGTCTTGCAGAGACTTTTCTGCCCAGGCTGGTTTCAAACTGCAATCCTCAGATCGCATCCTTCTGAGTAGCTAGCATTACAGGCATAAGCCACTAGTATGTGGCTCAAATAAGGAATTTTATCCCAGAGTATGAACTAAAGTTCCTATTTGTGCTAAGGAATTTACTTGATGTGCTGAAAATCATTTTTGTGATAACTGTCCATGGATATTGGATATTAACTATATTATCATTATAGATTATATTGTTACCTTATGCTTAATAATATAATATTATCTATAATGCTATATTTTTGTCCATTATACCTAGTATATCATTGTCTATTATATCTATTAACTATGACTATAGCTATACTTCTTTTTGTGTTAGTGCTGAAGCTTGAACTCAAGGCCTGAACACTGTCCATGAGTTTGTTTTGCTCAAGGCCAGTGTTCTACCACTTAAGTCAAGCCTTCACTTCTTGCTTTTTGGTAGTTAATTGGAGATTGAATCTCATGACGTTGGCCTGGAACCACAACTCTCAAATCTCAGCCTCCTGATTAGCTGGGATTACAGGTGTGAGCCACTGGCTCCTAGCTGAACACTGTATTTTGACTTCTAGGAAGTGAAGTATTGACTGCAGAGAGATGACCACGTGGAAAAGGATTAGGACTGGATGCCATGCAAAGGTGGTGTGCTATGGGTTTCTTGCCCCAGGTAGAGATTATTTGGGTCTGTGAAGAAGAGAATTAGTGGATAATTGGGAATTTGAGGGGGTTGATTGTCCCAGTCTCTAACAAGAGGAACAATGTCATCCAACATGTACAATCTCACTTTTCTATTGGATTCTAATTTTTTAACAATGACTGCTTGAATTCTAACTTTGTTACTTAGTCACATTTTTGCCTATGTATTGCCATGTGACTATTAATAGCCAGACTACACACACAGAAACTTCTGAAAGTCTTCTTCAAGGTACATAGTTTATGCATATTCTTTACCTCCATCCATCCTACCTCTCTACTTAGTGATAGCACCAAAGAGTTCCAGTCATCTAAAAGAAACTAGAATGTGTTTGTATCATAACAGTAGAACTCAGGAGCCTGGGACACTAGTGCCTCTCGCCTGTAATCTTAGCTATGCACCAGGCTGAGAGGTAAGGGTCTTGTTTTGAAGTCAGCCTGGGCAAGAAAGTCTGTAAGACGCTTATCTCCAAAAAGATGGAAGTAAAGCTGTAGTTCAGGTATGAGAGCTCTAGCCTGAGCCTTTAAGCAAAAATGGTAGAGTACCAGCCTTTAAGCAAAAATGGCCAGTAAGAGGGAGGAGACCTGAGTTTAAACCTCAGTACTTGGACAGAGTAAGTGGAAGGAAACGTAGAGTTAAATCTTCATGATCTCAGATTTGGCTCTGAAAACATAAACAACCAAAGAAGAAAAGATAAATTATTCAAAGGTACACCATAATCTTGTTTAAAACAATATTGTTCAGAGTAGTTTGTTAAGAATAACTAAATATAATTTTTAAATGCCGCCAAGCTATGCAAATCATTAATTTAGAAACATTTTGAATTTCATTTCCTTTTAATTCTGTATTCATTCTTCAATAGAGTTCCCGAACAAGGGTATTGGTGATAATAGGTGAAAGCAGAGATGCTTTCTCAGATGTTGGTATGTAATCATGCAGACTGAATGAAAAAAGTCAGAGAAAGGTGAGAGGTGGATGATAGAGGAAACAAAGCAAGAGAAATGAGAAGAGTAGAGGGAAAATAACAAATCAAATTTGTCAGTTTGGGATCATAAGATCTTCAATGACCAGAATAGTATAATTCTGGATTCTTTTCTGTCTTTTCTACATTTGACATACTATTTTGCATGTTATAATAAAGTCAGATTCAAAGCAAACAGATGCTAAAGTTTATATGCAAAAATTTGTGACAGGCTTTAGTTAATGAATTCCCTGAGAATGGAGACCCAGATTAGAATGATTTGCATAATGCTTTCTTTTCCTTCTTTTTCTTCCTTCCTTTCCTTCCTCCCTCCCTCCTTCTCTTCTTTCTCTCCTTGCTTCTTTTCCCTTCCTTTATTTTTGTGCTGGTCCTGGGACTTGATCTCAGGGCCTGTGTGCTGGCCCTGATTATTTTATCTCAAGGAAATCATTCTACCACTTGAGCCACAGCTCCATTCTGACTTTGTGGTGCTTAAATGGAGATAAATGTTTCACAGACCTCAAATGTGTGCTTCCTGAGTAGTGAGGATTATACGCATGAACCACCCACACCTAGCTAGAGGTTTCAAGCCTGGCTGTTTCTCTGATACATAAAAAATGGGTTCCCCGAATATCTTAACACTCAGATCCTGTAATAGATCTCTAATTTATTGCTATCTTATTCCTATAGAATTTTCATGTGTGATCAGGTTAAGAGTACTGAGTTATGAAGGTCATTCTGTGTTACACAGTGTGTCCGGTATAAGAGCAAATGTATTAACAAAGAAACACACCTAGTCAGAGACAACAGATAGTTTGCCAATTGTGTGTATGTGAGCTTGTGTGTGCATGTGCATACCCTGCCAGACCTGCAACTTTAACTTAAGGCCTAGATGCTATCCCTTAGCTTTTTCACTCAAAATTCTCAGATCTCAGCCTCCTTAGTGGGTTGGATTACAGACATGAGCACCAGCACCAAACTTTCTTGATCATTCTGAAGATGGGAAAAGAGAACAAGAACCAAGACCATCTCTCAAAGCTGATAAAAGAAAGGAAATGAATTCTCTCCCAAAGGAACACATGTCTGCTGGCTTTGTGAATTTTAGATTTACTTCTGATTTCTGTCCTCCAGCACTACAACATAAGAAGTTCACATTAATTTAAGCCACTAGTTTGTTGTTATTTCAGCAAAAATAACCTAATAAATTTTCAATAGAGTTCCAGTAATACTTATCTCTACAATGCTTATTCTATATCTTACAATTGACATGCTCTGTTTAATATTTATTACCGGCAAAGCTTTTCATTCTTTATCTTTTTCTTTTTTTTTTTTAAACAATGTGACCCTTAAACTATCCTCCATTCATGCCAGAGGCAAAAGCCAGCTTTATTGCAGTTCTTCCCAAAGGACAAAAGAATTCCCTGAGCCTCAAAATGGAACTCCTTCTTTTATATTAATGTTTATTAATTGTGCAATATAATGCATTTCACCATGACATTTTAATACATATAAATGCATATAATGCATATCAATGCATATAATACACTTCGATAGTGGGCACTCCTTATTAACCCTTTTTGTTTATCTCCACTCCTGTCATGTTCTTTTTCAGGCAAAACTGCTATTTATATTTTTATTTGGTGCTACTGGGGACTTGAACTAAGTGTCTCGCACTCTTGTTTAACTCTTTTTTGTCCAAGGCTAGCACTTTATCACTTGAGCTATAGCTTTGCTTCTGGGTTTTTGCTAGTTAATTGAGCGTAAGAGTCTCTCAGATTTAGAGGCCAGGCTGCTTTCTCCATTCTTGGTCCTCCAATTTCAGCCTCCCGAGTAGCTGAGATTGAGCCTTTTTATTACTTATTATGTTATCTAAACTTCCTGGAAGAGATTTTTAATCTTGACTTATTCTGTCTATAATGGTTTAATTTCTCCTTAAAATTACATTTTAGCATCTAAAACATGAGCCAGGATTTACCAGATGCTGGAAAGTTAACCTGAAGAACCTAGGGAAATAGCCTGACAGTCCTGGCTATCACATTTGGCACATTATCTAACCTGTGTGAGCTTTATTGACCAAAGCAAATACCCTGAGAAGGGGTTCTGCTTGATTTGATTGTATTGGTACCACGGATTAAGCCATGCTACATTTCATGCAATACTACAGGGAGCTAATTCAATTTGAAAGTCAGCAGGAAGACAGTTGTGACAGACTGACAGACAAATCATTTGAAAAGTTTGCAGTTTAGCATTCCTTTGTCTATGAAAGTAATCGTGGGGCTTTCAAACAGCAAATAAGTTGTATTATCTTCCACTTAGAAAATATTCGATCTCTCCTCCATGATCTCAGAGTGCAAAATGATAGCAAGATCCCAGACCCATGGTCAGCTGAGGAAGAAAACTTTGAGGGTAAAGATGATGGAATTGGTTAAAAATAAATGCCATTGGCTTCTTCCAGAAGATTTTATGCTAGGAATCAAATTGTTCCCAGTCCTTTGTCTCATTCAGCCATTTCTCTCTTGCCTGTAGTCCGCTAGCTTTGAGTTTGTTGCTTACTTACAGTTAGTCATTGTGTGCTTTATTTTTCAACTTTCTTCTCTTTCTTCTTTTCTTCTTTGCTTTCTCTTTCTCTCTCTTTTTTCTTCTGTCACTCCTCTCTTGTTTTTCTCACTCTCTATCTTTTCTTATTTGTGCAAGGATTAGGTCTTGAACTCAGGGACTGTGAACTCAGAGCCTTAGCTTTATCCCTCAAAGTTGGTTCTCCTCCAGCTGAGCCATATCTCTACTTCCAGCATTTTGCTGGTTAGATGGAGCTAAGAGTGTCTTGAATTTATCTACCCAGGCTGGCTTTGAACAAGGATCTTCATATTCAGTTAGATTATAAGCATGAATTATCATCATCCCTGCTGGTTTTTGAAGTATTTTATTTCACTTTTAAAAGTGTCTTTTATTAAAGCCCCATCTCAGCTTAATGGATGGGAGACAACTCTGCTATAGTTTTGATAAACAACTAAGGGGGGAGGTTGCTTTGTTTTGTGCCAGTCTTGGGTCTTGGACTAAGGACTTGAGCACTGTCCCTATGATTCTTTTCCTCCACAGTAGCTATCACTCGAGCCACAGCACCACTTCTGGCTTTTTCTGAGTAGTCATTGAAGATAAATGTGTCCTGGACTTTCCTGTCTGTGTTGGTTATGAACTTGGATTCTCAGATCTCAGCCTCCTGAGTAGCTAGAATTATAGGTGTGCCACCAGCACCTGGCACAACCCCAAATTTGTTCAGTGTTGGAAACCACTTAGATCAGTTTCAACCAGCTTATAGTAGTAATGATGCCTAGTCCAGCTCGTGGCTCCTCTCAGGGCTGTTAGCAATGCTTTCCAGAATCTCCATGTTTCCATCCACCAGGTACCTCAACACCAAGAGGAGATACCCTGAGACAGGGAATACTCTCATGTCATGTCTGCTGTGAAAACGTGGGAAGCCTCATTCAGTGATATTAAGCTCCTAAAGGAGCTTGCTTCTGGTTTACTATAACCTTCTTTCATTTTCACTGTTCATTGTCAAACCAATGTTATTTCAAATGACCAATGCACAAACCAAGCAAGCCTTCTGATGGCTGAAACTTTACTCCAGGGAATGGGAAAGTTTGGGTAGCCTCATGGTTATTAACTCTTAGAAAAATGCATTATTTCGTTTTTTTTCTTTTCTTTGGAATCTGTTCATTTTCCTTTTGGAGACATCCTTCATGCAATGTGCTGCTCTTGGCTTGATTTTTTATTTTAGTTGCTCTGTTCAAGTAGTTGATTATTCAATGGATTTTCAGGTCAGCACATCCGTTACTGAGAACAATGCGTCTGGATCAATGCATCATTCTCTTCTCCCTTTGTGCCAACCTCACTGCCATCTCCTCCACTTACCTAGTTCTATTTCACGTATGGACACTGAGTATTAGGATGGGATTGTCCTCTCTTCCCTACAAGTCTCACGTCCATGTCCTGGCATTGGTTGGTTAAACTGTCCATCAACTGTTAAAAGGAGAAACCCCATTGGATTCTTCCCCTGCAATCATTAAACTTCACTCAGCTTGTTCATGTACATCTAATATAGTTTCTATAGATTCTATTTATGTAACATATGCAATATGTTTTGTATGTATATTATTTTTATATATACAATGGAAGCTTTTGGAAACTTTACTTTTCCTTTATTCTTTTTGTTTTCTTTTGTCTTGTTGTTATTTAAAGGTTATGTGCCAAGGGTTTAGATTCATGAAAGCCATATGATGTTAATTCTTGCTGTGATTATTGCTACTATCTGCAGCCTCTGTTCTTTCAGGCTTTTTATATTTTGTGTATTATATTATATTTTACTGCCTTATGAAAAAAGTACCTACATAATGCAATGTGCTTTTTTTTCTCCTTTTTTTTTTACCAGACCTGGGGCTTGAGCTCAGGGCCTGAGCACTGTCCTTGGACTTTCTCAAGGCTAGAGCTCTACCACCTTAGTCTCAGCACCATTTCTGGCTTTTTTCCATGTATGTGGTACTGAGGAATCAAACCCTGGTCTTTGTGCACACTAGGCAAGCACTCTACCACTAGATCAAACCACCGGCCCTAAGGCAATGTTCTTAAGGAGAAAAGGACCCATGAGACATGCCAGAAACAAAATGTTAATAAAACAGGGATGTATTGTGTGACTTGGAACCCACATGTGAAATGAGACATTGGAGGATCGAAAGCATGGGAATATATCTGTAAACCAGTGAATTATTAAGTAGGAAAACACTCCAACACATTGTGTGTGTGTGTGTGTGTGTGTGTGTGTGTGTGTGTGTGTGTGTGCGTGCGCGCGCGCGTGCGAGCTTGCGCACAACAGTCCTGTGGCTGGAACTCTTCCTTAGTTTTTTTCACTCAAGGCTGGCACTCTGCCACTTGAGGCACAGCTCTACTTCCAACTTTTTGCTTGTTAATTGGAGATAAGGATCCCATAGACTTTGCTGTCTGGCCTGGCTTTAAACCCCAATTTTCAGATTTCATTCTCTTGAGTAGTTGAGATTACAGGCATGAACCACCAGTACCCAGCAAGCACTATTCTCTTATGGGGAAAAGATATTAGAATTTCACGGAAATATATCCAAAAGACATACAGCCAAACTCACTGCAAAGGAGATAGGAGTGTTTTGCTATTGCTATTAATGAAGGAAAAAGCTGATGAAAAAATTTTTCCAGGATTGCTGAGGTAGCTGAGAGGCAGGAGATAAATGAGAGATGAGGTTGTTGTATTTTGCAAAGCATTTTCATACAAAGCATTTAGCTGGAATGGAATTCTACTACAAGAAAAGGTGATTCAACAACCCTGATGGTTCCAGCATCTTCAGGAATTGAATTAGAAGGAAGATCTAGACAAACTTCAGTAACCATGCCAGTACCTTAAAGTCATAAATGAAAAAGCTTTGGAAATTTGGAGCAATAAAAGCCCAGATTCAAACCACAGGCTGTAAGATTTGAATATTTACAGACCCTCCGTGGAAAACACAAATTAATAAGGTAGCACTGGTCTCAGCTAAAGCTGTAGTTCACATTGTTAACTCTCCAGACACACCGGGTGAGTGAAAATGAATACTAACAAATATAGTCAAGCCACAAATGAAATTCTCTTGCAAAAAAAGAAGCAAAACTCATGTGGAAGTTAGTGGACGACTGGAAAGAAAAAAACAAAATTAAGGAAAACTACAGTCATGTCTATTCAATATCAATGTTTAAAGTTATTTAAGGAAGGAGTAAAATCTGCATTGAGCACCCTGTAATGAATAAAACACTAAACATGTAAGAGGCAAATCATATCAATAAACCTACAAATCAAAATTAGAACTATTTTTTGAGCGTATCTGCCTTGTATTGTAGCTTGAACTCAAGATCTCTCAACTTTTGCTTGGCTGTTTTGTTTTGTTTTGGTTTTGCCAGTCCTGGGGCTTGAGCTCAGGGCCTGGGCACTGTCCTTGTGCTTTCTCGAGGCTAGAGCTCTACCACTTGAGCCTCAGCACCACTTCTAGCTTTTTTTGTGTGTATGTGGTACTGGGGAATCAAACCTAGGGCTTCCTGCATGCTAGGCGAGTACTCTAGCACTAAGCCTTGCTCCTGGCCCTTTGATGTTTTGTGTTCAAGGCTGACTTCCAACCACATAAGCCATACCTCCTCTCACAAATAAAAATTAAGAACGGGATGGAGTCTTCTATGGGGACCGTTAATTTCAAATAAAGAAGAAATGTAGATTATAAAAAGTGATTTAAGAATTTACTTAGAATAAAATATGGTAAGATAAATGAAAATACTTCTGTACATGAAAGCCGGACATACAATAATAGAAACTGAATGATTTGTAATAACCAAAGCTAAAGAACAGTAGTCTGAGGGAAGATAATGGTTGACCATTTTCTAATGGTAAATAGTGCTACTAGTTTTCAGGTTGGAAAGCCTCAAAAAGCCTGAGAAGGGAGACTTTCTCCAGTCCTATTAGTTCTTAGAGCAAAATGAGAAAATTTTCTAGGTGCTGGTGGCTCACGCTTGTAATCCTAATGACTCAGGAGGCTGTGATTGGAGGATCACAGTTCAAAGCCAGCCTAGGCATAAAAGTATAAGAGTGAATGTGTGTGTGTGTGTGTGTGTGTGTGTGTGTGTGTGTGTGTGTGTGTGTGTGTGTATCTGTGTCTGTGTGTGGTTGGTCAATCCTGGAGCTTGAACTCAGGGCCTGGGCATTGCCCTTGGGCTTACTCAAGGCTAATGCTCTACCACTTGACCACTTGAGCCATAGCACCACTCTGGCTTTTTCTGTGTAAGTGGTACCAAGGAATTGAACCCAGGGCTTTGTGCATGCTAGGCAAATACTCTACCACTAGGCCATGCTCCTGACCCATATGAGATTCTTAAATCTAATCAACTATCAGGGACCACAAGTTTGGCCTAGTGGGAGAGTGCTTGCCAAGCGTGCACGAAAACCTGGGCTTGATTTCTCAGTCCCACATACATAGAAAAAGCCAGAAGCGGTGCTGAGGCTCAAATGGTAGAGCTCTAGCCTTGAGAAAGCCCAAGGACAGTGCTTAGGCCCTGAGCTCAAGCCCCAGGACTGGCAAAAAAAAATGAAAGAAAAGAATAATCAACTACCAAAAAGCTAGAAGTGAAGCTTTAGCTAATGTGTTAGAGTGACAATAAAGTTAAAAAGCCAAGTGATAATATAAGATACTGAGTTCAAGCCCCAGGACCTGTAAGTTTAAAAAAACTTGAATAAATTCAAAGGGAAGATAAGCTTTGAAAAGCAAATATTTTGTTTCAATTTCTTTTGTTTTAATATACGAAACTAATTATATACCTTTTCAAATGTTTTATAATATTGTATAGGTCACCAAGATCCTGTTCCTTTTTCTTAATTATTTTCTCCCAGTTTCCTAGGCTTAATAGTCAATTTTCCACCATTAAACTTCACTGTTTCTTCCCCTTTTCCCAATTTCCTGTTTAACCATTAAGTTCTTTTACTTCAGTCACTGTAGTTTTAGCTTAATTTTCTGTTTTCTGGCTCCCTCCCTCCCTCCCACCTTTCCTTCCTTCCTTCCTTCCTTCCTTCCTTCCTTCCTTCCTTCCTTCCTTCCTTCCTTCCTTCCTTCTTTTCTTCCTTCCTTCCTTGCTGTTGGCTCACACCTACAATCTTAGCTATTCAGGAGGCTGAGATTTGAAGATCACCATTCAAAGCCAGAGTGGGCAGGAGAGTTCATGAGACTCTTATCTCTAATTAATCACTAACAAAATAAAAGTGGATTTTTGCCCAAGTGGTGGAGCACCAGCCTTCAGCAGAAAATGCTAAGGGATGGTGCCCATGCCTTGTGTTCAAATCCCAGGACCGACACAAATGCACATAAAAGACATTACTCTAATGGTTGTTTTTTCCTTTTTTTTTAACTGTTTTTAATATGGGCAGAAAATATATTTAAAGTATTTTTCTATTGATAGAAATCAAACACTCACAATCAAAGCATAAGTTCAATGGCTCTTCTCTTTAATGTGACAAATTTATGCTGCATAAATTCCCAGAGGGAAATTACAAATCTATGAATAATACAATAGGCTTTCAAATATTTTACTCTCAGTCTAACCTTGTTGTCAACAAAGGAGAGGTGAACAGTAAATCCCTGTGTAAACAGGAAATGGTACCATCTGTCTAACCTAATTTATATAAGAGGTAAATGGATAGGGAATTACTATATAAACTTCAAAGAAAATATCTTTTAATATTGGTGACAGAGATTGAACTCAGGACCTCATATTCTTATTCTGCTATTTTACTCTCACAATGGCATTCTACCACTAGAGTCATGCCTCTAGCCCAATATTTTGCTGAGATGAAGTCTCATCGACATTTTTTTTGCCCTGGTTGGCTTTGAACTGATATGCCCCAGGTCTCAGCCTCCTTAATAGCTGGAATTACAGGTATAAGCCCGCAGCCAGCTGAAAATAGACTCTTAACATTTTCAGACAGTCACAAAACCATGTAATTGTCATTTGTGAAAGAGTATGGTACTATAATCTTCAATATTTTTCTGGATCCAGAACTGTAATAAAGCTAATGGTCAAGTATTTTAGATCCAAACAACTAATGAGTATGTGTGAAAATTTCAGTTACTTATTGAATTCTTATTAGAGCTCAGCCATTTAAAGACCATATCTCAATCCTCCTAAAGCTTTGTGATACATCATTGCCTTCATTTTTCAGTGAGGAAAAAGAGTTTTTTCTCAGTATCAAACAGTTAGTGTCAGCCAGGCACTGGTGACTCACCCCTGTAATTCTAACAACTCAGGAGGCTGAGATCTGAGGATCAAAGTTCAAAGCCAGCACAGGCTTTATCACCAATTAACCAGCACAATGCTGTGGCTTAAACAGTAGAATGCTGGCTTTGAACAGGAACGCTTAGGGACAGTGCCTAGGCCTTGAGTTCAAGCTCCAGGAATGGCATCAAAAAAAGAAAAAAAGGTTTTAGTGTCACATATATCAAGCAATATTTCATATAAGAAAATCATACCAGGTACTGTAGGCAGAAATAGATGCTGCAGAAAGACTAAAATTTGCTACTTTCCTTTCTTTCCCTCCCATCCGGTCCCTTCCCCTTCTTTATCCTCCTTTCTACTTCCTCATCATCCCCTCCCATTCTCTTTTCTGGCATAGGTTTCTCAATCTTCCAGCCTCAGACTCCCACACAACTGTATGCTATTTTACCCAGCAATTTTTCTTAATTTCTTTTGGGGGGATATATACTATTTGTTTCTTCCATTGAAACAATTTCCCCTTCTTTGGTTTATTATAAAACCTCTGAATTGCTATACTAGTTAAATTCCTATTATTATTATTACTGCTGTTACTAGTATCATGGCTTAGTCAAGTCCTCTTGCTCAGCTTGTTTACCCACAACTGGTGCTCTTCCACCTGAACCATGCCTCCAGTCCAGATTTTTTGCTGGATAATTAGAGATGAAGTTTTCATACTTTTCTGTCTGGGCTGGGTTTGCACTTTGTAAAACTTAAAAATTATGAAAAAGCATTTATTCCTTCACCTTCTGTATGAGGTCAGGCTACTACACTCCTGAATTCTGAATTCTGAATTCTCTTAACTTTGTGTGTGTGTGTGTGTGTGTGTGTGTGTGTGTGTGTGTGTGTGTGTGTGTGTGTATACATGTGAGAGAGAGAGAGAGAGAGAGAGAGAGAGAGAGAGAGAGAGAGAGAGAGAGAGAGAGAGAGAGGAGTTAAGCCACACCTTCACTTCGAGTGTGAGGTGGTTAGTCGGAGATAAGACTCTCAAGGAATTTCTTCGCCAGGCTGGCTTTGAACTGCAGTCCTCATATGTCAGCCTCCTGAGTAGCTAGGACGACTGGTGTGAGCCACCAGTGCCCACATGTCTCAGGTGTGTTATCACTCATTGCTCGGAATTCCTTTGGAAGGATGTCCAAGGAGCAAGTCCAGCTCCCCCAGCCAAATCCCACCCCTGTGAACTCCCATGGGCGAGTGCTCACTCCCCCAGGCTCAGGCTCCCACTGGTGAGCCATTTCTGTCTTGACCATTCATTCATACTGGCGACCCTGAGTCTTCAGTGGAGGCACCTGTGGCAAACTGGGTAACACTCCACGCTTAGTCTTTATTTTAAACGAGCTAGGAATGATCACAACACAATGGGGAAGATTAGTGTTTTGTTCCTTGCTGGCTCGTTTCAGGTATGGACTCCACGAACTCTCTACTCCCATTCTGTGGCAAATAAACAGAGATGTGAAACTTCATCATCGTCGTCGTCATCATCATCATCATCATCAACTTCTTCATACAACTAAAAATAAGGAATACTATAAGTCAATGCCTCTCATCAAGGGACTGTTGCACTACTGATGACATATTTATTCCTCTCTCCCTCTCTCTCTCTCTCTCTCTCTCTCTCTCTCTCTCTCTCTCTCTCTCTCTCTCTCTCTCTCTTTCTCTCTCGCTCTCTCTCGTTCTCGCTCTCTCGCTCTCTCTCTGTGTTTTGGTACTGGGTCTTCAATTCAGGGCTTGGACCATTTTTGGTGGATATATGGGAATGAGAATCTTATGGACATATTTACCCTGGCTGGCTTTGAACTATGATCGCAGTCTTCTGAGTAGCTAATTTCAAGGGTAAACCATTGGCAACTGGCAGGATATTTTTTCCTTTTTTTTTTATCTTAAAGAGAGATTGGATTAAAGAAAGCAAGAAAAAAGCAGTGATGAAATTTTAAAAATTTGGAGTTGACTCACTTAATACTTAGATTTATAAGTAGATAGATAGTTAATAGATGATAGATAGCCTAGAAAATTTTAACGTAGGGTATTTCCTGTGGAGGAAATATTTAAATTCTTTGAAGACAGAAAGGTGAATAAATCATTTTGGATGAAATAATGTTAATGTAGTCAGAGACCAAAGTAGTATATCTAAATATTCCTTTTTCTACTTAATATGATAAAATACTCAGATTTCAACTGGACTTACGGTTGTCCTAAATTATTTTCTCAGTTCCTTTGAAGTATTATGTGACTAACAGAAATCAAGAAGTGTGCCAGATAGAAAGATTTCTGGGAAGTAAAGAGAAAAGGGGAAGGCTAGACTTTTCTGGGAGTATTTTTCCCAATCTGGTTGACATAGAATTTCAGTAGCTTGTGCAACTATATTAGAACAGAGAGAATAGGAGCCACACAGCGAGGACGGCAGTGCAATCAGCTTTCTGAGGTGGTGACTTGCCTTGACAATTATCGTAACAAACAGTACTAGGCTCCAATTTAAATAAGAACATTCCATTCTGAGAGAAAGAAAAGAACTTCAGTCTTGTATAAGATGCTGCTACTGTGACTCTCTATGTTAATGGCCATGTGCTCAAAGTTGGATGAATAATCCAAGTCGCTAAAAACATGTTCAACTAGGAAAATATGATTCTTGTTGTTAAGAGTCTAGATCTTCACTGAGTTTTATTTGATTTGATTTTTTGAACTTGCATTCATGACCTAGATGCTGTCACTGAGCTTTTATGGCTCAGCTGAGCCTCAGCTCCATGTTCAGAACTGTAAGAATCTCCTGGGCATCTCCTGCTCACCTGGCTTCGAACTTCAGTCCTCAGATCATAGCCTCCTGAGTAGCTAGGATTACAGGCATGAACCAGCAGTACTTGGTCCTCTGATAATACCTAGCACTCAGTGTTGGTATGCTAGTTTTGAGGTAGAAGCAAAAAAGGATATACACTATATCATATAAAAGAGATGAAAATGATACTCACTTGAAGAGCAATATGGGAATAAGGAAAATAAACAAAAGGATTGAGGAGAGATGAAGGGAGGGAAGGAGAGAAGGAAGGAAGGAAGGAAAGAAGGAAGGAAGGAAGGAAGGAAGGAAGGAAGGAAGGAAGGAAGGAAGGAAGGAAGGAAGGCCCACACACCTAAAGAAATAGAAACAAATGACAAGAACAGAAACATAAAACCCACATCACTGGACAGATGGGAGATTGTGGAAACACAAATTGTATAATAGAGACTCAAAATATATTTTTTGCAGCTCTGCTATAAATCTCCATATTTTTCCTTAAATGATCATCTGTGGAATCAATATCACAATCTATAATCATAGATGTATAGATACTTGAAATTCTTTCCTTCTTATCTGAGCCAAATTGGTTCCGAAAAATAAATGGAATCTACATGTGAAGATATAGTAGATAAGGATTTAGTGTGATACTAATACCTGAAATGTGTGAACGTGTGTGTGTGTGTGTGTGTGTGTGTGTGTGTGTGTATACTAGGGAGTGAACTCAGGGCCTCGAGCTTTTCACGTTTCCACTCAAGGCTGGAGCTCTATCTCTTGAGCCACACTTCTGCTTCTGGCTTTCTGCTGGTTAATTGGAAAAAGTAATCCTTGGATTTATCTACCCGGAGTGGCTTCAATACCTGATCCTCAGATCTCAGCCTCCTGAGTGAAGGAAGGAAGGAAGGAAGGAAGGAAGGAAGGAAGGAAGGAAGGAAAGAAGGAAGGAAGGAAGGAAGAAAGAAAGACAGAAAGAAAGAAAGAAAGAAAGAGGAATGAGAGACATTGAAGAGTCACAGTCCATTGGAGGAATTTGCTATTGAAAAAAACAAACCAGACATAGCTGTTGGGCTGCAGCTGGAATGACACATAGGGTCATTTGTTCTACTAAGAAGGGAACAATGACCTGATCATCGCTGAGCTTGATGATAATTCCAACTCCTAAGGAGACTAACATCTCAACATCTCAGGATGAAGACTTGAAGCTAGCCTGCATAGAAAATTCAGAGCTCCTTCCTTCCTTCCTTCCTTCCTTCCTTCCTTCCTTCCTTCCTTCCTTCCTTCCTTCCTTCCTTCCTTCCTTCCTTCCTGCTGTCTGTCTGTCTGTCTGTCTCTCTCTCTCTCTCTCTCTGTCTCTCTCTCTCTCTGTCTCTCTCTCTCTGTCTCTCTGTCTCTGTCTCTGTCTCTCTCTCTCTGTCTCTCTCTGTCTCTCTCTCTGTCTCTCTCTCTCTCTGTCTCTCTCTCTGTCTTTCTGTCTCTCTCTGTCTCTCTCTCTCTCTGTCTCTCTCTGTCTCTGTCTCTCTCTCTCTCTCTCTCTCTCTCTCTCTCTCTCTCTCTCTCTCTCTCTCTCTCTCTCTCTCTCTCTCTCTCTCTTTCTTCTTTCTTTGTCATGGAACTCGGGGCTTGGGTGCTGTCTCTGAGCTCTTTTTGTTCAAGGTTAGCACTCTACCACTTTGAGCCACAGCACAACTTCCCATTTTCGAGAGGCTAATTGGAGATGAGTCTCACTGGTACTTTTCTGACCAGCTGGTTTTGAAACATGATTCTCAGTCTAATGAGATGCTGGGATTACAGGCTTGAGCCACTAGCTCGCTGCTTTGGTGACGTTATCTCCAGTTAGCCAGCAAAAAGCCAGAAGTGGCAGTGTGGCTCAAGTAGCAGAGTGCCAACCTTGAGCAAAAAATGCCAAGCAAGAATGCAATGCTGAGTTCAAACCCTAATACCAGTTCCCCAAAAATGGGGGGAGGGAAAGGGGTTTGATAGTCTCTTTTATTTATGATTACTGAGAATAATGCGCAGGGGAGAGAAAATGGGTGGGTTGGGAAAGTGAGTCTTGCTGTAGCAGTGACCTTGAGTTGAGGACAGAATCCAGTGCACTGATTTCACTAGAAGCCTCTGTCCTTGACCCAGAGACGGGAGAGACAACAAGGTGGAAAGCTGCAGTGAAGGTTCAGGTATGTTTTATGGTGGCAGCTTAAGCAAATGGCACTTTGTATATCTGGAATATTATTTCAGCTTTATGGTAGTATCAACTGTGTGCTTATTACGTCACCATGTTCTCGTGTGAAGAATGGTACTCAACATTCAACTCATGCCCAATTATGAACGGACAATACAGAACCAACATCGAATGAGTTTAATTAATAATTCCCATCCACCGTCATAAAAAACTCGTTACATGTGAACAAAATAAACTTTTCTGGGACTCTATTGAGAGCAGAAAAAGAGCCCTACTAGGCAGAGCAGAGGCCCCCTCCCACAGAGGCTCTGCACTCTCCACCGAGACTGTCAACAGAACATCGCATCACCATATGTATGTATATGCATATTTGTATGATATAATTATATGTGTATTTATATGTGCATGTGTGCTTGTGAATATATACATATATGTATGTAAATCTGCATCTATTTGCATGAATATACATATACATATATATGTATATATATAAAACCAGTCCTGGGGCTTGAGTTCAGGGCTCAGACACTGTCTCTGAGCTTTTAAGTCACAATGCCACTTTGGGCTTTTTTTGTGTGTGTGGTACTGAGGAATCAAATCCAGGGCTTCATGCATACTAGGCAAGCACTCTACCACATTCCCAGCCCACACATACATTTTCTAACATCTTTATTTTTTATTACTTCCAGGAAGAAGATAAAATACTAACTTTTCTTATAGAACTCAAACTGAGATACTAAATCATTAATTCTCTGATTCATCCTATGATGACCTGGGTTTTTTTTCTTTAAAACTATACCAGGCATTAAATTTTTGGCTTTACATTAAGTCTGTCTCTTTACAGTTTTAAAGTTCCCCCTCCATTCTTTATCATTTCTCAACTTGTAACATTGAATATTTCTTATCTGTTGGAACCAGATATTTCAATTCATTGAAAGCAGTTCTCTTGATTCATTAGCTAACTTGGATTTCATTTTTTTTTACAGGATTTGTTCTCTTCCTTCAATTCTATTCACTCGATTCTATTCTAATCTATGCTAGGGGGAAAAGACAGAAGCGAAATAAGAAATCCTTCTTTCTCTGTCATCTATTAACGTTTTTATCTTTCCCATGCAGCAGATGTTTTCCTGTCTGTGAAAAGCAAATGAATCTCTAATTTAAAAAGGAAAAAAAGAAAGAAAAAAGAAAAAGGCATTAGGAATTGCTTGCATTGTCTTCTTAGCACTCAGCTTGGAATCAGCTACCCTTCGTAGTGTTAATTCACTTTCAGTATTTGCAAGGATGGTGGTGGTGATGTCATATTAAGTCCAAGGAATGAACCCCACATTCCTCATTCTTACCCTGTTCTTTCCTTTTTATGCCAATGCTGGAGCTTGAACTCAAGGCCTTAGTAGTTGTTCTTCACTTTGTTGCTCAAGGCTAGTGCTCTATCACTTGAGCCACATCTCCACTTCTGCCTTTTTTTTTTCTTGAGCTTTCCTGCTGGGTTGGCTTCAGACCATGACCTGCAGATCTCAGCCTCTTGAATAGCTGAGATTATAAACATGAGCTAATAAAATGATTTTTATATTTTATTATAGTTTCCTTACTCTGCAATTTTAATTGTAAAATTAAGATGATGAGTTATAAATTAATTATAAAATTAAAAGTTAATTCCAAAAGTATTGATTATTCATTATTGATTAAATAAAATCATAATTAATTTGTATAATTACTTCTTTACCCCGCCTATTGTTATGTGCTCTGGATATCCAGGTCTCAGGACCACACAGGAGACTATATTTTTACTGGTAATAACTGCATTTATGCTTTTCTTTCCATTATACCTGTCACCTCTTCAGAGCTAAGCGTAGAGAGTTAGGGGCAGGAAGACACGGGGAGATGCCCAGGGCAGGGTGTTTTTCCCTAAGTGGAAGTGTAGGATTCTGGTGGAAAAATCACTGTTTAGCAGATAATTGCTTCTTGTCTGTGTAACACAACTTCTGATTGGCCCAGGCAGAGTGTGAGTCTCAGTGAGTTTCTAGCAAGTCTACACTGAATGAAAAGCTAGTAGGTATGTCGGGGTCCCATGGTAATGGTAATGGGAAGCAGAGGACTGCCATAGAGGCAACAGCACTTATGTCTTGGTCAAGCTGGTACGGCATATGAGGCAGCTGGATGCTTCAAGACCACCACGAGAGAATGGGGCGTGGTCATGCATACCTATAATCCAGCACTCACTGTGAGCTATGAAAATATATATTTCTGAGAGCTGCCTAGACTACATAGGAAGATACGAATGAACAAACAAAAACACACAAGCAAAATACAGGTAACAAGGAGAGAAAAGAAGGTGGAAGACAGAGAACCGGCTTTTTAGGGCTTCTGAGTCCTGGCTCACCCTAGATACCCTCAATCACAGGGAGAGAGCAGGGCATAGTAACGCATGCCTGCAATCCCAGCACTCAGTCTGACCTAGTATAAGCATGTTCCAGGGCAGTCTGGACTACAGAGCAAGATGGAACTATATCACTAATAATAGCACCAGAGGAAGACATCTTTGATATGCCTTGAGATCACATAACCCAATCATGCCAGAGTAACTGTGCTAGCCAGGTTATTGAAGCCTGAGATTGGGCTAAATGTTAAACCTGGCTTGACTGATCACATGTGCATGTATGTGGATATTTACACATGTACACTGCATATGTGTATGCGTGTATATATATATATATGGGTTATGGAGGTGAGATGTGCACTTGTCCATGCGTGTGTTCACGTGTGTCCATGTGTGTGCATATGTTTGTGTATTGGACTTAATAGGTGAGAGTGGCTCATGGATTAAAAAAAAATCAGAGAATTTTTTTAACAATCAAGCTAAACTTCAAAAAGTAGAGAATTGGAGTACAAATGAAGCTGTTACATTTCCCAAAAGATGGTATTCCAAGTGAAATCTGTACATCTGTCACAATGAGTGTATATTTATTTCTACATATTTTTTCCAGTGAAATATGATATGGCTTCCATTGATATTTACTTTTCAACTTGCTTTTACTTTCCACTTTTTTTACAAAATATTCTAAACATAGAAGGTGAAAAATGATACAAAATACTTTTTCTGTGTGTCTGTGTGCTTCTTACACTTATTTCTGTAACTGCAGCAACAGTGATCATTTCCAGCCTTCCAGCACCCCAGCTCGCCCTGTTTTATTCAGGTAAGGTTCTGTATGGAGCCAAGTAGATTTCCTTGGGTAGTCTCATCATCTCCTGTGGCCTTGAGGCAAGAAACAAAATACTATTTGCCAAAATACTACACAGACAACCCTAGAAATATAGCATACTCACAGGGACATGGGAATAGCAGCTATTATTAACATACCATAAGCTCACGTGTGTGTGTGTGTGTGTGTGTGTGTGTGTGTGTGTGTGTGTGTGTATAACAGTACTAGAACTTGAACTGAAGGTTTGAGTGCTATCTCTTAGCCTTTTTAGTCAAAGCTGGTACTCTACCATTTGTGCCACAGCTCTGCTTTTGGCTTTATAGTGGTTAATTGGAGATAAGTCTCACTGACTTTCCTGTCCAGGCTGGGTTTAAACTGTGAACCTCAGCCTGCTGAGTAGCTAGGATTACAGGTGTGAGCCACCAGGTGCCCTGCTACCATAAGATTTTTTTTTGCCAGTCGTGAGGCTTGAACTCAGGGCCTAAGCACTGTCTTTAGACTTTCTTAAGGCTATAGTTCTGTCATTTGAAAGAACAGCACCAATTCCAGTTTTTTTCTATGTATGTGGTATGGAGGAATTGAACCCAGATCTTCGTGGATGCTAGGCAAGCACTCTACCACTAGGCCAAACTCCCATGAGCTTTCGAACCTATCATTGAGAACTAAAACATTAAATTTACCTCTTTTCCAGCTGGAACCATGGAGGGTACGGAAGAGAGAGAAAAAAAAAAAGAAGATTCCTGCTGTGCCAGAAACCCTTAAGAAAAAGCGAAGAAATTTCACTGAGCTGAAAATAAAGTGCCTGAGAAAGAAATGTGCCCAAAAGATGCTTCGCAAGGCAGGGAGGAAGCTCATCTATGAGAAAGCTAAGCACTGTCACAAATGTACAGAACTGAGATCTGAATGGCTAGAATGGCCAGGAAAGCGGGCAACATCTATGAACCTGCAGAGCCTAATTGGCTTTTGTCATCAGAATCCGAGGTATCAGTGGCGTGAGTCCAGAAGTCCATAAGGTGTTGCAGCTTCTTCGCATTCGCCAGATCTTCAATGGCACCTTTGTGAAGCTCAATGAGACTTCGATTAATATGCTTCGGATTGTGGAACCATATATTGCATGGGGGTACCCAAACCTGAAGTCGGTCAATGAGCTCATCTACAAGCATGGTTATGGCAAAATCAATAAGAAGCAAACTGCCTTAACAGATAACACTTTCACTGCTCGATCTCTTTGTAAATATGGCTTCATCTGCATGGAGGATCTGATTCATGAGGTCTATACTGTTAGAAAATGCTTCAAGGAAGCAAATAACTTCCTGTGGCCCTTCAAGTTATCTTCTCCACGAGGTGGCATGAAGAAAAGACCACCCACTTTGTAGAACATGCTGATGCTGGCAGCAGGAGGCTTAGATCAACAGGCTTATTAGAAGGATGCCATGCTATTTTTGTAATTGGGTCTGTTAAAAAACAGTGATGCTGGCAAAAAAAAGATTAAATTTACTGGTAGATAAACACCAGAACCCCACTAGTCTTTAACTATTGAAAGAATGGAATTCAGACAGGTGAATCTGGCCCATGTCCTTCAGAATTTGACACAACCTCACTTGATTTTATGCATTTCTACATGTGCTTGCATGGTTCTTTCATTCCATTTAGAAACACTCAGAAAGAGCTGCTTGGCTCCATGTAGATTGCTCCCAAAGTTGTGTCAAGGGCTCCTTTCTGTTATTTGCAAGTGTCTGGTAAACCTCATCTTGCCCTTCTCCTCACTCTGTCTCAAGTATGCACTCACACACAAAACGGCTTGCTGTCACCGAGGAATGCCCATATTAGTGTTCTAAACTGCCATCTTGAGAGCAGAAATGGGAGCCGAGGAGCTCTTGGTCTACCATACATGTGTCATCAAGTAACATTTATGTTTCTCAAGGGACAGTTGACTTTGCTATGTGTCTCTGTCCTACATGAAGAAGATAGTAAAGAATGTTTCCTTAACAACAAACTCTTCACTAACCAAACTTACCAATTCAGTCAGGTACTAGTGGCTCACAACCGTAGCCTTAGCTATTCAAGAGGCTGAGATCTAAGGATGAAGGTTCAAAACCAACCCTGGCAGAAAAGTCTCTGCAATTCAATTTATCGCCTGTGAGTCAGCTAGAAGTAAAGTTGTGGCTCAAGTGACAGAGCACTAACATTGACAGAAAAAGCTAAAGGGCAGTGCACAGGCCTGTGTTCAAGGCCCAACACTGGTACAAAAACAAAACCAAGACCAACAAAATTTACAAAGTAGAGTGGGAATGAAAGCAGCTCAAGGAGGTGTTTTACTACCAGTCAGAACTCATTGAAAACCTTTAAATGCACGTGAATTTCAAGGGCAGTCGATGGAAACTGACTCCACAGTCCAGTGGGAAGTATGACTGATTCATGCTAATTGGCAAATCGATTATCACCCTGAAGATGCCAAGGTGAGAAATAAAGATGGATCCTTAAATCTGAATTGAGCCCCTATCACCCTGGAGTACTTTTTGCCCAGGGTGTAAAACAGGCACTTGACTCTTTTCTCCATCTCCACCATGCAGTAGTGTAGGGCTTGTAAAAATCTGTATGAAATGCATTGTAAACTAAGTGCGACTTAAACCTATAAAGGGATGAGACATTCACAGTACAGATGCTGAACACCCGCAAAACCTGGATCAGGCACTTTTTCTTTATGGCCTTGAAGAATGGGTCCGTGGAGGCACGCAGGGAGATGTAAAATGACAAAGATGTTTTTGGAAAAAATAAACAGATACCCTGCTAGACAGGAGAGTCCCACGCGTGCAGGCACTGCTTGGGTGAGAGCTACATGACTCTCAAGGTCACTGGATAGCCTGCAGGCCATGGCAGTCCCCAGAGCCAATCAAAAGGCTCCACACAGCCTTCGCGAGAGCTCCATGGATGTTTTAGCCCCTCTGATTGGATGCTCATTTCGGCTGTCACTTCTAAGGTCCAATCAGCTATCTGTTCACATGCTCCATGAGGGGACGTCCAGAGGCCTGCATGGCTCTGCTTGGGGTCAGGGTGAAGAAGGATGAGCTGCTATGGGAGGGGCTCCTGCCCTGACTGCCTTACCAGGCTGTTTTTCTGCTTTCAAATAGGATCTCGGAAAACTTTATTTTGTACAGGAATGAGGAGTTTTCTACGGGATGGTGGGTAATGTTCATCCACTCATTCATTTGGTTTATGTGTTGGCATTCAGCCATAATTGGGCATAAAGGTCTGCCTGTGTATCCTTCTTTATGTGAGAGTGCAGTGGCGTGGTAGCACACCTTTTCCCTGCTCAGGCTGAACTCTCAACGGAAGACACAAGCCTCACAGCCTCTTCCTGCCTGGGCTGGCTTCACACTGAGATCAAACCTCAGATCTCAGGTTCTTCGTTGTCTGAGATGACAGGCGTGGGCCACCAGGGCCTGGCTTTGACTCTGGTTTCTTAGAACCATCCTGGTGCTACCTGGATAATAATATTGGTTTGTAGAAGGATTTTTTTGGGTGGGAATATTAATATGTTAATATTAAAAGAGAAGGTGCAAGGTGCAGAAGTGGATGCAGAGGGACTTCCCATTATGACTTATCACTAAAGGCACGAATGGAAAGGAGAAGGAAGGACTATGTTGTTCCAGTCTCTGACCACAGGCTTGATCTAGAAGACAGGGAGACCTTGAAGATCGGCTCACACTCGGACCCTCCACCCTCCATGCTGGGTACTGCCATTTACTGAGAGGAGTAACCTTGCATGAATACCAGTGGATTCTTGCATCCAGATGAGTGAAAACTGGGGCTGTCAATTAACTCTGCTGCCCCCAGCAGAGCATCTTTAGGGTGTGTATCCATGGTTACCACATGTTCCATGGATGACCCAGCGCTATGCACGTGGATTAATATAGTTTATGTAAAAATGTAGGTAAAAATATCTATTACTATGGTGATGGACAGATAATAGAGCTTATATAATAGAGCTTATATGATAGAGCTCATACAATAGAGCTTATATAATAGAGCGTATATGATAAAGCTTATATGGTAGAGCTTATATACTAAAACTTATATGATAGAGCTTATATAATAGAACACTGTGGTTTCCAGCTCTTCCTGTTTCCTTCCTTCTGTCTTTTCCTCTTCCTTCCTTTCCTTGGATTCCCTCCTTCCCTCCCTCCCTGCTTGCTTATGCCAGTAATGGAGTTTGAACTCAGGGTCTGGTCACTGTCCCTTGGCTTTTATGCTCAAGGCTAGCGTTTTTCCATGGCTCTATTTCTAGCCTTTTGGAGGTTAATTGCAGATACGAAGCTCATGGACTTTCTTGCACAAACTGGCTTTGAACTGCGATCCTCCGATCTTAGCCTTCTGAGTTGTCAGGACTATAAGCATGAGCTACCAGAACTAGGCTCTTTTCCGTTCTCAACAGTGAAGCACTAATAAGAAACAGCTCCTTCAGAGATAATGGATATCTTACACCAGCCTTATGGCTTGCGTGGCTATTTTTACCTGTGAGATCCATTGCTATAACACAGTGACAGATTGAGCAATACACACAAGAGGACAACAGAAAGATTGTGCCAAAAGACCAGTTAAAAGAAGAAGGGGATTTCGTTGGTAGAAAATAGAATAATAATGTCTTCAATTATTTGAAGGCTGTCTTGTGGAAGGGAGAAAAGACTTGTTTTGCTCCAGGGAGCAGAATTAATAACAATGAGAGGTAATTACAGGAAAGTAGATTACAGTACAGAAAAAGAAAAATCCCTGTAATAATTAGGAGTTATCCAACATTTGAATAGGCACTTCACTTAAATATAATTTTCCTATCCCTGGCTGGATGACCACTTTTTTTTCTTTTTTGGTTTGTCATGGGGCTTGAACTCAGGGACAGGGAGCTGTTTGCTTAAGGCTAGTGCTCTATCACTTGAATCACAGCATCACTTCCAGTTTCCTGATAGGTACTTGTAGATACGAGTCTCATAGACTGTCCTGTCTGAGCTGGCTCTGAACTGTGATCTACAGATCTCAGTTTCCTGAACAGCTAGGATTACAGGCGAGAGCCACCCGTGTCTGCCTGGCCAGATGGCCACTTCTTGGAAATGCTCTACAATCCATTCTTGCATGTGGAAGAGACCATGTCAGATCTTCCATTTCTCATCCAACTCCAAAATGTCATGATTCAATGATTTGTGTGTGTGTGTGTGTGTGTGTGTGTGTGTGTGTGTGTGTGTAAGTATTTGTACTCAGGGCCCAGACACTCCCTTTGCTCTTTTACTAAAAGCTAGTGCTTTACCTTTTGGACTATACCTCCACCCTGGCTTCTTGGTGGTAAATTGGTGATACAAGTCTCCCTGCCTTTTCTGCCTGGACTGGATTTGAACCTCCATCTTTGATCTCAGCCTTCTGAGTAGGTGAGATTGCAGGTGGGAGCTCCACCAGTGCTTGGCCTCGATTTATGTAGGAAATCCACCTTCCATTCCTCAGCAAGATGACTGGAATCTCTTTAGTTTCACTTCTTCTTGTTCTTTGTTGTTGTTGTTATTGTTGTTTGTCTATGCTAGTACTGGGAGTTGAACTCAGAAGGTGGGCGGTGACTCCACTTTTGCTCAAGACTGAAGCTTTATCATTGGAGACACAGCTCTACTTCTGACTTTTTGCTAGTTAATTGGAGATAAAAGTCTCTGAGATGTGTCTGTCCAGGCTGGCTTGGAACTGGCACAAACCCAAAACTAAGAGAATAATAATAGAATGAAAGCAAAGCAGTTGGGAGGAGCAATACAACATTTGCCTAGTAAACACAGGGTTGTCAGTTTAAGTTCTAGTGATACTAAAATAAGAAAGAAAAATGTTTAAAGATAAGGAAAAATGAAACTTACATAGAAAAATACTTAGATTGTATTGCTCTGTGTGTGTGTGTGTGTGTGTGAGAGAGAGAGAGAGAGAGAGAGAGAGAGAGAGAGAGAGAGAGAGAGAGAGAGAGAGAGAGAGAGAGAGAGAGAGAGAGAGAAAGTACTGGGGCTTGAACTCAGGGCCCATGTACTATCCCTTAGCTTTTTTCTGTCAAGGCTGGCACTCCGTTACATGAGCCACAGCTCCACATCTGGCTTTTTGATAGTTAATTGGACATAAAGGTCTCACAGACTTTCCTGTGTAGGTTGGCTTAGAACTATGATCCTTAGTAATCAGCCTTCTGAATAGTTAGGAGTATAGGCATGAGCCACTAGTGCATAGGACTAGAATTCTGAACCTTATAAAGCCAATTTAAATGAGTGGTTAAATGTTATAAAAGATAGTCTTCTTTTTGAAAAAAAAGTGGATATGAAATTTTAAAATCTGCATACATGATCTGATGTATTGAGCCTTTATTACTGTTTTTTAATGTCCAAAATCTTGTATCCTTGGAACCACCATTTTGTCTCTCAATGTCCTTTATTTGCATGATTCCACTGGAGCAGTTGCTCTATAAAGGGGTCATTTCCTCAGGCTAGAGCTCTTTATTCATCTTTCACTTGCTATTTAGATATGTATTTATTTATGTAATTATGTATATATATATATTATACTGGTGGTAGGGCTTGAACTCAGGGTCTGGATGCTATCCCTTAGCTTTTTTGCTAAAACGTTCTACTTGAGCTCCACTTCTGGATTTCTGGTAGTCATTTAGAGGTAAGAGTCTCACAGACTTTTCCTTTCCTGGGGCTGACTTTGAACTGCCATCCTCAGATCTCAGCCTCCTGAGTAGCTACAATTATGGATGTGAGCCACATGCATCAGGCTTGAGGCACTTTACTTTTCTTAGTGGGAATCTCTGTTCAAAGAGCATGTGCAGACAAAGAAATCTATTAAACAGGAGAAGAGAAACATGGTGGCAGGAGATCCAGGCCCTTTGATTTTTTTTTCTTTCCCATGAGGGGCCTCAGGGGAGCAACAGAACAGAGCACTGTGGCACACCTGAATCTTTAATCCTCTCCAACATCCTGTGATTTAAAGACTGGAACTCAGGAGAGCTGTTAATGAGACAAGGGAAATTATTGGCTTAAAAACATCAAAGGGGAAAAAAAGAAAAGGAAGAAGGAAGTTCTCAGGTCTCACTAATAGTGAATTACCCATAAGAGCTATTTTGGAAAAATAAAACTTCCCAGCCTAAGTCTCCGCGCACATGGATGGCTTCACTGCTCCAGCAGCTGTCTGTGGGTTTTGTTTGGTTGAACAGCTGATGAGTTCTTCCTTCTGTTACCTGTGAAGCAAAAAATGGTGACAATAGTGAAAGAAGATCCTCAACCACAAAATATTATTATTATTATTATTGGTATTATTATTGGGTCAATCTCCAGATCAAAGTCAGCCTAAGGAGATAAAGCAATTCTAAAATAAAATTATAGAAAATATGTAACTAACCAGGCACCGGTGGCTTATACCCCTGTGCTATTCAGGAGGTTGAGATCTGAAAATCATGGTTCTAAGCTAGCCCAGACAGAAAAGTCCATGAAACTCTTATCTCTAATCACCCAAAACCTGGAAGTGGAAGTGTATTTCAAGTGCTAGCCTTGGGTGAGAAAAGACAAGGAAGACCTTGAGTTCAAACCCCAGTACTGGTAGACATATACCACACACACACACACACACACACACACACACACACACACACACACAGTTTATAATCCAAACTGAAAATACACCTTCCATCAGAGAGTCAAAATCAATTTTTACTCATCTGCTGTTTTTCATGGCTAACTGAATTTTGGGAGACCATAAGCAGAAACTGATTCTCTCCTACTGAGAGGAAAATCACCACATATGTTCTTTCGAAAATAATATGCTGAAAACTGGTTTTTCTCTCTGTAAAAGCTAACGTCCTTCAGAGTGAACAGACCTGCAGTCTCCTTGTGCTGACAGATTAATTTCTCTCTATGAGAGATGCTGTATCTAATTTTATTGTGTGTGAAAAGTAATCAAATCCTTACATTTCAGGCAGTTCTACAAGTGTCTGGTGTATTTGGATCTATTTAAGTAGATGGGAAACCACAATAAAATAGTGTTTTCATTTTCATGAGATTTTTAAAAAGTCATTTGCATTTCTTTTTGAACTGAAAAATGAATATTTTGTGTTTTCAAGTTATTTTTTCCCCCGATGTCTTTTCTAGCTGGCATACTTTTCTATCCATTTTGAGAGTTTTTTCAGGTATTTAGGAGGTCAAAGAAAGGTTTAATGATCTTTCTAAACCATCCACGAAGCAGAAATAGTTCATCCAGGGGAGTTGCTGCTGTCGAGATTGACGATAATGCCTAAGGATGAAGATCCAAAGCATGGATAGAAAACATGGAGGTGTCTCAACTTTTGCCTTTAATTTTCAATCTTTTCATATATTTGGGCCTTTATTACTTGTGTGAAATAGATTGGTACAAATCAAGGAAAGTGCAGCTACATTCGAATTTGGACACTCTAGACTCTTTTTTTGTACTCACTGTCATGGTGTACATTGTTAAAAGAATGTACCTTCCAGCCAGGAGCTGGTGGCTTACACCTGTAATTCTTGCTGCTTAGGAGGCTAAGATCTGAGGATCACGGTTCAAAGCCTGCCCGGGCAGAAAAGTCTGTGAGACTCTTTTGCTCCAATTAACCACCAGAAACCCAGAAGTGGTGCTGTGGATTAAAGTGGTAGAGCACTAGCCTTGAGTTGAAGAGCTCAGGGACAGTGCTCAGGCCCTGAGTTCAAGCCCCATGAACAACTTAAAAAAAAAAAAGAAGTATACCGTCTAGCCAGTCAAGGCATTATCATTCAGGATTTTATTTTGTGTGTGTATTTATACTTGAACTCAGGATGTCATACTCTCACTTGGCCTTTTCATTCTAGGCTGACACTCTACCCCCTTGAGTCCCACTTGTAATTCTACCTTGATCCTGTTTACTTGGAGATCAGAGTCTCATGGACTTTCCTGTCCAGTCTGGCCCCAGCAATCTTCAGACCTTAGCTTCCTGAATAGCTAAGATTATAGGTGTGAGCCACTGGAGCTCAGATGGTCAATGCTTTGAATATTGGATTGATGACTTGCTGAAAAGAAAGCCAGCAAAACTGTAGAGTATGTTCAGCTGTTCATTTCTGTGGTGATCCTCTGTATCATTTAATTTTTTTCATATTAAATGCTATGGGGAAAATCAATTATTCATTGATTAAATTAAACAAGCCTTTTATTCAAATCTTGTGGTACAAGGCACTGTGTTCTGTTAAATAATGTGGACATCAAGAGCTTGCAGCTTTGCAACATATTAGAGACTTGAAATCTTAGGGGATACCTTAACTAATTTAATTTGATGATATATAGAAATAACAGAATCTCAGAAGTTTGAGAGTTTTCTTTTACAAAGCACAAATAATTCTGTGTGTGTGCTCATGCGTGTGTACACATGCATATGTGCTGGTCCTGGGGCTTGAACTCAGGGCCAAGCTACTGTTTTTCAGTTTTTGTGCTTAGTGCTAGCTATCTACCTCTTAAGCCACAGCTGCACTTCCACAGCTTTGTAATGGCCACCTGGAGATCAGAGTCTCGTGGACTTTCCTGCCTGGGTTAGCTTTGAACTGCGATCCTCAGATACCAGCCTCCTTATATCTGTAAGGCACCAATACTCAGCTTGAAAACAAAGATCCCATTAAAAAAAAACAACACCTCTAGAGCACTAGAGTATTTATAAACCTGCCTATGCATTGGAATTAACTTGTGTATTCATTTAAAAGATAAAAGCCCATAATTGGGCTATCAAGTCAGGTCAAGAGAACCACTGAATACTATGGTGACTGTAGTTAATAATAGATTGTACACTTGAAAAGTACTAAAAGAAGATTTTAATGTTTTCAGCACAAAAGATAGCATATGATCATGACCTTGGTTTAACCCTTCCAGAATATCCACATACCCGCACATCATACTGTAAATCCGACATGAGTACATTTTTTTTTTCATTTAAAGAACTGGGTGGTGGCTCCCATTTGTCATCCTAGCCACTCTACTGAGATCCTGAGATCTGAGGCCCCCAGACCCACGCTGGCCCAGGAAGGAAAGTTGATGGGCTCTTATCTCTAATTAACCAGCAAAAAGCAAAAAGCAGATCTGTGGCCCCAGTGGTAGAGTGCTAGCCTTGAGCAAAAAAAGCTCAAGGGCATACCCACATAATGAGTTCAAGTTCCAGGACTGGCACACAAAGCAAAGAAAAATTAAGCATCAGAGAGACACAAGATTTTATTGAACAATGAAGGAGGAAGTGCTTTATAGACAGAAGAAAAAGAAGCCAGGTGCCATGTAATCTTAACTAACCTTGATCAGTCTTCCTAACTTGCTGATATTATGGTTCAAAGCCAGCCTGGGTAGGGAACGTCTGTGAGACTTTTATCTCCAATTATCTACCAAAAAATAATCCAAGCATGGGGCTGTGGCTCAAGAAGTAGAGCTCTGGACTTGAGTAAAAAAGCTCAGGGACAGCCCAGGCTCAGGCCCTGACTTAAACCCCTGGACTGGGACAAAGACAAATAACGGAGAGGGAAGGAAGGGAGGAAGGGAAGAATGCAGGGAGGGGAGAGGTGTTTGAAGTCATAAAGAGTGCAGAATCCCTGTATTTATTCAGGAATAATGGAGTAATAAAAGTAGAGTGGAGCTACTCATGGTGTGAGAATAAGGGTAAGGAACGACCAGGAAAGTTTGGGGAGTTTAATCTATATAAAAATCAACAATCTGACAGACAAAAGATGTTTAGCCTCTAAAAATGGCATTGTGGATTCGTGTGTAGGTGCAGAGCACCAGAGAAATCTTAGGATGGTGACGATGTCACAAGGGACAAGATGCCCCAGGATCTCTTTCAGAGTTCATTAAAGATCTGGGTGAGGGAGTGCATACCTGTAATCTCAGCCAGCAGGAAGCTGAGACAGGATGATAGCAAATTTGAAACCATGCTGGGCTATGCAGCAGGACTATCAAAAAGCCCCAAAATATAAACAAACAAAAACAAGTCAATAGGTAAGCAATAATAATAAGTAGATAAAAATGAAAAAGTGTCATGGAGCGAGAGCTTACATCTTTCTGAAAGTCAAAAGACAAGGCAGGACTAAAGAGAAATATGTACTTACAACTATGTTAGAAGGATAAGGGGTGACTTAAAGCTGGGCTCAGAGATTGGGATAGAAGATGGCGCCGAGACAATAGGGACGCTGCCTAGCTCTCTCCCACAAAAAGAGAGAACCAGGGAGTCCCACGAGCCAACTACCTAAAGAAATCCACAACAACAAACTCAAAAAGCAACGGAGAAGGACTCAAACCGGAAAAGAAATCCAGATAAAGCTCACATCCAACTTTCTCAAAGAATTCCAAATGTGAGGACCCCTCCCCCACCCCTTGCTGCCGACTCCAAGCCATAGAAAGCTGTGGCAGGGGCGCCGGGCCGGGCAGCCCCCACGGCCACAGAAACCAGCATAGACCGGGCCAGCAAGTCGCAGAAGCCAGAGGCAGGAACCAGCGCAGACCAGAACAGCAAGCAGCGGAACCCAGACGCGGAGCACAGGCAGCGGCTGAGATCCGAGGGGAGTGAACGATTCTCCAACACCGTGGAGCAGCTCACAGCCGAACACAGAGGAGTGAGTAACCCAGCGGGTAGCCCAGCGGGTCCCCAAACCCATCGGGAAAGCAGAGCTGGTGGCAAGCTATAGAACTTAACTCAGACCCCTCCACCCCGCCCAAGAAAGACTGGCAGGAGCAGGGGGGCAAGGAATTTAGAATCCTGTCCCTTCCCTCAACAGCCCCCTCCCCCAGACCACTGACTGGAGACTGACAGGCGGGGGGGGGGGGGCGCTAGGACCCAGCACCCCACCAAGGGAGGTGGAGGTGTCCCAGCCCCCACCCGCCCAACAGGTTCCTCTCCCAGGCCATTGACCACAGATTGACAGGCGGGCAGGCGCTGAGACCCTGCCTTGCAAAAGCGGGTGGGATGTGCGGGGTCTAGGAACCAGCATCTGTCCCCCTCAAATCTTGAGCTGGGCACCATCTAGCTGGGAATCCCCAGCAAGACAGCACCAAGGGGCCCCCCACAGTCACAGACTCTTGGCCAGAGCAGCGGAAACACAGCAGGGAACTGAAGGGCAGACCAGTAGCCAAGCTCCCGTTCTGAGAGTCAGAAAGGCGCGGCTCCGCCCTTGGAGCCCATGTCCTCGGCTGGGCCCCGCCCCTGGGAACAGAGAGGACACCATCTGGTCCAGCTGAGAGCTCCTGGAAACTCCCAAACTCCAGACCCTTGGCTGGGGGCCGCCCTGGAAGCAGCTCAGGAAAACCAACCACCCGCCCAGCGCACCAAGACCGCAGTGATCGGACCCATCCCACGGCCAACTGTGAGGCCACTGGTAGGGCTGAGAGCTAGTGGTGCAGCAGCACACAGCCTCTGGGAACAGGCCAAACACCCGCAAAAATTGCAAACTCTGACCTACTCAGCAGCAGAATCAATTTGGCCGAGAACCACAGGTATACACAGATTCCTAGAACCACCGGTCCCAATCCAAGTAAAGACCACCACCTACCGACCACAGAGCGAACTACAACAATAGGTCTCGATGCATAGGAGAGCGCAAAGACGAATTACGACATACATAAATAATCAAAGTCCCACGCAAAGCCCAAAGGGAAATAAGAGCGAAAGGACGAGAGAGATATCACCATCCCAAGAAATGACACCTGAAGAGACACAAAATATGACTCAAATCAAGGAGATGATTTTGGAAATGACTAACAAAATTAAGGCTGAATCCCAAAAACACAAGCAAGAAATTTCCAAGGAACTCTTCGAATTCAAAAGAGAAGTGGAAGAAAAGTTCAATACCCTCTCAGCAGACATGATCAGCTCAGTGTCCACACTTCAAGCAAAAATGGAGGCGTTAAGCAGCAGATTGACTGAAATGGAGAATAGAACATCAGGAATGGAAGATAAATCACAAAGACCTGGAACAGAGAATCACCACCTGGGAAAGATTAGTCAGAATCCACCAGAGAGAACGCCAGGACCTGGCCTATGCAGCAAAGAAGTCTAATTTTCATATAATAGGGATTGATGAGGGGGCCAAATGTCAGGACGAAGGAATGCAACAGTTATTCAACAAAATCATAGCAGAAAACTTCCCCAACTTCAAAAGGGAAAATACTCACATTATTGAAGATGTCAGGACTCCAAATACGCAAGATCCTAGAAGGAACTCATCTAGACATATCGTAGTGAAGACACTAGACCCGAATACCAAGGAACTGATCTTAAATGCTGCAAAAACAAAGAAAGAGCTATACTACAATGGGGAAAAAATTTGAATTACAGCAGATCTCTCCACGCAAACCCTAAATGCAAGAAAAGCTTGGAAAAACATCATTGATGTCCAGAGACCAACAACTGCCAACCCAGACTGATATATCCAGCAAAACTAGCATTTACATTTGAGGGAGAAACAAGAATATTTCACTCCAAAGAGAAGCTTTATGAATATGTGCACACTAAACCAGGGTTACAAAAAGTATTAATTAATGGAGAACAAATTGTAGAACATCAAGAACCCCCATCAAGAAGCAAATATCTATAATTCACTAAACACAAAAGGGGAACAAAAAGAGAAAGAAAGAAACTTAGAAGTAAAAATAAATAATGACATTGGACACTGACCACTTCTCCATAATTTCCCTAAATGTGAATGGGCTGAACAATCCAATCAAAAGACACAGGCAGTAGACTGGATTAAGAAACACCACCCATCCATATGTTGCCTCCAAGAGACACAACTCACCACCAAAGACAGAAACAAATTCCAAGTGAAAGGAGAAAAATGAATTTTCCATTCCAATGCACCAGGAAAAAAAGCAGGAGTAGCAATCTTAATCTCCAACAAAATTAACTTCTCAGTAAAATCAGTACATAAAGATAGAGAAGGCCATTACGTATTAGTAAAGAGTACAATCCATGCCCATAATATTACAGTTATAAACATTTAATCCCCCAACACGGGAGCACCCAAATTAGTCAAACTAACTATCTTAGAATTACAGAACAAGATAGAGTCAAACACAATCATAGTGGGAGACCTCAATACACCACTCTCAGCAAATGACAGCTCAACTCAACAAAAGTTAAGCAAAGACTCCATCAACTTAAACGACACCATAGCCCAGCTGGGCTTAACAGATATACACAGAGTCTTTCACCCAACTGTGAAACATTTTACATTTTTCTCAGCAATACATGGAACACACTCCAAATTAGATCATATAATAATTCATACAGAAAACTTAAGCAGATACAAGAGGACTGATATAATCCCATGCATTCTATCTGACCACAGTGGACTAATTCTGAACAATGCAGTTAAAGTCAAAAAACATTCAATCACTTGGAAGTTGAACAACACACTTCTGAATAACTCCTGGGTAACAGATCAGATCAGAAAAGAAATTAAAAACTTCCTTGAATGTAATGACAATCAAGAAACATCACAAAGGACCTTTGGGACACAGCAAAGGCAGTTCTAAGAGGCAAATTTATCGCACTAGGAGTGCATATTAAAAAGACAGAAGAAAAGCACATAAATAACCTAAAAAAAGTGAAACATCTAGAGGAGCAAGAAAAAGCTAATTCTAAAACAACTAGAAGGACAGAAATAAAAATAAAATCAGAAATATCAGAGATTGAAATAAGATCTACTATACAAAAAATTGATAAATCAAAAAGTTGGTTCTTTGAAAGAGTCAACAAATTAGACAACCCCCTGGCAAGATTAATCAAAAACAGGAGAAGGGAGACTCAAATAAACAAGATTAGAGACCCCACAGGAACAATCACAACTGATTTCTAAGAAATGCAGTCCATAATGAATAAGTACTACCAGGGCCTATATTCTAAGAAACAAGAAAATCTAGTAGAAATGGATGATTTCTTAAATAATTATAGGCTACCCACACTGAACAACAATGAGGTAAACAAATTGAACAGACCAATCTCTTACAATGAAATTGTGGAAGCAATCAGGAAATGACAACCAAAAATAGCCCAGGTCCAGATGGTTTCACTGTGGAATTCTACAAGACGTTTAAAGATGAAATAACACCTATACTCTTGAACTCTTCCGAGAAATAGAAACAGAAGGAGCAATACCAAACTCATTTTATGAAGCTAATATTACTCTCATCCCCAAACCAGGGAAAGACCCAACAAAAAAAAAGAAAACTACAGACCTATCTCTCTAATGAACACAGATGCAAAACTCCTCAATAAAATATTAGCCAACAGAATTCAGAAACAAATTTTAAAAAAATCATACACTATGATCAAAACTGGTATACAAATTCAATGCAATCCCCATCAAAATCCCAAAGACATACTTTACTGAAATAGAAGATATAATCCAAAGATTCATATGGAACAAGAAAAGACCTAGAATAGCCAAAACAATTCTAGGCAAAAAGAGCAACGCTGGTGGTATTACAATACCAGTCTTAAAACTCTAATATAGAGCCATAATAACAAAAAAAATGCTTGATATTGGCACAAAAACAGACCATAAGATCAGTGGAACAGAATAGAAGACCCAGAAATAGAACCACATATCTATAGGCAACTTGTATTTGACAAAGGAGCCAAAGATATACAGTGGAACAAACACAGTATATTCAATTATTGGTGCTGGCAAAACTGGGCAGCCACATGCAGAAAACTAAAAATTGACCCTAGCCTTTCACCATGCACAAACATTAACTCAAAGTGGATCGGGGCCGGGAGTTTGGCCTAGCGGTTAAAGTGCTTGCCTAGCATGCATGAAGACCCAGGTTCGATTCCTCGGTACCACATACATAGAAAAAAAAAAGCCAGAAATGGTGCTGAGGCTCAAGTGGTAGAGCTGTAGCCTTGAGAAAGTCCAAGGACAGTGCTCAGGCCCTGAGCTCAAGCCCAGGACTGGCAAAAAAAAAAAAAAAAAAAAGTGGATCAAAGACCTCAATGTCAGTCCGGAAACCGTGAAACTGCTATATGATCGAGTAGGAGAGACACTGGAAATCATAGCCCCAGGCAAAATATTCCTGAACAGAGTCCCAGGGTCACAACAGATTGGAGAGGGACTCGATAAATGGGACTACCTAAAAATAAAAAGCTTCTGTACAGATAAAAACGTTGTCGCAAAAATAGAGAGACAGTCAACCAACTGGGAAAAGATATTCACCAACAATACATCTGACAAATGCTTAATATCCAGTATTTACAGGGAACTCAAGAAACTAATCCCCAGAAAACCCAATAAACCATTCACTAAATGGGCAAGGGAACTAAAGAGAGACTTATCAGAAGAAGAGGTTAAAATGGCAGAAAAGCATATGAGAAAATGTTCATCATCTATGGTCATAAAGGAAATGCAAATAAAAACAACCCTAAGATACCACCAGAATGGCCAAGGTTTTGAACTCAGACAATGACAGTTGCTGGCGGGGTTGTGGAGAAAAAGGAACCCTACTGCACTGCTGGTGGGAATGTAGACTAGTTCAGCCACTCTGGAAAGCAGTGTGGTGGTTTCTTAAGAACTGAAAATAGACCTTCTCTACGATCCCACCATACCACTTCTGGGCATTTACCCTGAACATCATAACCCAAGATATGATAAGGACACCTGCTCAGCTATGTTCATCTCTGCACTATTCACAGTAGCCAGGCAATGGAAACAATCCAGGTGCCAACTGCAGATGAATGGATACAGAAAATGTGGTATATATAGACAGTGGAATTCTACATAGCCAACAGACAAGACAAAATAATGGCATTCATAGGGAAGTGGATGAATCTAGAGCGAATCACGTTGTGTGAGACAAGTCAAGACCTAAGGAACAAAAGGCGCATGGTATCCTTAATATGTGGCTATTAAATCCAAAGTGTACAAGATTGAGGACTCAATATCTGCATACCCAATCCTATGGAAATGGTAATGGAAATATAAACGTAACTATATAGACATAAAAACCTATGACTCTATAGACATAATGTTTTATTTCATAAATTAATGTTTCTATGACATACAAACCCTTAGCCTAATTTTAATTAAGTTCTAAATACTAAGTCCCAGTGATTGTAAATAGAGATTCCCTTCTTGAACACTTGTTAAACTTGTCATTTAAAATATGATATAAAAATCAATGTTAATAAATTCTTTAATTAAAAAAAGCTGGGCTCAGAAAATAGAAATAACATTTGTCTGAGAAAGAGTCAAACTTAGGAAAGGCAGAGGGAAAAATAAAAGATGGAAAAGTCTTAATTTTAAGGAGTTGGGTAGGAAAGGAGTGATCAAACAAATACAAAGAAAGCACATTTCTTTTTTTCATATATTTTTATTGTAATTAATAGAAGGGTTACATGGTATTTGCCAGATAGAAGGTGCATTAATTAACGTACATTGATACCCTTTCACATGTCTTGGTCCTCATTTCCCTCCCCCCACTCCTCATCTTGTTTTCCCCCTTTCCCTATCCAATTCCAAATAACCAAATACAAAAATATCCGATATATCAGGTAACAAAGTGAGATACTGTAACAATATGAGATAACCAAGGGACAGCAAAAGAGATGAGAGATAGCATAGTACCTTTTTGGAGTATGTTCAGTTTGAGATCCTATGGGTACATAGATAGATAGATATCCAGATAGACAGATATGTATATGCATGCATGCATGCATACATACATACATATATACATATATATACATATATACATACATACACAGATACATAGATAATAGGTAGAGGGATAATAGATATGTAACTGATAAAATATTGATAGATGTAGATGATATGTGACTGATAAATGGATAATCAGTAGACAGACAATTGATAGGCAGATGCTAGATAATAATCGATGACAGATAACTGATGGAGGGATAACACGTGATTGATGGAGGAATAGATAATAGGTAGGTAGATAGGTAGATGGAAGGATACAACTAAAGGTAGAGTGAGGGCTTCATGCACAGACACTCTACCACTGCACCCCAGAAGATTTTGCTTTAGTTACTCCCCAGATAAGTTCCCATGCCTTTGTCCCTGGGCTGGCCTCAAACCAGGATCTGCCTAGTCTTTACTTCCCAACTTGTTTATCCTACAGGCCTCTACCAGGCCCTATCTTCCGTACACTTTGTTTAGCAAATTTGGACTCCAATGAGAGAAATATCAACAAGACAAAGGGCTCGAGGGAGTCAGCTGACTGTGTTGAGTTGATTTTTGCAAGAATTTTCGTTGTCATGAATCTACCTTTTAAAAAAAATAATAAAGATAGGGCTGGGAGTTTGGCCTAGTGATAGAGCGCTTGTCTAGCACCTACGAAGACCCGGGGTCGATTCCTCAAACCATATACATACAAAAAAAGCCGGAAGTGGTGCTGAGGCTCAAGTGGTAGAGCTCTAGCCTTGACAAAGTCCAAGGACAGTGTTCAGGCTCTGAGCTCAAGCCCAGGACTGGCAAAAAAAAAATAGAGGTTTCATATCTTACCAAGTTCCTTGCCAGGGTAGGAAAGAATTCTATGTGTACCAGTAGGTCTGAAGAACTCCAATGACCTTCTCAAGGTCATTCAGTCAGGAAGAGAACCAATCCTCAAAGCAAATTGCTTTGCTTTGTCTGATCTCCAAAACTGGCGACTTTCCCCTGGTTCTTCTTTTCTCAAGGCAAAACACATTGGTGAAGCCTCGTGGCTGGCATGGCATTGAGAACCGTGCTTTCAGCATCCAGTGCTGGTGACTGGTGATTGCTTGGCATTTGCAATCCGGCTCTAATCATCCACTTTTTCCCAACAGACATAGGAATGTTTTCCCAATCAATATTGTCAGGGAACTTTCCCATTCTCCTTAATTAGCTTTCTAATTAAAGACCTTCTTTATTCCCTTAGTGGAGGGTTCACAGTCTCCACAATGAGATGAAACAAAATCAAAAGGATCAACTCGTAAGCAATATGAAGACACCCAAGCACACGTGTGCAAAGCTCAGACCCTTGCGCCGCCCCATGGCATTCTTCCTTTTTACACTGGCGTTGCAGGACTCTTCATGGGCACAGGAGGCTCATGCTTGTAATCCTGGCTACTCAGAGGCTGAGATCTGGCCAACCTGGTCAGATAAATCTGGAGAATTTTTATCTCCATTTAATTATTCAAAACCAGAAGTATGACAAGTGGTAAAACACCTTCTTAGAGCATAAAAAAGCCAAGTAAGAACACAAAGTCCCAGAGCTATCTATATGGACAATATGCATATGTACATAGTGCATGTACATTTATATGCATGTGCATACACATGTAATGTAGTGCAAGTCTATGTACATACACATCTGTGTGTTTATGTTCATATAGGCCTATGGGTAAATGTATGCATACATATGCATACATGTGTAGATGTTAAATGTTCATGTGTGTACATGCACTTCTATGTATATTTCTATATTCTACATGTGTATATGTATAAATGCATGTCTGTACATGCATATACACACATATATTTATATATACTGTCACTCTACATGTATGTGTGTACTTATGTATTCCTCATCAGCATATGGCCCTTTTACCTCTAAGACAAAGGTTCTTAATTATAAGCAAGAAGTAGAATACTTATGCACATTTCTTTTCACTTCCAAAAGGCCATGTGATTAATAGCTCTCAATATGAAAGCTCTTTTGTATTTGAAAGGCTTTCTGAATTGCCTGTTATACAGTCAAGAGGATTTGATACCATTGGTGTATATATGTTTGCCAACCACAAACATATGCAAGCACATTGATGCTCTCTTGTTTGTTATTTGTTTGGTTGTGCTAGTCCTGAGGCTGGAACTCATGGTCTGGGTGCTGTTCCAGAGCTTTTGTGCTCAGGGCAAGCACTCTACCACATGAATCACACTTTCACGTCCAGCTTTTTGGTGGTCCATTGAGATAAAGAGTCCCACAGACTTCCCTGCCCACACTAGCCTACAACCACAATCCTCAGCCCTCAGCCTCCTGAGTAGTTTTGGATTACAAGACATATTGGAAATGGTGGACGTTTTGGCTCGTTGAGATGTAGAGTGATCGTTTCAGCATCTCATTTCTCAAGTCCAGGATTTCACAACTTTTTCGTACACAGGCTAGGCAAGCCAGACAGGAAATAAGAATGGCACGCAGAGACTATTAGAAAGGAGAAATTGCCTCAAACAAAGGAGACAGAGAAACAGATGGGCAACCCCAGGAGAGCTCGATCCTAGAGAGAAAGTGCCAACCTGCCATTTCCACTTACTGCTGCAAAACTGAACACTAATTAGGATAGACTCCTTTTCCACAAAGGCTTTGAAACCAAAACACCTATTTTGAGAAAATTGCCTCCATGTCTTCTTTAGCTCATTTCATGTGCTTTTGTTTCTTACATTAAAAAAACTATTACTCAATATATTTTGCACTAAATGAAATCTATTCAGAGTCTGCAGAAGTGTGGGTTCTATTTTTTATTTCTACCCATTTCTCTATCGTGCTTGGGACCTTAGGTGAATTAATAAGACATCTTGGCAACTGGTGACTACTGGATTGTGTGTGCATTTGTGTGTGCATGCAATGCTGGTAATGGGTTTTGAAATCATGGCTTTGAGCTCTCACTTGTTTTTCTTTCAAGGCTGGTGCTCTACTCTTTGAGCTGCATCTCTACTTCTGCCTTTTTGCTCATTATTAAGTCTCCTGGACTTTGGTGCCCAAGCTAGCTTTGAACCTTGTTCCTCAGATCTCAGTGTCCTGAGGAGCTAGGGTTACACACATGAGCCACCAGTACCTGGCTGTTTGTGAGAACCTTAAGTGGGACTACATTAAACTGCAGAGCTTCTGTATGGCAAAGGACATAGCTAGCAAATTAACTAGAAAACCTACAGAGTGGGAGAAGATCTTCACTAACCATACAACAGACAAAGGCCTCATATCTAAAAAATATCAACAGCTCAAAATATTGAATCACTCCAAAACTCATCTCCAAAGAAACAACCATCCCATTAAAAGATGGGCCAAAGACTTAAAAAGAGACTTCTCTGAAGAAGAAATAAGAATGGCCTATAGACACATGAAGAAATGCTCGACATCTCTGGCCATAAAAAAAAAAAACGCAAATCAAAACAGCTCTGAGATTTCACCTCAATCCAGTTAGAATGGCCAGGATCAAAAAATCTAATAGCAGATGCTGGAGGGGATGTGGACAGGACAGATCATTACTACACCGTTGATGGGAGTGTAAACTCGTTCAACCACTATGGAAAGCAGTATGGCAATTCCTTAAAAGACTAAACATAGAGCTCCCCTAAGACCCAGCAATTCCACTACTTGGCATTTACCCACTTGTCTAGAAACAATGACAAACTAAATCCACTAGCACAGCAATGTTCTTTGCAGCACTGTTTACTATAGCAAAGATATGGAACCAACCCAGATGCCCCTCAGTAGATGATTGGATCAACAAGATGTGGTATTTATACACAATGGACTTCTATGCAGCCATCAGAAAGAATGACATCTCCCCATTTGTAAGGAAATGGAAAGACTTAGAAAAAATCATATTAAGTGAAGTAAGCCAGACGCAAAGGAACATAGGCTCATTTCCCTCATAATCAGTAGAAACCTTGGGCTCTCCTAGCAGAGATTTACAATAGAACAAAACCTAGATACATAAGCCCATATAGGATGATGCTAAATGAAAGGACCTCCAGTATATAGAAACAAGAGTCATATAATGTGTGACTGTTGTTCTTAATGTTCTATTATTTCTCATCTCTTTTGCTATCCCTTGATTATCCTCATATTGTTACAGTATCTTACTTTGTTATGTGATATATTATATACATGCTTATTTGGTTATTTGAAATAGGATAGGGAAGGGGGAAAACAAGATAAGGGACGGGGGTGAGGGGAGGGAAATGGGGACCAAAACCTGAGAAAGGGTATCAATGTTTGTGAAGTAATGCACCTTCTATTTGGCAAATATAATGTAACCCTTCTATTAATTACAATAAAAGTATATTAAAATTGAATTAATTAAAAAAAGAAAACCTTTAGGGGTCAATTCCTGATCCTATGTCCTCTGTTATTTTAGACTTTGTCTCCTCCTTGTTTTGATACTCCTTAGTATCTTTGCCTTTTGCTAGAATGATATTCCAAATACAAAAAACTAGTGATGAACTTTTCTATCTCTTACTATTATAAAGCATCACAAAGTCATTCTGTCAATGAATATTCACTTAATATCTCCGTCAAGATCTTGCTAGGACATATTAATATGCATGTATGCCTTAGCATATAACAGTATTTTCTTTCTAAAGACAAAGGGCAAAATGGATATCCAAGCCATCAACAACTACATTCTGTGGTACTTTGGGATTTTAAAAGCCTGTTATACATTTTTCAGTGGGATACTTGAACAGCTGAGGCTGATGAGAAAGACAGATGCATTCCTTCCTTCTACCTACATATATTATTGAGAACTCTTGATCTGCCAGAAATTGGAGTGGGTTCTTAGAGCACAGACAATAGAGCACCCACATTCTTTTTCATTTTTAATTTTTGGTGCTGGTCCTGGGGTTTGAACTCAGAGCCTCGGGTCTTATCCTCAAGGCTAACATTCTGTTACTTGACACATAGCTTCACTTGTGTCTTTTGGGGTATTCCTTGGAGATAAGAGTCTCACAGACTTTCCCTGCCTGGGCTGTGTTTCAACCTTGATCCTCAGATCTCAGCCTCCTGAGTAGCGAGGATTATAGGCAAGAGCCACTGGTTCCTGGCTTTTCTTGCCTTTTAATTTTTTCATCAGCTGAAAAATAGAACCCAACCCCTAAATGGTTTTGCCTGGAGGTGAGCTGAGAGAAGCTGGGTTTGGCAGTTCAAGGATCATACATCTCAGAGCAGGAGACTTCATTTGCTCACTGCCTCTCCAGCAACCTATCAATCAACTCCAACTCTTTATTTTTTTCCCTATTCCCAGTCCCATCTCTCTGTAAGTGCTTTGTCTCAGCTCTCAAATGCCACACATTTGCAAGAGGAACAGTAGCATACAATGGACCAGGAAAGAAAAACACAGCAGAAAGCTGAGTGGGGAAGAAAAAAAAAGCCTAGGGAACTATCCATTTTGAAGTCATTCTGCCTTAAAGTGAAAAGCACAATTCCCTGAGACTCCACTAACACCAGGCTGAACATCAGGCTGCTGTTAGAAAGATAATAAAGGGAAACGAGCTTTGTTTATTCCATTCACTACAGCCAAATGAGAGCAAGGAATAATCTCAGATTTAGAGGAAATTAGAACTAGGGGCTCTTTTCGTTCAATCGAAGCCATCATTAATAAACATTTGTGAAGGCTTAGTAATGATTTGATGCTGGCAGTTTTCTTAGTGCGATTGTCTCTGAAAGCTTGCAAAACCAGCAATCAGTGGAAATGAGAGCGATGACAGAGGAAGAAACGAGGAATAAAGGATTCAATGTGTTCAGTTTGGTAGGGGGTAAAATTTGGATGCTGCTAAATTTCTCAGTGAAATTAAAATGGAAAGAACAAAAGAATATTTGAGTCTTGTAATCTCTTCACTGCAACTTCTGGTCCATTTCCTTGAAGAAAAAAATATGAATCAGACCAGGACCTGGTGACTCATACCTAGCTACTAGTAATCCTAGCGACTCGAGACTGAGGTCTGAGGATCACAGTTTGAAAATCTGTGAGACTCTATTTTCAATTAATCACCAAAAAGCTGGAAGTGGAGCTCAAGTGGTGGAGCAGCAGCCTTCGGCACAAACCTCAGATCCTGAGTTCAAGCACCAGAACAGACAGACACAGACAAAAACAGACACAGACACACACACAGACACACAGACACAGACACACACACACACACAGACACACACACACACACACACACACACTCTACAAATCTAGTAATAAATTTTTTTCTTGATGCCAGTTCAGGGCTTGAAATCAAGACCTTGTGGTTTTGCTTATTTTTTTTTTGCTCCAGACTGTGGCTCTACCGCTTGATCCACATCTCTACTTTGATCTTTATGCTGGTTAATTAGAGAAAAGAGTCTTTTGGATTTATCTAGCCGGGCTGGCTTCAGATCTCGATCTCCTGAATAGCTAGATATGAACCACTGGTGCCTAGCTTTAGTATTATTTCTAAAAACTACTATTACTCTGGCATTAATTTTTTTTGCTTGTCCCAGGGCTTGAATTCAGGGCTTGAGCACTGTCCTTGGACTTTCTCAAGGCTAGCACTCTACCACGTGAGCCACAGCACCGCTTCTGGCTTTTTCTGGGTTTGTGGTATTGAGCAATCAAACAGGGCTTTGTGCATGGCAGGCAGGCACTCTACCTCTAGGCTATGCTACCAGCCCCTCTCGCATTAATTTTTATCCCCTTTTAGTTGCACTAGTTGACCTTAACAATAAGTATCTTTTTTTTTCTTTTTGTGCAGGTACTGCAGATTGAACTCAGGGCAGAATGTTGCCCCTTAGTATTATTTTTCTCCTCAAGGCTAGCACTTTACCACTTGAGCAACAACACTACTTTTGACACCTTGCTGGTTAATTGGAGTTAATATCTTGACTTTTCCAGGCTAGTTTCAAACAAGGATCCTCAGATTTCAGTCTTCTGAGTAACTGGGATTATAGGGGTGAGCTACCAGTACCCAGATCCATGATGTTTTGAAGGGAAGTGAGTGCCCAGTTAATAAACATTAGCTGAGTGAATGAACTCTCAGAGCAGAGAGACTGACTTTCACACGTAACTAGATCCTTCTTTTAGTTGTGTCTCTAAAAGTCTTCCAGTCACAGGGATGAATTCACATTATACATATTCTGAATTAAGGATTTGTAAGTAGACAGATGATCTACATTTCATATCTCAGAGAGACTGGTCCTTTCAAAAAATCCTTTCAAAAAAGATCATGTAAATATCTTCACAATACCATAATATCAATTTAAATCGAAATGTTTGTTTTTCTTTAACTGAGGTAAAGGAAAGAACCTGCATAAACAAGAAAGAAAGAAAGAAAGAAAGAAAGAAAGGAAGAAAGAAAGAAGAGAAGAGAAGAGAGGGAGCGAGGGAGGGAGAAAAGGAGGAAGGAAGGAAGAAAGGAAGACAAAAAGAGAAAGGAAGAAAGGAAAGAAGGAAGAAAGAAAAAGAGGAAGGAAAGAAAAAAGAAGGAAAGAAGAAAAGAGAGAGGAAAGAAAGAAGAAAAGAAAAAGAAAAGAAAGCATAAGAGAGAAAGAAGGTGGAAAGAAGGAAGGAAAGAACAGGAAAAGCACCACACCTCTGGATTGATCAAGGACACAGCAGGATGTTGGTGACTCTTTTTGAAATTTTCTCTCTAATCTGGACATCTATGGTCTTATTTTAAGAAAATAAAATCCAGCTGTGTCTACCTTTATGTACCAGCTTCTGTGGCTGTCAGGACACCTGCCAGAGGGAGAGTAGACTTCTCTTTTGTTCATTATCCTGTCTGGTTTGCCTTTGCTTACCAAGTCCAGTATTCCTCAAGTGTTCTCTAAGTGCCAATTTCTGGACTGAGTAAAATCAAGCATTAAGACATCCCTTTCTTTTTTTCCCCCATAGACATTTCAGTTTATTTTAAAAGAAGAAAATACAGAAAAAAAGACATCCATTTCTTCTTGGGTTTTTTTTTTGTCCTCATTTCTTTTTCTGGAAAAAGCAATACCAATGCAAATTCCTATTAGAATATGAGTCTATGCCCTATGCCTTGTTTATCTTCTATTCAGAAATGTCATCAAATGAGACTTGAACTCTACTCTATAGCTAGACTATTTCTGGCATGATAAAAGAATAGAGAAGGGGGCCAGAAGTTTGGCCTAATAGTAGAGTGTGTGTCTAGCATGCATTAAGACCCAAGTTTGAAATTAATGCACCTTCTATCTGGCAAATATCATGTAACCCTTTTACTAATTACAATAATAAAAAAAGAAGCTGCAGACTTTATCTCACAATTGTCCCACACTTAGTTGAGAGTTACTTCTGGGCATTCTCTTGTCTTGCACATTGGCTGAGCAAAAGTCTACAAGAAAAGAACATGCACAGGAAGGAATAGAAGTGTTCCCTGTAAGAAGGCAATGTGTGCACAGGACTCGGCGGCACTAAGTACTAAAGCATGGCATGGCGAAGGCTCTGAGAGTCTCAGGTACAGAGTTTAGATAGTAGATGCCATGTAGGCAGCACCTCATTTGTCATAATCAGTGGAAACCTTGGGCTCTCCTAGAAGAGATTTACAATAGGACAAAATCTAGAGACCTAAGGCCAAATACTATGACACTAAATGAAAGGACCTCCAGGATACGGAAACAAAAGCCATATAATGAGTGACTGTTGTTCTTAATGTACTGTGTTATCTCTCATCTCTTTAGCTATCCCTTGGTTATCTCATATTGTTATAATATTTCACCTTGTTATCTGATATATTTTATATGTGCTTAATTGGTTATTTGAAATTGGATAGGGAAGGGGGGAATTCAAGATGAGCGGGGGGGGGGGGGGCAGGGAAGGGAAATGGGGACCATGTTATGAGAAAGGCTATCAATGTTTGTGAAGTAATGCACCTTCTATCTGGTGAATATAATGTAATCCTTCTGTTAATTACAATAAAATGTTTTAAATACAGAAAAAAAAGACCCAAGTTTGATTCCTCGGTACCACTTACATAGAAAAAGCCAGAGTGGTGCTGAGGCTCAAGTGGTAGAGGGCTAGCCTTGAGAAAGCCCAAGGACTGTGCTCAGGCTCTGAGTTCAAGCCCAGGACTGGCAAAAAAAAAAAAAGAATAGGGAAGGAAACTGGCTATCCCTGCTCACCAGAAAGTTGCATGCATATGAAGAAAGATGATATTATTATTTAACATTTATTTAAAAGTGTTTCATTTTCTATCATTCACATTTCCAAATTTAATATTTAAAATGGTCTTTATTACTGCTGGGCCTTAGCATCTTCTTTGCTCTTCAGCTCAAGGCTACAACTCTACCCCTTGAGTCACAGTATCACTTCTGGTTTTCTGGTGGTTAAGTGAACATAAGACTCTCATGACCTTTGGTTCCCAGGATGGCTTTGAACTATAATCCTCAGATCTCAGCCTTCCTGCGTAGCCAGGCTTACAGGGATGAGTCACCAGTGCTGAGTCATTGCTGCTTTTTTTAGAAGTTAAAAGTATGGACAGAGAGACTACACTGATTGACATAAAGAATTTTCTTTATTCACAAGTATCTGATTCTAGTTTTTTTGGTTCATTGACCCCTAACTCTTTTGAAGTCACTTTAACTGAAATCTCCACTACTCTTCTCTCTTGACTCCAGCATTTTGGGTTCCTTGTAACTTTTGCTTTCCTCATAAATGTCATCACGCAATGTTCAGCAAAATGCACCCAATCAAGTGCTTTCTTCAAAGTGTATGTGATATTTTAGTAAGCAAGGGATGTCTATAGAATTTGTCCTACATTGAATTTGTTGTTTTGGTCATAGCCGTAAGTATTCTAATGAATATTTTAGACTTTGGAAGTCTTATAAGACAAAAGTGATTTATGAGAACCAAATTTATTGGCACAAATTAGTATGAGAAGGCTGACTGTGTGCTCAGGGATTCATGTGAAATTTCACCTCCTAGCTCTTTCTGCTCAAGGCTGGTGTACTATCACTTGAGCTGCACCTTCACTTCTGGGTTTGTTTTTCTTTGTTTGTTTGTTTGTTTTCCTTGTTAATTGAAGTCTTATGAACTTTCCTGCCAGTCTGGCTTCCAACCTCAATCCTCAGATCTCAAGTATGAGTCACTGCTGCCAGGCCTGAAATAATCCTCAGTAGTAATGAAATCGCTGCGCTCCACTGCTATTTCACAATATTTTCCCTCCTAAAATGGCAATTTCGAAGATTATTTTTGTCTTTCAGGCATGAGAATGAGAATGAGAAAAGTTTTGAAATGGATTTATATATTTGACGTTCTTGATGTCTGTCTTGGCAGAATTTATAATAATAATAGCTAGCTCGACATTCGGAAGCAAATCAGAATGTGGTTGTTATTTAAATGTTTCCATTTGATCAAGACTGCTATCCCCTAAATATCTCAACCTTTACATTTCTGGGCTTCATGTTCCTAACTTTCAACTAACAAATATCAATGCTAGTTGAATGATTTAAACAAAAAATAAAATCCTCGCCTTCCTATGTACAGTAGCATTACTTGAACAATTTAAATCAAACTCAGTAAACCCATATCTTCCTATGTGGCAATAGGAAAATAAAAAGAGTCCTTACTTACTGAATAGCATGTTGCTAGATTGATATAGTTTATACTTAGCATTAATAAATTTATTATGGTTGTGGGTTAATGGCTAAAGAATGCTGGGATCTGAGAATTGTGGTTTAAAGCCAGCCTAGGCAGGAAAGTCCATGAGATTCTTTTCTCCAGTTAACCACCAAAAAAAAAAAAAACCCAGAAGTGGAGCTGGACTCAAGTAGTAGCCTTGAGCAAAAAATGCTAAGCCAACACCTAGGCCCTGAGTTCAAAACTTCAGGACCCCAGCAAGGTACAAAAAGTAGGATATAGTGTTAGGGATTTGTCTAAACATGGAATTCAGCTTTTCTGGTTTGTGCAAATTCCTGTCAGTGTTTCAAAACTTTGTTTGTCATCAGAAACTTGCTTTAATCATGGACATAAACATCTTAAGTCAAAAAAGATATTAGTTACCATTAAAAATGACTGTTTATTAGAGACAACTGAGATCTCTTTACTTGTATCTCTCTCAAAAAGCTCCAATAAGTAAATGTATTTGAGGGTATGGCCTATTATAATTCTGAAATTTATTTCTTATGGGCCCCTTCTGAACTCACTTTGCTCCTACCTGTGTGTGTGTGTATGTGTGCATGTGTGTGTTAGTACTGGAACTGGAACTCAGGACCTAGGTACTGTTCCTTAGCTTTTTAGCTCAAGGCTCATATTCCACCGCTTGAGTCACAGTTCCACTTCCAACTTTTGGGGTAGTTATTTGGAAATAAGAGTCTCATGGCCATTTTTCTGCCTGGGTGGACTCCAAATTGCACTCCTCAGATCTCAGCCTCCTAGTAGCAAGGATTACAGGAGTGAGCCACAGCACCTGGCGAATAACACCTTTCTTGATAAGCTGAGATGGATTGCCTGGTTGATAATCTGGGGAACATTCCACTTACGCTATTTTTCTCTAGAAGATGCTCACAAGGAGGAAAAAATACAGCAAACAGATAGAACTTTTGCTCTGAAGGTCAGGATTGATTGCTGAGTTGGAGTTGGCTTGTGTGGGAAGTCTATCAGATTCTAAGGCTCTAAATTAAGAAGCCCATCGTAGGTCATAGCAAGCTATTTCCTGCTACTTGGCCTTTACTATAACCACGCTTCAATTTCCCATCTGCTATTTGTTTTACTTCTCAGTTTTCTCAACACCTAAATAACAGAGACTTTCTCAGAATCCACCAACAATGTCTAATTTCACAAAAAAAAAAAAAATTCCATTTGGAGACTCTGCTGAGCCTTCTCCTAAGCTAACTTCTGCCTAAACAGACTTCAGATCATTTTAATGCCCCATACCAACAGACCTGGCCTTATTACCTCAGTGGGCAAGGGAGTATGGGAGAGGGGAGGGGAGGGGAGGGATCATTCCAGCTTCATTATAAGGCATAAGAATATGGCTTTGATAGACACAAAAGAATTTTATTTCATCAACTCTAGTATCTGCTTTCTTGCTTAGAATCACACTTTTGGCTTCACTTGAACTTCAGCATTTATGTATACATGGTCTACGAACATGGCTGAGGTGTGTGTGTGTGTGTGTGTGTGTGTGTGTGTTCTAGGAATCAATGCTGTGTCTGCATTTTATATCTCCTGGAAGGACCCAGGTCTGGATCACTTCCATGTTTTCAATAGACATTTTTTTCAGAGCACTCTTTCTAGTTCTCCTGGAACTAATTTTCCACACCTTTGCATTTACATCATTCTTTTGCACATGGCATAATATAATTGGAGACACCAACTGTTATGCTGCTTTTTATAAAAGACTAGAAACTTCACCTGCAGAATTCCCTAATTGAAATTCTTTTCTGACATTTACCAGTTCCTGACTTTGAATATTAGTAATGGCAGCAAAGAATTGTTGTCTACCCTAACCATTTCCTAAGATATACCAGCCTTAGAGGTACATGGAATATCACCACTAAAAATAAAAGTCACTGGAGGCTAGTGGCTCATATTTGTTATTCTAGATACTCAGGAGGCTGAGATCTGAGAATCATGGTTCAAAGCCAGCCCAGGCAGGAAAGTCTGTGGGACCCTTATCTCCAATTAGCCAGCACAAAACCAGAATTGAAGCTGGGCTCAAGAGGTAGAAAACTAGCATTGAGTAAAAAAGCCAAGGTCTAGATTTCGAGTCCCAGTACAACAAATTATAAATAAATAAGTAAAAAAATATATAAGTAAAATGAGGAAATCAAAGAAGGTATTGTTTACACATAAAATGATCCTTAGCAGGGAGGTTAGGATATATTAGATATTCAACAAAAGGGCCCAGTGGTAGCGTGCTTGCCTAGTATGTATGAATTCCTGGGTGCAATTCCTCAATACCACATATGCAAAAAAAGCAAGAAGTGGTGCTGTAGCTCCAGTGGTAGAACACTGGCCTTGAGGAAGCTCAAGAACAGTGCCCAGACCCTGAATACAAGCCCCAGGACTGGCAAAAAAAAAAGCTTCTTCTTATTTTAAATTTCTTTCTATAACACTTTTACATTTAAAATGTTCAAAAATCATGCTATTCTACATTATGGTGGCTCAGGCCTGTAATCCTAGCGACTTAGGAGGCTGAGCAGGAATGTCTTAGAGAATCTTTTCTCCAAACAACCACTTAAAAGCCAGAAGTAGAGCTATGGCTCAAATGGTAGAGTGCTAGCCTTGAGCTATAAAGCTAAGAGACAGTGCTCAGGACCTGAGGTCGAGCCCCAGAACCAATGTTCAAACACACACACACACACACACACACACAGTCATTGAGATTCAATATAAACTCTAAAATTCTCATTTAAATTATGTAAGAGAATAAATTATTCAATTAATTATTCAATTATGCTTGTGCATAGATAATAAGGGAAACTACCATAATGAGAATTTGGAGGTAGGAAGAAAAATTGGTTTGTATTCCAACTAGAAAAAAAACAAATTAGGGAAATTTATAGATCAAGAACAAAGTAGATTGAACTGGGAAAAAAATCATTAAGAGAAAATGTAAGGATGAGGGATTTTCTCCTAGACTGTGCTCATAAGATTCCCGTAAAGACAGTCCTGGATGCTAAGACAGCCTCTGAGGGTGGGAGAGGACTCTGATTAGAAAGTAAGGGACATAGAATCTATCATAGTTCAAGAATTTTGGTTAAACTGATTTGAAAAAAAAATAAAAGAATTCCTACTGAAAATGAAGAAAGACTGAGAAAAGCTAAGCCCACTAAACAAGTCCTAGTTCAAAAGAAGTCAAAAGAATCAGAAAGAAATCTTTGTCAGTAATCAGCAAAATTGGGACTAAATAAGATTTCTGATAGATATACTACCTATCGAAATGATTTTGTTTACCACATTTTGTGTGTGTGTGTGTGTGTGTGTGTGTGTGTGTGTGTGTGTGTGTGTGTACATGTGTGCTGGTCCTGGGGCTTGAATCCAGGCCTAGCACTGTCTCTGAGTTTCTTTTGCTCAGTTAGCATTCTACCACTTGAGCTACAGCTTCATTTCAGGCTCTTGTGTTTGTTTATTGGTGACAAGAGACTCAGATTTTTTTGAGTTCGAAAGGTGATCGTCAAATTTTAGTTTCTTGCATAGCCAGGATTACAAGTATGATTTTGTAAAAAGAACTTTCAGGACATATTTCTTTAATATGTGCAAATCTTCTTACTCAGGAAACTGGAGCTAATTAGTCTTTGGGAAATGAGGAGAGCTATTTTGCTTCATTTAATTTGGGTTTTATACCACGAATATACTTTCTATATTGAAGATTGGTTCAGAAAAGTATTATAGCATTTTCTGAACCTATAGTAGGTCACAGAGGTGTGCAATTCTGGATATACTAAGGAATAAAATTATATTTCACAAAAGGTCTAGTCAAACACCAGTGTCCAACATACCCCAGAACAAATAGAATAAAGAACATAATTTAATTCAGAGATGATTCTAAAAGACATGTTGGCATCCAAGCCTTTCACCACAGATAATTCTACCAGAAATAACAAGTATTCTAATTCAAAAAGCACAAATGAAAACATCAATTAATTCATTCCAAGATTTTAAAACACTGCTGATGATTCGTTTGTCCAAATTGATTAAACTTAATCTAAGACATTTTCAGGCTCCAAGAAGCTAAAACATCATTTAAAAAATTATTGTTCACAATAATCTATTTTTTTCTCTCTTCCATTTCTTAAATGATTAAGAGCAAGAGGGATTAGACTCAAGAGATTTAGGGGGGAATAAAAGGTTGATTTCCAACAGAGAAGCTCCTCTTTTGTTCTGTACTTGATCTACAGGTTTCTGAGTAATTAACTGAAATAATTTACTGAAGCTCTAAGTGCAATAGGATTTTTCCACCAGATCAACCATAAAGATGAACCTTCCAGAAGAATGGAGTTATTAAGGTAGATGAGAGAACACCTCAATTTATGCAAAAGCTTTCCCCTTGTGAATAAAAACATGTTGGTTAGCTAACTGGCTACATAAGTTAAAACAAAATAATAGAACTCAGTGAGAAATCTGGGTATGCAGGTAGCAGCAGAGAAGAAATCTTTTTAAAAGTCCAACAAAGTAAGCTGGGAGCCAGTGGCTCACACATATAATCATAGCTATCCAGGAGGCTGAGGTCTTGAGGATAGAAGCTAGAAGCTAGCCTGGGCACGAAAGCCCATGAGACTTTTCTCTCCAATGAACCACCAGCAAACCACCAGAAGTGGGACTGTGACTCAAAGTGGTAGAGCACTAGCCCTGAACCAAAGAACTCGGGCACAGTACCCAGGTCCTGAGTTCAGGTTCCACAACTGACAAAAGCAAAAAAGTCAAAACAAAGCATGTCATCTGATATTTCCAAGTGTCTAGTATGAGAGTTCAGATTGATATGAGTGTGCATTCATGAACATTACTTTAAAAGATGTATTCTTGGCCTTTTCTCTTATCATTTTTCTTTTCTGAAACTCAACATGTTATATATTCGCACATGTCATCTGACTGCTTCTTGTTGAGTGTCATCCCTTCCAGCACTCTTGCTCCATGCACTCTGTTTCTTCCTCCCCCTGCCCCCAACTCACTGCACAGTTCTTCCTTCTTTGTCACACATAGGAGGATTCTGGTGTATTTGGTCCCCAGGTCCCTTTTCCATGGCCATACTGCAAAAGGCCATCTCTATAAATGTCAATGCAATACCTGTCCAAATCCCAACATCCTTCTTCACACAGAGGAAAACAAAAATAATTAAAAAATTCCTGTAACTCCCTCCCCACAAAAGACACAGTAGAGCTAAAGCATGTCATAGAACAAATAATGAGATATCACACTGCTAGATTTCAAATGTTACTATAGAGCTGTTATCACAAAACCAATTGGCTACCCAAACAGACCTGAAGATCCATGGAACAAATTAGAAGAGCCAGAAATGAAAGCTTCCTCCCCACATTCACAGCTATAACCATCCAATATCTGAGAAGAGAGCCAAAAAGAGATGTTGGGGGAAAGAAAGACAATCTCTTCCACAAATGGTGGTGGAAAAACTGGACATCTATGTGCAAATGACCAACACTAGATTTCTGTCACTTTGTACTAGTATCAGTTGAAAGAAGACCCAGGACTTTGGCTGAACACTGGAAACCCTGAAACATTTACAGGAAGTAGGAGAAGCACTAACCTTCACTGTCATAGGCAGAACTTTCCTGAAGAAAATTCCAGGGGGCTCAACTATTTACAGAGAAAAATTGACCAATGGGACCACATGACATAAAAATAAAAATCTGCACAAGGAAGGACATAGTTATGAGGCTAAAAAGACAATCTGCAGAATGGGAGAAGCACCTTTCCAGTGATATATCTGATAAAGGACTAGCAAGCAGAATATAGAAGAAGCTCAAAAAACTATAACACCAAAGAGCCAATAATCCAATAATAAAAGGGCAAAAACACCAAAGAGCCAATAATCCAATAATAAAAGGGCAAAAAAACCAAAGAGCCAATAATCCAATAATAAAAGGGCAAAGCACCATGGGCACACACATTTGTGTGTGTGTGTGTGTGTGTGTGTGTGTGTGTGTGTGTGTATGTGTGTGTGTGAGAGAGAGAGAGAAAGAGAGAGAGAGAGAGAGAGAGAGAGAGAGAGAGAGAGAGAGAGAAAGAGAGAAAGAGAGAAAGAGAGATAGAAAGAACCTTGAAGATTTCATAAAATCACATTCTGGTGTTTTTTAAGTTGAAAGGAAAATGTTCAATATAAAACATATATAAACCAGAATAACAGTGTGCCCCCTTGGTAAATGTCATAGAAATGCGCTACCTTACATCAAGTATTCAAGTACTTTGATCTAAAATGTCTACTCATTGGCAAACAAATATAAATCACCCAAAAAAGAAACAATACTTTAAGCAGTTGAGAGCAGTGTCTCATGCCTGTAATCCTAGTTCTCAGAGGGTTGAGACCCGAGGATCACAGTTCAAAGACAGCCAGGCAGACAAATCTGAAAGACCTTGATCTCTGTTTAAGCGGCAAAAAGCCGGAAGTGGAGATGTGGCTCAAATGGTAGAGTACTAGTCTTAAGCAAAAAAGCTCAGGAACAGTGTCTAGGCCCTGAGTTCAACTGAATGACCAACACACACACACAGAAAGAAAGAAAGAAAGAAAGAAAGAAAGAAAGAAAGAAAGAAAGAAAGAAAGAAAGAAAGAAAGAAAGAAAGAAAGAAAAGAAAAAAGGAAAAAAGAAGAATTTGAAGCAAACTCAGGAGACTGAGATAGTTCAAAGCCAACTGGGGCAGGAAAATCAATGAGACTCTTATCTGTAAGAGTAGAAAATCTAAAGGAGAGGTCCTGGCACAAGTTCAAGCCTCAATACTAGCAGCAAATACTGAGATAACCATGGAGATACTTTCAAAGGCAGTCAAATTTTGTTTTTACATTACAGGGTTTTGAACCAAGGGCTTTGTCCTTGCTAATCAGGTGCTCTACCCCTTGAGCAGCCACTACTTTCAGTCCTTTTTGCATTTGACTTTTTTTGGTCAGTTGTGGGACTTGAACTCTGGACTCTGTCCCTGAGCTCTTCAGCTCAAGCACTCTACTACTTGAGCCACAGTGCCACTTCCAGTTTTCTGGTGGGTAATTGGAGATAAGAGTGCCACAGACTTTTGTTCCTGTGCTGGCTTTGAACTGTGATCCTCAGATATCAGCATCCTGAGTAGCTAGGATTACAGATGTAAACTACCAGCGCCCAGCTTGATTTATTTTTCTAGTAAGGCTTCCCATGTTTTTGTTTAGGCCTCAGACCACAGAAATCCTGGCTTAATAATGGGCAGGGGTTCCCTGCTCTGTTGACCTTGACTGATGTTTGTCATCTGTCTTCCTGACCTTGCCCTCCCGAGCAGTCAGGATAGGTGTGAGCTACTGCAACCAGTATTTTTGATGTACCTTTTTTAAAATTTACTTTATTGTTATTTTAGAGGTGATGTATACAAGGGTATTACATTTACGTAGTGAGATAATAAGTACATTTCCTTTCACATGTCAGCTTTTACTTCATTCTCTCCCATTCCCTCCCTTCCATCTCCACCTGAGTTGCATAATTCACCTTCATCAATGCCCAGTGAACTCCACTGCTGCGCTTTTTCACTCTTTTTCCTCTGATTCTGTGCCCTCCCACTCATATATACGTGAATGAACCATAAATAAGATAAATAACACAGAATCATCAGACAAAGAAAAAAAAACAAACTAAAAAACAACTCCTTTGTTTCTTTATCTTTGGAGTGCTTTTCAGTATGTATATATATATATATATATATATTTTTTTTTTTTTGCCAGTCCTGGGCTTGAGCTCAGGGTCTGAGCACTGTCCTTGGACTTTCTCAAGGCTAGAGCTCTACCACTTGAGCCTCAGCACCACTTCCAGCTTTTTTCTATGCATGTGGTACCGAGGAATCGAACCCGGGTCTTCATGCATGCGAGGCAAGCACTTTAACCACTAGGCCAAACTCCTGGCCATAAACCTATGAAGAGGGGCTTGGGCCTTTGTGGTTCTCTCCTATGCCTATCCTCTTTTGGTCTCACTGTATGTGAGCATCTAGTATCCCATATAATTTATTATATCAGTAAGCAATACGTGTAACTTCTGCATTTCAGGAAATCATGTACCATTTCTTTCTCTCTAATCTTGGCTTACCTCACTTAACATTATTTATTCTAGCTCCAGTCCATTTCCCTGCAAATGACATTATTTTATTCTTTCTAGAATGACTGTGTAAAATTCCATTGTTATATAGGTATCACACTTTTTGGATCCACTCGTCTATTGTGGGGTATCTAGGTTGTTTCCATATCTTGGCTATTGTGAACCGTGCAGCAATGCGCATGGCTGTGCAGGTGTCCTCATCATATCCTGGCTCCTGATGCTCAGAGTAGATGCCTAGGACTGGTATGGCTGAGTTGTAAGAGCAGGTCCATGTCTAATTTTTTGAGGTACCTTTAGCTGCTGTCCAGGGTAGAATACTAGTTCACATTCCCACAAACAGCAAAGTAGGGTTCCTTTCCCCCCACATCTCCACCCACCTTTGTTATTGTTTGAATTCAAGTTATTGAGCAGTCTAATTGAGTGGTAAGATGATATCTTAGGGTCATTTTGATTTGCATTTCCTTTATGACCAGAGATGATGAGCATTTTCTCATGCGTTTCTTTGCCATTCTTACCTCTTCTGAGAAGTCTCTTGTTAGCTCCTTTGCCTCTTAGTAATTGATGTATTAAGTTTGGGAAGAGTTAGTTTCTTAAGCTCCTTGTATATATTGGATATTAAGCCTTTGATGTATTGCTGGTAAAGAACTTTTCCCAGTTAGCTGGATGTCTTTAGTAACTATTTTGCTTTAGTAACTATACGCTTAGCATAGTTCTTAGCATGGTTTCTTTTAATGTAATCCCATTTATTAAGTTTCTCTCCTATCTTTTGTACCTCTGGGACTCTATTCAGGAAGTTCCTGTCTGTATCTATAAGTTTTGGTGTCTCTCCTACTCTGCCTTGCAGTAGTTTTAGTTTGGGGTCTGATTTTGAGATCTTTGATCCACTTTGAATTGATATTAGTGCATGGTGACAAGTTGGGATTCAAATTTACTTTTCTGCATATGACCTGCCTAGTTTTCCAATACCAATTGTTGAGGAGGCGATGTTTTTTTTCCAACGTATGTCTATCTTTTTTTTTTATCAAATATCAGATGATTGTAAATGTGCAGTTTTATTTCTATCTTCTAATCTATTCCATTTATCTTCGGGACTATTTGTGCCAATACCAAGCTGTTTTGCTATTATTTCTCTGTAGTAGAGTTTGAAATCTGGATTTGCTTCTTTTGCATTGAATTACTTTGGCTATTCTAAGTCTTTTGTTGTTCCACATGAATTTTGGGATTGCTTTCTGTATTTCAACAAAAAATGTCATTGCATATCTTTTCTCACAGTATGGCCATTTTCACAATATTGATTTTACGGATCCACGAACATGGAAGGTCTATCCATTTTCTGGCATCCTCTTTGATTTCTTTCATTTGATTTTTCCAGTTTTCAGTATAAAGATTATTTACGTCTTTGGTTAAGATAATTTTTGCTATCTTTTTGCCAGTTCTGGGACTTGAACTCAGGGCCTAAGCACTGTCCTTGAGCTTTCTCATGGCTAGCGTTCTACCACTTGAGGCACAGCACCACCTCTGGCTTTTTCTGTGTATGTGGTACTGAGGAATCAAACCCAGGGCTTTGTGCATGCTGGGCATGCACTCCACCACTAAGCCATGAGCCCTGGTGCAGGCCCTATTATAATTGTTGAGGCTTTTGCAAAAGGGGTTGTTTTCATGATTTCCCTTTCTGCTTATAGATTATTGGCATACAGAAAGGCTACTGATTTTTGTGGGTTAATTTCATATCCTGTTACTTTGCCAAAGTAGTTGATCAGGAATTTAGGGGTCTTTTTTTTGTTTTGGGGGGGGGTTTGGTCTGGTAGGTATAAGATCATGGTATCTGCAAATAGGGGTAGGCTAATTGATTCTTTCCCTATGTGAATCATCCCCTTTATGCCCTTTTCTCACCTTACAGCTCTGGCTAAGGATTTCAAAACTATATATTGAAGAGGAGTGGAGAGAGTAGGCATCATTTCTTGTTCCCGATTTTAGGGAAAATGGTTTTAGTTTTCCCCACTTAGTATGATGTTGGCTGTTCTTCTGTCATATTATTGTTTTAAGAAGTTGTGTTAAGGAATGTTCTTTTCTATTCCCAGTTTCTCCAAAGCTTTTAACATGAATGAAAGCTGTATTTTGTGAAAGGCCTTTTCTACATCTATTGTGGTTCCTGTCCGTGGCTCTGTGGATGGGGTGAATTACATTTACATATTTTCATCTAGTAAACCCAGCCTTGCAGCTGCAGAATGAAGTTTACTTGGTCATAATGTATGCTTTTTAAAATTTGTTTCTGTATTCTGTTGGCTAATATTTGATTGAAGAGCTTAGCATTTGTGTTCATGAGAGAAATTGGTCTGCAGTTCTGGGTTTTTTTGTAGTTGTTGTTGTTATTGGATCCTTACCAGGTTTGGAGGTAAGTGTGATACTTGTTTCATAGACTGAGGAGTATTGGTATTAGTTCATCTTTAAAAGTCTTATAAAATTGAGTCGTGATATATCCCGGCTAGGGCCACTGCATGCTGGAAAACATTACTTCCTCTATCTCGATACAAGTTATTGACTTGTTTAGCTGGTTTATATCTTCTTGGCTCAACTTAGGCAGTTTGTATATCTAAAACTTCATCCATTTTTTCTGTTTTCATTTTTTAGTGAATATAGATTTTGAAAGTAGTCTGTCACAATCATTTGAATTTCTTGGAGGTTTGTTGTAATGTTTCCTGTGTATTTCTGGTCTGACTGATTTGAATTTCCTCTCTTCTTTTTTTAATCTGTCAATTTATTATTTTTTCAAACAAAGATTTTTGTTTCATTGATTTTAGGTTTGCTTTTTTTACTTTTTATATCATTGATTTTGCCCTAACCTTTTTTTTCTCTCTCTCTTCATCTACTAGTTTTAGGTTTGTTTATTTGTTGGTGGCTAGTAGTTTTAATTGCATCATGAGGATATTTATGCGGGCTATTTCTGTTTTCTTTATGTGTGCATGTAGGGCTATGAACTTTCCCCTCAGCCCTGGTTTTGCTGCATATCAGAAGTTCCATTGTCATGTGTTGTCATTGTCATTGAATTGTAAGAGCATTCTAATTTCTTCTGTGCCGCACGTGTTATTCAGTAATGGGTTATCCAAACTCCAAGTGTCTGAGTGATTTCTGCAGAATGTTTTGTTGTTGAGAACTAGTTTAATTCTGTTGTGGTCCGTTAGGAGACAAGGAATTATGCCAATCATTTTGTCTTTGTTTAGGTTCTTTGTGTGCACTATTTTGGGGAATGTTCTCTGTGCTGAGAAGAATGTAAATTAGGTTGTTGTTGGGTGGAATACTGTCTGTTAAGTCCATTTGGTTTATGGTGTCATTTAGTTCAGAGGTTTCTTTGCTTATCCTTTGTTTGTTTGTCCTTTGGTGAGAGAAGGGAATTAAAATTTCCACTGTTATTGTGTTTGAGACTAGCCTATTCTGTAATTCCAAAAGGATTTGTTTAAAATATTTAGGTGTTCCATTATTTGGTGTATAGATATTGGCTACTGTGATTGATCATTCGTTATTTATTTATTGCCAGTCCTGGGGCCTGAGTACTGTCCTTGGGCTTTTTCAAGGCTAGAGACCTACCAATTGAGCCACAGCACCACTTCTGACTTTTTCTATGTATATGGTACTGAGGAATTGAACCTGGGTCTGGGTGCATGCTAGGCAAGCACTCTACCACTAGGGCAAACTCCTGGCCCCTCATTCCTTTTAGTATTACTATGTTATCACCTTCCTTGTCTTCAAACTGATTTTATGAAAAGTTTATTGTAGCAGATATCAATATGGCTACTTCTGCCTTCTTGCAAGGTGCATTTGCATGGACTTTTTTTCTATCTCTCCACTCTGAGTTTGTTTCTATCTTTGTGAGATGGTTCTCTTGGAGAAAACAACTGGGTAGATCTGTTTTTTGGGGTTTTTTTGTAAATACTATCTGCTGTTCTTTTTCTTTAGACTGAGAAATTGACTACATTATCATCTTGAGTTATTATAAAGAAATATGCCATATTTCTTCTCATTTTCTTTAGTTCCTATATATTGCTTCTTTCTTCTTCCTGTACTTACTAAATGGATTTTCTAGTGATTTTTGTCTAATATGTTTCCTTGGTTTTGATGGTTTTCATCAAATGTATTTAGTTAAATGTTTTGAATTCCTTTAATTTTTTTCTTGTCATGGATGGTTTTAATTTCACCATCAAATCTTAATGCTTTTTCTGTTGTGTGTAGTACAGAGGAACGGAATCCAAGGCTTTGTGCGTGCTAGGCAAGCACTCTACCACTGGTCCACACTCATGGCCAGAGATTATCTCTCTTAAGAGGAGGGAAGTGGAAGTGGCACTGTGGTTCAAGTGGTGGAGCCTTAAGCCAAAGAGCCCGGGGACAGGGCCTAGGTCCAGAGTTCAAGTCTCACCACCACCAACAACAAAAAAGAGTAGGGAAGTTCTCTGTTAATATTTTACTGAATAGGTTTTCAGTGCCCTTATTGTTGAATTTGTTTCCCCTCATTGATCTCAACTATACATAAATTTGATCTTTTGTCTGAGTCTGCCAATTCTTGGATTTCCCTTTGATAGCTTCTGAGTGTTTTTTCCCTACCTTTGAGTTTTTGTTCTAGCACCTCTTTTTTATCCTCGACTCTTGGTATTCTGTTTTGTTTCACTTATTCTGTTATCTAGGCATTCCATTGTAAGGTGGAAATTCAACCTTTTATGCTTCCAAGATCAGTTCTCATGGTGTCATTTTTGTCTTTTAATGAGGGGTATAGTGTGTCTCTTTTTATCTCCGTATCTTCTTGGGAGTCTAGGATCTTCTTGCCATTTCTTCTTTGTATTCTTGAAAATTGTTTTTGCAGCACCCTTTTGATTTTATTGGCCTCTTTCTCTTCTTCACTTTCACTGGGGCCCTTTCTTAGACTGTTGTTGGCTTTTGGATTTGGTTTGTTCTCTTGGTTGTTCATGAATCTTGTAATCTTTCTTTGTGATTTATGCATTTGGATTCTGGGATTGTCAGAGCCATGACCCAACCTTGGCCTAATTCCACCGGACAGGTGGCAGCCATTCTCGGCTCAGGCTAGCTCACACTGTGTGAATTAGCTCACACTCGTCCCTGGGTCAGCAAGCCTTTGTGTGTTAGCTTGGCCCTCAGCTACCTGAAAGAAGCTCTGTCTGCTCAGTCTGTGTGGGGACCTGAGAAGGATAAATTCAAACCTCCAGAATGGGGGAGCCCTTCAGGAGGGTTGGGATATATAAGAGTTTTGCTGCGCTTGCGCCTCCAGTTGGTTCTTCCACTTTAGGTGACTAGTGCTTTTCCCTTAGGCCCAGACAAGCGAGCTGTCTGCCGGTAGCCAGGTGTTTGGTCTCATCTGCAACAGGTAGTAGGGGCAGGCTTGGAAGGCTCGATCAGGCCTCTAGGATGGCGTAGAGCCTTAGGGAGGGCTGGGATCCTGTGGAGGCATGGTTGTCTGTGCTATTTTCAAACAGGTCAGGTTTTCCTGCTCATAGCTAGGACTATGGAGAACACGAGAACCTATCCCCCTCCCGCCTCCAGCATGAGTTCTGGCCACCTCCCACTGGAATCTAGGGTACAAGGAGGTCTCTTCATGGTTTTCCATCCTGGCGTGTTCAAGTTATGAGTTTTTCCCCCTATTCCTGTGATTCTCTATTTGTTTATGTATTTGTTATTGTCAATCTCTTAGGGAGAAGTGCATATTCGGATTCTAAGTCTGTGTTTGATTAGGGAGAGCTAGAGTGAGTCCCTATCGCTTCTCTGCTGTCTCCCATCGCTTTCCTCCGTGGTTTTGAACTTTTCACTTAGCACTTGAGTTTGGCCAACCTTTACCCAGCTCTACCCCACCTCCATCCCCACCATTTTTAACATAAATGGTGAAACTTCTTTGGGCAGGCAGAAGGCTGTTTGCCAACTCCTCAGAACATAGAAGATGCGGATTACAGAATAAGGATAATTACAGAGTCCAGACGAGTTCACACCAGTGAAATTTTGCATATCTAGCACAGAGCTGTCAGCACCAGAACATAGCACTTTACAAAGATGACACCGCATGCGTATGTATGTGCAATCAACAGTGGAAATCTGCTTCTCTCTTTTCAGAGAATCTTTATAACGCCCAAGGAACTAAAGCTAATCTTTCAACTTTTGCAAAATGATATGCTTGGAGTTTTGAATGCCATCTTCTCATTTCTCTAATGCATAAAAAGAAATTAGGCCAGGGGTGTGTTGGAATGTTCATCATGATGATTTCTAAGACAGAAAAGATGAAGCAAAGGATCCAGTTTGTTATCTAGACTTGAATTTGTCAACCTACCCCACACATTCAGACTAAAGTCTGCATCAACATGGGGAGCAATATAGAGCGGGTGGTTCTTTCGGGAGACAGAAAGCTTTCTACGGGAAAACACGAGTGCTCTTCTCCCCACCCGTGTTGCTCAGAGGGAGAAGCCAGAGTCTGTGTCATGCTGTGTGGCTGCCTTTCCCCTGAAATAGTGCCCCCCGGTGGCAGTGTGATTCAAGCAGCTCGCATTTCTGACCATGAACACATGAAGAACAGCTAATGGGGAGAATACTTTCCTCACACTGCCTTGGAATGGTGTCCATTTGTAACAACTACTTAAACTGCTTTTGCTGAAAAAGATTGAGTCCTTATTTGGACCCACCAATTCAGAAAAACAAAACAAAACAGGAGAAAAGCTCGCTGTCCCTGCCTCCATTTTGAATGTGTCTATGAGTAAGCCATTCACCTGATACATTGGAAATCTTGGAATCCGGTGCATGAATAACAGATTTAGAGTAGAATGACCAAAAGAAAAAACTTCAGCCAGTGCTGGCAGGTCACCTGTCATCCTAGCTATTCAAGAGGCTGAGATCTGAGAATCACAGTTTGAAGCCAGCCCAAAGCCAGCCCAAGGCCAGCCCAGTCCATTATACTCTGATCTGCTCTTAACTACCAAATAACCAGAATTAACCAGAGTAGAGCAAATGATAGAGCAGTAACCTTGAACATAAAAGCTTAGTGACAGTGCCCAGGCCCTGAGTTCAAATCCTGGGACTAGCACAAAGAGAGGATGCAAGAGAGAGAGAGAGAGAGAGAGAGAGAGAGAGAGAGAGAGAGAGAGAGAGAGCATGAGTGAGTAAGACAAAGAGAGAGTGAGAGAGAGAGAGGCAGACAAAGAATGATTGAGCCATCGTAAGATCAGTGATGAGAACGTAGACAAAACCCTTATGTAGACAAGCAATGAGATAATGATTCATTAGAACACAATTTGTGTCTAAGACTGTTTAATAATTATACATTCCTCTTTCCTAATGTCCCCAGTTCTGTGTCTATTTAAACTGGAAATTCATGTCAGGACCCTCAAAATGGCTAAGGATCACCTGAGGTGTGCATTCCATGACATCCTTCACTATGGAATAAATTCACTTACTCCATAATAGATTTCTTTTCTCTGCATTTGATATATAGGCATCAGTAGCTGGAATGACGTGTGGACACTCAGGGGTTTAGGCTTGGGACAAAACTCTGCTTCTAAGATTCCCAAATTAAAAATGATAAAATGAAACCATCAGCTTTGATGAAAAGCTGAGGTAGGAGTTTGAGAATTATGTCAATTCAAGTACTTGTGCTTAGTGAAAGGGTTCAGAATCTGTTCCCCCATGCAAAGAGCTCACACCTGTAATCCTAGCTGCTCGGGAGGCTGAGACCTGACGGTCACAGTTCAAAGTCAGCCTAGGTGGGGAAGTCTTGAGACTCTTATCTTCAGTTAACCACCAAAACAAACCAAAACCAAAAATCCTGGAAGTAGACCTGTTGCTCAAATACTAGAGTGTCAACCTTGAATGAAAAAGCTAAGCTAAGGGAGGCCACTCAGGCCCTGAGTTCAAGCCCCATCTCTGGCGCGCGCCCACACACACACACACACACACACACACACACACACACCCCTAACAATGTGCCCAACACAATGTTTTATAGAAAGACAGTACTGCATCAGCTTTTTCTCTAGCCAGATGGTAAGATTTACCCAAATGCAATCACATCCTTAGGTGATATTCTGTTGTAGAATCTGTATTCCATTTTCCTCATTCAGCATTCCCCTGGATGCTGAATTTCCATATAAAATTCCAGCTACTCTTAAAACACATCACAGAAGAGCCTACTGTGACTATGAACTCAATAAGCATTTTCTGAGCCAGGCCCTGGTCCCAGGCCATGAGCTCATCACACACACACACACACACACACACACACACACACACAAAGCAGTTGTTGCTTTCCTGCAAGATTTTCAGGAAATGTTTAAATAATATAAGCATTGCTTTCTGCAGAAGTAGAAATAAATACCATTGCTGAGAGCCAGTGGCTCATGTCTGTAATTCTAACTACTCAGGAGGCTGGGAACTGGAAAACCATGGCTCAGATCCAGCAGATGGAAAGCAGCAGAGAAGTTTCTGAGACAATCTCCAAAACAGCAAACAGAAGGCATGACTTCAAGAAAACTATTTAAGCTTCAAAGGGTAGGGAACATAGCTTTACCTATGAAAGATCCAGGCCAAATTGTTGAGAGTATATTCTGAAATCTACTATCCAACTATACTTACTTCATTTCCCGTTTCATCAGTCGTGAAGTAATCATAGAACCTATTGCTGTTTTATTATATTAAACAGTATTATTGCCTGGGAAACTACACTTAGTAACTATGAACCGGAGACCCACAGTTTCCAGAGCTCATCAACATTTCTTTGATTTTCTACAATATGCTCTCCTCGATTGGGGAACTCTCTTCAGGCTTTTTTCAAAATTGGTTAGGAACCCAAATTATTTCTCATATAAATTTTGTTCCAGTATCCAAAAGAACTAATTTTGTAGAGATCATTACTCAAAAAATATATAAACAGCTGGGCACAGGTAGCTCATGCCTGTCACCTAGCTACTGCAGAAAACTGAGATCTGAGGATCCCAGTTCAGAGCCACCCTGGACAGACAAATCCTAGAGACAATTGTCTGTAATTAACTGGCAAAAAGCTAGAAGTGAAGGTGTGGCTCAAGGGGTAGAGTGATAGACTTGAGCTCAAAAGCCAAGTAATAGCACAAGGCACTGAGTTCAAGATATGGTACAGGCAAACACACACACACACACACACACACACACACACACACACACCACAAGTATATAAACAACATGTCCATTTTTACAATATGATGATACTCAAGTCTTTTGGAGTTGCAAGGTTTTCTTATAGTATCCTAAGAATGATCCAATAACTGCTATGACTATCAAATTCTGAAATGCACCTGGATTTCTTCCATTAAAGTTTCTATTTTCTGTAGTCATTATATTTAAGGTACATTATATAAAAAATGAACTATGTGACTTGAGGGTAGGGATGGGAAGGAAAATGTGAGAACATGGAAGGGGATGACATTGACCAAGAAGCACTGTACTCATACCCTGACTTAGGCAACTGGAACACCTCTGCACATCTCCCTAATAATAACAGTAATCGAAATAAATAAATAAAATAGAGCTATAAAGTAAAAACAAAAGGGTATATTTTCAACTTGTAGTCTTAACAGAGAACTAATGTAGATTCCTTAGAATTATACTGTAATTACAGTCTTCATTTTTCTAGGTGAATAATGAGAATTAGAATGAATGCTTTGCTTTCTCTCAGCTTTTAACTTGTCTGTTCTGGCTCATAGCCATATTTTAGTAATAAATTCCATCCCACATTGTTGATCTTATCTACACTTTGTGGCAGTGTGTGCACATTTTCTTTCTGTTCTAAATGTATGCATTTCTTTAGAAAAGCAATAAAGCAATATTAAAATCATAAATTAAGGCACCCATGAGGCCCTGAGGAATTTTTAAATGTTGAATTTGAACACATTTTAAATAAAAAATCATGTTCCAGGATATGAATAGAAACAAATAGTGGGAAAGGAAAATCTCCTTCCTATTTACTCAGTACCTTCAGGTTCAGTTTCAAGGGATTCAGGAGATACTATGGATTATTAACAACATTTCTGATGAGTCAAATTCTGATGAATTTGCCCCATAAAATCAGTGATGAGGGCCAGAAGCATGCCCTGGTAGTAGAGGGCTTGCCTAGCATTCACGAAGCCCCAGGTTCAATTCCTTGGTACCGCATACATCGAAGAATCCAGAAATGGTGCTGGCTCAAACACAAAGGGATGAATCCTCTTAATGCTAATCATCTCTACACCTTTCTGTATACTCGACCCTTGTATAACAGGACCTTTACATTGAGTACACTGAGCTCAACCACCGCAATTGTTATCATGATGAAATTTATAGGGCATTAAGTGTAAAATGAAATAAGTTTTAGGTGTGGTAAAGCTCACTGGAGTTTTCAGCACAGCACTTCTGAGTTGCTGGATGTGAAAAAAACAAAAACAAAAACCTAAATCATGTTAAGGTTCTTGTTTAGTGGCTGAAAATAGGTCAGTAGAGGCCCTAGCTGGCAGAATGTATAGACAGTCATTGTAGGCACACAATGGGAAAGGCATTCTTTGGAGGAAAAGTCAAAGGAAGCTTCCGTCAGTCTTTTGTAATGGAAAGAAAAGTAGATCTTGGTTTGCAAGATCTCTGCTCAGTTTATGTTCTGCCCTGATTAAGATATCTAGCCCCTCTCAGCCACCATCCTGGCTCTTATTTCAGTCTCTTCAGGGGTCTTAGCACTTTTCTCCAGGCTTCTTTGCCTAATCCTTTATTTTGTATTGTGCTGAGCTGTTGGGAGTCAAGTTAGATTGACTCTAAATCAGGTTATCAGCCAAGTTTGGAGAGAGCTGATCTAGGATGGTCTCACTGGAGGGAGTTCTGTTCTGTTTGCCAACAAACTTGCAAGACTGAGATGTCTCCTTGAACAACTCTCTCTTGTTTAGCTGGAATGGAAAGTACTGACCTCTGAGCTGACTGCCTCTGGGTGCTGAAAGGAGAAAGATTGCATCTCTGGATCTCACTGGCAGCCAATGTGAAATGCGCATTTTAAGTAGGACCTAGGTAAACTTGTCAGATAAGCAAACCTTTTTTTTTCTTTTTAATCCTCTAAGGCTCAAACTGAATAGTTAAATTGCTTGAGCTTTTTTTTTAATAGCACTACTGTAAACTAGATCTAATTTGTAAATTATATTCCCTGACACTGAAGTCCGTGATTTCTTTGTTTTCTCTCTTTCTTTGGCTGAGAACATGCTGGATACTAATGCAGTGAATGAGACTATTATTGATTAGGTACTGGAGGAAAATTCTGTGCTGCACATAACTTAATAGAGGAGCCGCAGTTCTTGTTTCACGTGCTTGTTCTGTTTTGGCTTTTTTTAAAAATATTGGGTTGTCTGAAATAACAAGATGTTTTGTGTCCATACCTGGAAACCCCTCCCCTCTCTTATTTTTTTTTGTCAGTCGTGGGTCTTGAACTCAGGATTTGGGTGCTGTCCCTAACCCTTTATGCTCAAGTGAACGCTCAATCACTTTGAGCCATGGGGCCACTTCTGGTTTTGTGGTGGTTCAGTGGAGATAAGAGTCTCACAAACTTTCCTGCCTGGGCTGGCTTTGAACTGTGATCCTCAGCTCTCAGCCTCCTGAGTAGCTAAGATTACAGATGTGAGCCACCAGTTCTGTTTTGTTTTTTTTTTTTTCTTTCTTGAGGCAGTGGTGTGTGATTGTGATGTCATCTAATTGTCAGTACATTTTTCCTGCTAGATGATATCTGGGACATAGACTGTGGGGTACTGAGGAGTGAAAAAGAGTGTGACTGAGGCTCTGGGTGGCTCAGAAGTGATGTCCATCGAAGTGCTAAGAACTACTTTAGCCAGAGTGGAAATGACACCTACAAAGTGATTTAGAGCAAAGAGAGAAATGGTTGTCTTCCTGAAGGAAAGGGGGAGGGAGGAAGGAAAGAGAAGCTTGATTCATAGGTCATTGTTTAGTTCTTTTACCTGCTTTGTACTCTGTTGGCTTCTGCCATGGAGAACTTCCCTGGAAAGGAGGGTATTTTCTACAACTCTAATTATGTTGGAGTCTTAAATTTCTATGCGGAATATCAATTAAAAAGCAAAAGAGTTTCATTGTTACTTTTTTTTTTATCAAAATGAGCCCAACAGTACTATCAAGCAGGTTTCAAAAGCTTGTGACTCATTCATTCGTTAATGAAGAAAGCATTTTAACAGAAGAAATCACAGACTTGCCTTAGGATTAGCACTAAAAAGAAAAGCATATTGGAGGCGTGTGGGTACTGGGACTTGAACTTGGTGTCTCTTGCTCTTGCTTAGCTTCATTTGCCCAAGGCTGTGGCTCTAACTCTTGAGGACAACTCCATTTCCAGCTGTTTGCTGGTTCATTGAAGAGAAGAGTGAGTCTCTCGGACTCGATGGCCCCAGCTGTCCTCAAACCTCAATCCTCAGATCTCAGCCTCCTGTGCAGCTGGAATTACAGGCGTGAGTCATTGAGCCCTGATATAATGTCATGCATTTGAAATTTTCCCTCTCCACTTTACATAACACAAATTTCTTCGCTAGAGGATCATTTCAGAAAGCGTATTGAGTATATTTAACCCATAAGAGAGTAGAAATGAGCTAACCTTTTAGGCAGAGGATCATAACTACACAAATACTGAGCAGTAGGTACTCTTGGAAAAAAAGGATGAAAGGTATTTTACCTATTTATAACAGGACCAGAGTGAATAAAAATAATTAGAAGTAATCTTTCAGGGAACTAATTGGGAAGGCTACAGAAAACAGAACAAAATGTATTTGGACTGAAGATAATAAGCAAAAGTTTCCAGGAAAACTTCATGTCCTGAGAAAAGGTAAAAGCATTTTGAAGAATAGACTGTACACATAATCTCATGTTGAAGATTAAATAAAACACAATGCATTCATTCTTCCTGTTGGGTCTGTGATTTGCTCTCATAAAGGAGAACTTTTCTTTAGTAGTAGCCCTTGTCTCCAAGATTCTCTTGCCATGATTGTGCTTCTAGAAGGTTCTATGGCATTCTCTTTCTCTTTTGCATAGGACAAGAGGCCACTGAAGCTATATAGAAAATTAACTGTTAGGGGGTCTGGGAGTTTGGCACAGTGGTAGAGTGCTTGTCTAGCATGCACAAAGACCCAGGTTCGATTCCTTGGTACCACATACATGGAAAAAAGCTAGAAGTGGTGCTGAGGCTTAAGTGGTAGAGTGCTAACCATGAGAAAGCCCAAGGAGAGTGCTCAGGTCCTGAGTTCAAGGTCCAAGACTGGCATACCAAAAAGAAAATGAAATTAACTGTTAGGACAATTACTTCAATTGCAGGTAATTAAAAATGATTGAATCACAACTTGTACATACAAATTTCTGGTTGGATTTTTTTGCTGGATATTTAAGATTGTTGACACATAATTCCAAATAGATATTAATAGTTGCAACTATAGAACTAGGATGGATAAAACTAGCCAATGATGGAAGGCGAGGTGTGGCTCAAGTGGTAGAGCACCAGCCTTAAGCATAGAGGCTCAAGGACAGTACCCAGGCCTTGAGTTCAAACCCCAGGACCATCATCACTCACACATATGTCTAACTGCACACATCTAATAGAATAATGAATGTCTTTCAATAAGGAAGCGATGAAAACAAAGATAGACGTTATTTTATTTTGTTCTTTGGTAGAAAGAAGTCTGGAAAGAGGAGTATCCTAAGTGACAGTGCATATAGAGAGTTCTTGGCAGTCTAATAGTTCAATTATTACCTACCATTAGTATGGAAGAACGATTAGGAATTGCCTTTTGGTCTCCATTTGCTCTTGTATCAGGAGCAATGATGCTCAAATAGAGCATCTATGTTGGAATTTTGCCTTTGCTCGCACAGAGGGAGTTCTATGTGTCTTCTGTTGTTCTGTCTGCTTCTTCTTTGCATGTCTTCTTTTTCACGCCATTCATCTCATTCTTCCGGTTGGGGAAACCATGCAGTGCAGATGGTAGTTACCGGGTGAACTTGTGCTGAGTGCATATGAACTTAGCCCCAGTGTTAGGAACGTGTGTATGTCTATACAGTTTGTTTATTTATTTATTTTTATTTACTTTTTGCATGTCCTGGGACTTGAACTCAGGGCCTGAATGCTATCCCTGAGCCTCTTTATGCTCAAGGCTAGCACTCTATCACTTGAGCCACAACACCACTTCCAGCTTTTTTTGAGTAGTGTATTGAAGATAAGAGCCTCATGGATTTTGCTGCTTGCTTTGAACCATCATCCTCAGATCTCAGCCTCCTGAGTAGTTTGGATTACAGGCATGAGCTACCAGCACCCGGCTTTTCTATACATTTTATAAGGGATCCTTTCCTACTGAATTAGCATCATGAGCAAGAATTATATTCCCATTGCAACAGCCATTCCTGCAATGAGTCAAGCAAGGAGACTCTTAGCCACACTGAGAATGTCTTCCAATGCTTCAACAAGTGAAACACAAGCCTTGTGGATATTCTTCTAAGATTGGTGTTACATCTCATAACACAAGTTCACTACTACAAGATGTAATATGTTATATACTCTAACATTTTATTCATTCCTGGATATTGATGGCTCATGCCTGTAATCCTAGTTACTTAGGAAGCTAAGGTCTGGTTGTGGTTCAAAGCCAGCCAGAGAAGGAAAGTTTGTGAGACTCTTATCTCCAGTTAACCAGCAGAAGCTGGAGTGGAGGCATGGCTCAAGAGGTAAAGTACCAGCCTTGAGGACAAAAGCTCAAGGACAGTGCCCAGGCCCTGATATGAAGTCTCAGTAAACACACAACACACACACACACACACACACACACACACACACACACACACATCTATTTCAATAAGGAAGAGAGAAGAATAAACCAGGATTACAAAGTGGAGGAGTAAAAAATGTATTCTTCATGGAATTGGTCTGACAAAGCTTCTAAAAGTGGATGAGGCCATTGTCAGGCAGGAAATGTAAACTGAGTCTATCCTGGGCAAAGGAAGTGGTGTGGAAAAAGTTGGGAGTTATAAAGTTGTGTGACATGTTGAGGGGCAGTGAAAGCAGCAGTGTGTTGAAGCTGGAGAGCAGAATGGAAGAGACCAGTGTCAAGATGAGGCACTAAGAAAGCAGACAAAGGCCAGACCAGGCGTGTTCAAACACTGAGCACTTCCACATGGCAAGAGATATATGGGTGTGTGGGGGGCAAATATAAAGCTAGATGGCCAATAGACAAGTAAATAGGTGATATGTGAATGATAGATCCATGGATATATGATACAGGTAGACAGATATACAGACAGATAGATAGTATAGGTGATTCATACATAAAATAGGTAATGGATCATCAGATGGATGGGTAGATGATAGACATATAGATAGCTGATAGATGAGTGCTAGATGCATGAGTTGAGAGACAGAAAATAGACACAGAGACATAGATGATGAATATATAACAGATGAATAGACAATAGGTAGATAGAGATAGATGATAGATGAAAGATATAGATATGACAGATGAATGTTAGCTAATAGATATTGGATAGGTGATAGTGAGAAGAGTATGTGAGTGTGGGGGCATGAGTGTGTATGGGGGTGTGTCTGAGCGTGTGTGGGTGTGGAGGATGGGTGTGGGTGGGGCTGTAGGTGTGAGTCTGTGGGGATATAAGTGTGGGGGTGTGTATGAGCATGTGTGGTACATGTACTCTGGTCACATCTTGACAGGAACGTTTACTTCATGTTGTGTACTGATAACATGAGGATTTGAATGGACAAGCGGACTCTTCTTATCTTTATTCCGCCATTAGCTATCTATATGTTTCTTGGCATGCCATGTATCTTCCTGTTAGCTATAAAATAATTTGCTTCTTCTCTGTACCCACTCTTAAGTGCCCATCAACAGCCAAGTCCAATCTTCTCCTAGATTATTCCCCAAGATACAGATAAATGGACAACATACATGGATATATGATAGATTAAAAAGATGAACATTGTAAGCTCTCAGTACCAACTGGTGAATGACACTACTCTTTTAGGCATTTTCTCATTTACATCTTCCATCTATTTTGCCAAACAGAGCAGCTCAGGAGGCTGAGAGCAGATGATCCAGGTTTGAAGCCAACCTTTAAAACAGACAAATCTGAGAGAATCTTCAAATAACCTCAAATAACCAGCAAAAAGCTGTGGCTTAAGTGGTAGAGTATCGGCTTTGAGCACAAAAGCTCAGGGATGTGGCCAGGTCCTGAATTCATTCATGCCCTAGTATCAGCACACACACATCACACACACACACACACACACACACACACACACACACACACACACACAATTAAACAAATATGTTAAAAAATTGTTTTTCAAGAGTTCATTTTATTTTCCTCCTTCGTCCCTGTATTTACCAAACTATACATTTTAATTTTGCTGAGCAACCAAGCAGGTCACTGCTAAAAAAGGGAAGTTGTCAGCATGAAAAAAAATGTTTCTACTTGGTTTCCTCTCATAATTCTCTTAAGAAAAACTTTTAATCTTCAGACAGATTGGTCTACGGAAAAATTTTTGTCAGGACAAAAAACACCTGCCCTGAAAGGAGCTGAACAGATTGCACAGTTCTATTCCCTGACAGCGAGGAGAAGGAGGCTTGTAAACTGCGAATTCAATCAAGAACTGTTTAATGCAATTGGAAAGATTTCCAATATAAATCTGGCTGTGTTGCTATTTATGAGGGAAAAAAATCCCTAGCACAGAAACATCGCTTAAGGAAAAGCAGTGGCAGACTAAAAAATTTTGCAAAGATTCCTGAAGAAATTGAGAATTAATAGATCTGTTCTCCATGAAAAGTGAATCCATAATGTAATAAGTTAGAAGAAAGTAATTAAAACACTGCTGATGGCATGAGCCAGGAACTTTTACTGCATTTTTAAAAAATAGGGGAAAAAAAGCATAAAGCTGGAAGGAGGTGCCTCACTCCTGTAATCCCAGCTATGCAGAAGGCTGAGATCTGAGGATCCTGGTTTGAAGCCAGTTCAGGCAAGAAAGTATATGACACTTTTTTTTTTTGCCAGTCCCAGGGCCTGGACTCAGAGCCTGAGCACTGTCCTTGGACTTTCTCCAGGCTAGAGCTCTACCACTTGAGCCACAGCACCACTTCTGGCTTTTTCTATGTATGTGGTACCGAGGAATCAATCCTGGTCTTTGTGCATGCTAGGCAAGCACTCTACCACTAGGCCAAACTCCTGGCTCCAGAAAAAAAGTTCATAAGACTCTTGTCTCCAACTAACCACCAAAAAGCTGGAAGTTGAAATATGCCTCAAGTGTAGAGTGCCGATGTCCCTAAGCTAATGCACAGTGCCCAGCGTCTGACTTCAAGCCCCAGTAATGGCATTAAAAACAAACAAAAGTGAGGAACCAAAAGCTCCACTAAACAGCTAGGACAATGTACTTCTATTTAGATTTCCAGGTCTTACACCACATAAAAAATGTGTTTTGCACACAACCAAGCTAGTAAATATCTGGAAAAGTCACTCATTGATCTATGACATGGGAGCAAGAAAGAACGATAAATGAAAAAAATAGATGCCTACTACAGAAACTAGTTTTTCTTACTGTCACAATAGTTTTCCTTTAAGTTCTTGCTTTTACAATATTTTGATATTTTTATTAAATGTGTTAGTATGTAAGATGAACACATGACATTGCACATTTATCTGAAACATTAGCAATTTGGTTTTCCAGATCTTCTATTATAGAAAATATCATTGAAAGTCAATGTATCATTTCCTGACACTTGAATTCAGTATTCACACAAGCCAAGGAAACAATGTCCTGTGTTTTCTTGCCTCGATAGAATTCCTCTTGCCCCAGACAAATGATGGAACTTTGAGGTAGTTCTAAATTCAGATGAAGCTCATAGACAGCATCATGAAAATTTAATTGAATGCAGTGAAATCAATGCTTGGGAGCCCTCCAAAGAGAACAATGTCGGTATGGTTTTCCAATAAATAAAGAGAAAAGTGGAATCGCAGAAAGAGTCATGAGTGAAAGAAGCCTAATTCATTGAGTGCTTGCAGCTCACACCTAGCTACTCAGGAGACTGAGATCTGAGGATCACAATTCAATGCCAGCCTGGGAAGGAAAGTCTGTGAGTCTCTTATCTCCAATGAACCACCAAAAAGCCAGCATTGAACCTCTGGCTCAAGTGGTAGAGCACCAGCCTTGAGTAAACAAAACCAAACAAAACTCAGGGACAGAGCTCAAATCCTAAGTTCAAGCCCCAGGAGAGAAAAAAGTCACCTCTGCTTGTTTTGATCACTTTGTAAACCTTATGCTCTCATTGTGAGAGTCCAGCATTTTTGTGTGTGGAATATGGTTCCACAGTGAACTTGACAGCTGAAAACTTTCTGCAAATGACAAGAGATTTAGAAATTGTAACTCAGCAGGAGATACCCAGATGAAATATACTCTTTTCTATCTCTGGACAGCACTTATTTGTCTTTCTGATCTCACAATGCAGCACTCTAAGCTGGGAAAGTAAGGAATTTACAAGTGAGAAAAAACAATTTCTTAAGGTGGTGCTAATTAGAATTCACTCAAGTCTGAGATTAGTCATCTGCACCTTTTGAGACATCAGGTGCTTTAAACTTGACTTTTAGTCGTATAATTAATGAGGTAAAAGCATGCCTCTAGGGATTAGTAGACAACTGAAATTGAATAAAGGTAACCACACCTAAAATCTTACTCAGGAGGAAGAGAGTGGGAGGATTGTGATTCAAAGACAGCACAAGCAAAACATTAGCGAATCTCAGCCAGGTACCAGTGACTAAAGCCTATAATTCTAGCTAATCAGGAGACTGAGATATGAGGATTACAGTTCAAAGCCAGCCCGGCAGGAAAGTCCATGAGACTCTTGTCTCTAACTAACCATCAGGAAACCAGAAATAGCACTGTGGCTCAGAGTGGTTGAGCACTAGCCTTGAACAAAAGAGTTCAAGGATAGCATCCAGGACCTGAGTTCAAAGAAAAAATCCTAGGTGCAATGGTGTGTTCCTGTCATCCCAACTATTTAGAAGGTATTAATCTGAGGATTATAACCCAAGACAGCCAGAACAAAAATGTGAGACCCTGCTGAAAAAAAAGTAACCAAAGCAAAGCATAAATTTGTGTGCAAGGTTCAAGTGGCAGAGTATTTTCCTAGCCCCTGAGTTCAAACCCCAGGTTTTCAAACAGGCAAATATAACAAAAATAAGTTCAAAATAAGTTCAAATCCTAGAAATTACAAACATGTTTGCACTCATAGTCAGACCATGGGAGAATGTTGTAATTAAAGATGAACTGCAAACTTAGCTCTGGTCTGTACTGATATTACTGAATGATGGAATTCCAGGGACAGTGACATTCCTCACCACTCCCACCACTGTCTAGAAATTATTATTATTATTTTGAACTGGCTTATGTGAAGAATCTTGTTTCCTTGCCAAGTAACTCTGCGAAAAATGGCAGCCTCTTGACTGCAACTCTTATGAAAATGTGTTCAGTGTTTAACATTTTGTTCGATGTTGTTGTTTCTCCATTGTTTTGGAAGAGAATTTTATACATGTTGGCAAAAATGCTCAGTCCTTTGGGCAGTATTGGCTTTAGAGAAAATAAGTTATTGTTTAGGTCTGTAAATAAATTTAGGGGAATGGGTCCATTGAACAGTCATTATTGACTAGTAATTATTGATTCACTTACTTCTTAATAATTTAGCACTTGACAAACTTGCTAGCAATGGAAAAGTTATTGGTAAGGACAAGACCACATAGAAGAAACAACTTACACATACACACCTAACCCCTTTCCTTAAAGGAGTTCAATCCATCCTTACAAACTTGCTATTTCAGCAGGACTCATGAAGAACATTACACTAGCAAGTAGTTGAACAGAAGTCACTCCCAAGTATCCTGAGTCTGTTCGCAGCCTGCTGCTGCCTAATGCCTTTCTTTTCCTGGGTTTATATCTACTCTCCGTTTGACCTTTCTGTATAAGTCACTTGGCCAGCAACTAAATGAGAATAATCCCTCTTCTCAATCACAGAACTATCAAACCTTCTTTCTCTGGCTCTTTTTAATAGAAAAGCCGTTAGGAGAGACATCTCAGAGTATTTAATGCAGCTATAACTGAAAGCCCAGCATTGCGTTTTCCCCTCTAGTGATCCTGGACCTACCTTAGAACTCAATCACTTGTGCTGCAGCTCTACTTCTGGCTTTTGGGTGGTTAACTGAAGGCAGTAGTCTCACAGACTTTTCTGGTCAGGCTGGTTTTGAACAATGATCCTCAGATCTGAGCATTCTCAGTAGCTAGGATTACAGGGAGGGCTCACTAGCAACCAACCAGGAACACCAGCATTAAAAAAAATGTGGCCCAGAGTTTGGCCTAGTGGTAGAGTGCTTGCCTAACATACACAAAGACCTGGGTTCAATTCCATACATAGAAAAAGCTGTAAGTAGTGCTGTGGCTCAAGTGGCAGGGCTCTAGCCTTGGGAAAACCAAAGGACAGTGCTCAGACTCTAAGCTCAAGCCTAGGACTGGCATAGATAATCTATTTTTTCTGACTTACTTCACCTCCGATATCTAATACCTGATTGGCTGCTCTACCCTTTAACGTATAACCGAACCCAAACACACAGTAGCATTCTTACAATAGTCGCTGGTAAAGTTCTCCCTCATCTTTCCCCTCAGATTTTCGAGTCCCTTTCTGATTGGTCTTGCTAGATTTGCCCTTGTGTTTTGTAGAACACAGCCTCCATATAGAATAGTTAAGAGGAGTGGAGAGTTGTGTCCTGAACATTGACCTTTCTCATGGCCACACCTCCAAATCTCATGGCACTGGGTTAAGGATTTCAACTCAGGACTTCAGAAGGACACAAACTGAGCTAAATGTACCAACTCTTCTCTGAGCATCTTCCCATTGCTGTCCAGGACATTCCGTTCCAGGTACAGGAAGTCATTCGGCATTCTCACATGGTAGACATGACACTGTCTTGGTGCTGGAACCCAGGACCAGGATGCTGTCCCCAAGCATTCATTCTCAAGGCTAACTTCCAACTAGGATCCTCAGATTTCAGCCTCCTGAGTAGCTAGGGTTACAGGTATGAGTCATCAGTGCCAGGCTTTAAATATTATCTTTAAGTTAATTTACTCTGACTACTGGGTGGAAATTTGCAATGTTATCCTACTCCTTTCTCAACAGGTATTGGTTGCCCTTTCCATCACTACAATTTCCTTTAGAAGTAATTGTATCCTCTTAGTTTTAAGAATATTAAATGTGCCTGTCTCCCTCTTTCTCAAGCTACAATATAAGCTCCCCCAGCACAGAAATCTTGTATTATATCGGTTCTGATACAGCCATGTAGACTAAGCTTGACACATCGTAGTTAATACATCTATTTGTGGAATGAATAAATGACACTAATACCATCTGATCAATTCTTACTTGTCTCTCAAAGCATCCCAGCATTTTGACCCTACCACTACATTTAATCTTCAGCACAAACCTGTGAAAAATTATCTTCTTCCAAGTTCCCTGATAACAAAACTAGTTAGGTGCTGGTTTCTCTTGCCTGTAATCTTAGCTATTTAGGAGGCTGAGATCTGAGGGCTGCGGTTCAAAGCCAGCTTTGGTAGAAAAAAAATATCAGAGAGATTCTTATCTCCTATGAAATAGCAAAAGGCCAAAAATACAGATGTGGCTCAAGAGATAGAGCATCAACCTTGAATGAAAAAGCTAAGGAAGAATGTGAGACCCTGGGTTCAAGTCCCAGTATTGGCACAAAATATATAAAATAAATAATATAATAAAACCAAACTAAGCACATCTAGACACAAGCATCTACCAATTATCAAAATAAAGTTTGTTTCTGTAGTGTTGGCCATACAAGCAAAGGAAAATGGAATAATTATTGTCCATCTTTCCAGCTGAAGGGTTATTTTGAATAATCAATTTTGATTAATGAAAATAATACTAATTCTGAAATAAAGAACAATTACCATATATATTCTAAAGAATGGTCTTATTTTCAACTCAGATCTTCCATTGATTTGTTTCACATACCCGTGCAATGACTCTTTTGTAGCTGGAGAATGTGTATGTTCTCCTCACATTCACACTTTGAGATCCTAGCCCTAGGCTGATGAAATTAGGAGGTGAGATCTTTGGGAAATGACTACTTCCTTAGGGCAAGGAATGTTCCAGAAGCAGCTCCTCCTCAGCCCTAGGTAGTTTGTAAGTTGTGCCTGCCCATTGGCATTGACCAGATGGCACCAAGATTGAACCATTGGCTGATTCCCTGTCAACCAGTGGATCTGGAAAATGGTGGATCTTTGCAATCCTATCAGCCAGAACTGAGAGGAAATCAGATTTGTTTATAAGCCAACCAGTTGACCAGTATTTGTCATAGAAGCCATGCAGAATGACAGGTTATTATATTGTCTGCTGTCAGTCAATGGACAGGAAGACACACCGGCAGAATTACAAAGGACTTCTCCTGCCATCTTACTCTCAGTAAATAATGCTGGGGGAGAGGGGCTGATGTGAACTGAATCTTGACTCTGGTTTGTCAGTAGAAGTGAAGACATTTTAAATTGCAGAAACCACAATGCTCTTACTGCTTTGAAGGCATTTTTCAGTTGATCAGGCACCTTCCCACCTACCTCAGCTGTTTTTCTTCTCTGTGAGAAAGCACTGCAGACAATGTGGCATTCAGGCCCCAGGAAGGGAACCCCAAGTCAAGAGGCATTTAGTTGCCTCACTGAGACCACACCATTCCTAAAGCTCAGATTCAAAAATCAATGCTTTCCACTGGGCCAATCAGACACCAGCTCTCAAAAGAAAATACTGGCAAACATATACTCATAGATCCTGCTGAAAGTGTGAAGCAGAGTGTGATAGGAAACTAATCTGCCTTTAGAGCCCCAACGTATATCCACTAGCAAATATTTATTGAAAGAGTGATGGAAGAAAATGAAACCATATGCTTAGCAAGAAAGCCTGGGCGGGAAGGAGTTATTCCTTACTGGATGGCAGAGGAAGCCATGAGCATCCGGTATGGAGGAGGGGGGAATGAAAGTGTAATTGCTGTATGTGTCAGGATGCCTGGCTCTGCTGAAGGGATTTACTGACTAAGAACATTCCCCGATCTGTCATTCTGATAGTTTGCCAGGTGCAATTATAGAAGGAAAGCTCTGTTGTCTGTTTGCATGCAGAAATAGCACACAGGGATTGCTTCTTCTGTCATGTATGAACACATGCAGCACCCAAGTGTTTAGATCTGAAGTTCTACCAAAGACTTCCCTTTATTTGGGAGAAATCAGACTGTCAAGAACCCTGAATGCAGTGTGTGTGTGTGTGTGTGTGTGTGTGTGTGTGTACCAATTCTGGGGCCTGAACTCAAGGCCTAGGTGTTGTCGCTGAGCATTGTTTGTTTTTCAGTGCTAGCACTCCATCACTTGAGCTGCTTCCAGCTTTGTTGGTGGTTAATTAGAGATAGAAGTCTCGTGGATTTTCCTGTCTAGGTGGACTTTGACCTACCTCTGATTTCAGCCTGCAGAATAACTAAAATTATAGGTATGACCCACCAGTGCCCAACTGTGAATGTATTTTTAATGTTTGTCCTCTGCATCTAAGATGTCTTCAGAAGTGGATGTGTGGCTCATGTGATAGAGCTTTGAACAAAAAAGCTAAGCAGGAAAGGAAGTTCCTGAGTGCAAGCCCCAGTATCAGCACAACAAAAAAGCAATAATAATAGTATGTGATCAAAAAACTGTCATCAAGCTGGGTGTCTGTGGCTAATGTCTGTAATCTTAGCTACTCAGAAAGCTGAGATCTGAGGATCAGGGTTCAAAGCCAGCCCGGGCAGGAAACTCTGTGAGATTCTTATCTTCAATTAACCACCAGAAAACCAGAAGCAGTACTGTGGCTCAAGTGGTAGAGTGCTAGCCTTGAGCTGAAGAGCTCAGGGACAGCACTTAGGCCCAGAGTCCAAGCCCCACAAATGAAAAAACAAAACAAAACACAAAACTGTCTTCCATGTTACATCATCAACACATACTAGCAAAGGAAGGAAATAAACACTCTTATTCTAAAAGGAAGAGAATATTGATTATTAAGAAATATATCCAAAGCCTTTCCTATGCATTTTCTTTAACCGGTGAATACATCCCCTTGTAATAAAGAACCAGGTCATTTCATATGTTTGTGTTTGTTGGTTTTTTTTTTAACATCTTCTGTAACAGAGTTACTAAGCAACTTTTCTATACATTTTCATTAGAAATAAGGTGTCATTTTTCTGGTGGCACTGGCTCCTGTCTGTAATGCTAGATAACCAAGATCTAGAGATCTTGATTCAAGGCTAGAAGCTAGCCAAGGCAGAAAAGTCCATGAGACTCTTACCTCCAGTTAGCCAGCAAAAAAAAGTGAGAAATGGAGCTAGGGTTCATGTAGCAGAGTGAAAAAGCTAGGAGAGAATGCAAGGCCCTGAGTTCAATTCCCAGTAGTGGCAAACACAACACACACACACACACACACACACACACACACACACACACACACACACACACCTCATGAAGTCAGTTTAAAAGCCCTTTTTAAAAAAAAAAAACAGTATATCTATGGGTTCATTTTCATTCAAATTGAAGTTATCAGAAGCTAGCTAGAATTCATGATTAGTGTTTTTTCTTGGTTTTATATTTGTTCTAGTCATGGGGCTTGAACTCAGGGCTACAACTTAAGCCACAGCTTCACTTTTGGCTGTTTTGGTGGTTAATTGGAGATAAGAATCTTGGATTTTCCGGCCCTGGCTGTCTTTAAAACTGTCTCACAGACGTATTTCTGGGTGAGCTGGCTTGAAACTTTGATCCTCCAATCTCAGCCTCTTGAGTAGCTAAATGCACAAGCTTGTGCCACTGGTATTTAGACAAATACCATAGATATCTTCCTCCTCTTTGCCATTAATCAATTAAGTCTTACATAGAAGCAATCTTCAGTTTTAATGTTTCTTGTTTGTACTGCTGAGGAGAAAAATAGAAGGTAAGCTCCAGACGCAACCAAAACCCCTCAGCGACTCTCCCTAACAGCCCTGCAGCCCTCCCTTATAGAAGGATATCAAAAAGTACAAGCTGCTTTCCCAGAGCTCGCTTCCCCAAGGCTGGCTGTATCCGAGGCTCAGTGGATAGGTCAGAGCCATGACTCATTCTAATGTGTTGTCTCACCACATTCAAACATTGCCCACAGGACTTTAAAAATATCACAGGCAAGCTGCTCGACTGATTCCATCAGGAATCTCGCGAGGGTTCTCAGCTTAAGACTCAGTTCTGTGAAATAGCCACTATTGTAAACTCACATTTCTCCCCTTCAGCCCTTCTCACAAGAAGTATAGATGGGCTGGGCCTACCAATTCCTGTCATCCTAGCTACTCAGGAGGCTAAGATCTGAGGATCACAGTTCAAAGCCAGTCTAAGGAAGTAAAGTCCATGGGACTCCTATGGTCAATAAACCACCAAAAAGCCAGAAATGAAGCCCTGGCTCCAGTGGCAGTGTGCTAGCCTTCAGAGGAAAAAAAAAGTTTAAGGACAGTGCCTAGGCCTTGAGTTCAAGCTGCAGGAGTGGCAGAAAGAAAAGAAAAGCAGAGAAAGGAAAAGAAAAGAGAGTAAACTAGATTGTTCAAGTAGCAGAGACTTTCTCACAGTTCTGAAAGCTGGGAGTCCAAGATCAAGGTTGTAAATTATTCAGTTTCCTCCTCTTTTGCCAAGGCATGGAAGGGATGGGATGGAAGCACTCCCTCCCTCCTTCCTTCCGTCCCTCTGGTGTGTCCTTTTTTTGCATTCTTTTTTTTTTTTTGGCCAATCCTGGGACTTGAACTCAGGGCCTGAGAGCTGTCCTTGGGCTTTCTTCAAGGCTAGAGCTCTACCATTCAAGTGCTACTTCCGGCTTTTTCTATGTATTTGGTACCAAGGAATCAAACCTGAGTCTTTTCATTAGAGTACATTTAAAAAGCAAAATTACCGCTCTTTAGTCAGAAGTCATGGAGAATGATTTAAATATCTTACAATGTGGTTTTTAAGGAGAGAAAGATGAGCTATATAAAGGAAAGTCTCCCTATATTTCCAGTATGGGTCCACAAAAGTGTGTGTGTGTGTGTGTGTGTGTGTGTGTGTGTGTGTGTGTGTGTGTAGGTAGGTAGGTGTTGGGGCTTGAACTCAGTCCTTCAATTTTTGTACTCAAGGCTATCAGTTTAGCTCTTGGACCGCAGCTATACTTCAGACGTTTTGATGATCAATTGGAGATAAGAGTCTCACACACTTTCCTGCTCAGGATGGCTTCAAACCTTGATCCTAGCTCACAACCTTCTGAGCAGGTAGGATCACAGGTGTGAGCTGCTGGAGCCCAGCTGTATGTTAGGTTTTCAAAGGCTGAAAACTCAATGCATGTAAAAGTTTAATTTATGCCTAGAGCACTTAGAATAGCAATTTAATTTTTATCCAATGTTCAGGTCACAAGTCAATTACTGGGTACTTATGTCAGAAGCAAAAAATTAAAGAGGTGAAGAGATAAAATAAATACAGTACAACGTATTAAGTATATGGCTGAAGCAAGGACACATGTGAGAGAGAATTGGTGGGTAGTCTGACAGAATATGGCTTATACACATACTCCTAGCTACTGAAGAGGCTGAGATCTGGGGTATTAGGGTTCAAAGCTATCCTAGGCAGGAAAGTCCCAGAGACTCTATCTCCATTTAGCCAACAAATTGCTGTACTGGAGGAGTGGTTAGAAAGTAATATTAAAATGGTAGTTAGTAGACATGTGGTCACTGGAATCCAGATGTTATGGCAAGATGATGTACTTCCGGGGGAAACAGGTATGTGTCCACAGCAGAAAGGCAATGGGGCCAAGTGAGCTGGGGGCACAGTGGTGGGGAATGAGCTCAGAGATGTTGCAGGAGCAGGGAGGGGGAGTGTGCACATAGAATCCCAGCTACTGGGAAGAATGGTGGGAAACCACCTTCTAGCCCCTTAGGTGTGTGTGTGGTGGGGGAGCACAATGCAAGAACTTATCCAAAAAGTAACAAAAGCAAAAGTGGCTCAAGTGTAGAGTACCACCTCCCTAGAAAACACAGCTGGCTACATCCCTCCCAAAAGAGAGACAGAGAGAGCACACATCATAGTGTGTGTGTGTGTGTGTGTGTGTGTGTGTGTGTGTGTGTGTGTGTGTGTGTGTATCTGACCTGGGCTTAGAATTCAAAGCTTAGGCACTATCCCTGAGAATTTTCTGCTCAAGGCTAGCACCCTACCACGTTGAACCACAGCTCCATTTCCTGTTTTTTGATGGTTAACTGGAGATAAGTCTCACTGACTTTCCTGCCCAAGCTGGCTTCAAACCACAATCCTCAGATCACAGCCTCAGATCACAGTAGCTAGGATGATTGGTGTGAGCCACAGGCACACTGCCATGAATTCCTCCAATGGGAATTGTAGGTTGTGTGAGCGCCTGGTCTTATAGACCAGAGTAACAACTGGATTTTGTTGAATATAGCATTGAACAGAAGAGCTATGCTGCTGATAGATGGGGCTGAAATTGGATGTGAGATGTGGGGCGGGGGCTGGAGGAACGGTAGATTCCTAGAGTAGAACAAAATGGACCCCGTTTTAAAGATATTCATTCAAGCAAGGTGTAAGGTGGTTTGGAGTGGATGCGACACAGGAATTGACTCCAGAGTAGACATGTTGGAAGGAGACCAAATAGCACTTCTTTATGAAGATGAATCTGTAAAGGAAGAGTGGAACTAAAAAAAAATAAGGTCTTAAAGCAGTCACCAGTGACTCACACCTGTGATCCTAGCTACTCAAAGGCAGAGATCTGAGGATCGTGGTTTGAAGCCAGCCTGGGCAGGAATGTTTAAAAGACTCCTATCTCTAGTAAACTACTCAGAAAAAGTGGAGCTGTGGCTCAAGGGAGCGCTAGCCTTGAGCAAAAGAAACTTAGGGAGCAGGGCATGGTGGCTCACGCCTGTAATCCTAGCTACTCAGGAGGCTGAGATCTAAAGACCACAGTTCAAAGCCAGCCTGGGCACTAAAGAATGTGAGACTCTTATCTTCAATTAAATACTTGAAAAACAGAAATTGGGGCTGTGGCTCCAGGAGTAGGGCGGTAGCCTTGAGCTGAAGAGCTCTGGGACAATGCCCAGGCCCTGAATTCAAGCCCCAGGACAAACACACACACACGCACACACACACACAGCCAAGGGCTGGAAGTTTGGCCTAGTGGTAGAATGCTTGCCTAGCATGCATGCATGCATGAAGAGCCAAGTTCAATTCCTCCGTACCACCTACATAGAAAAAACCAGAAGTGGTGGTGTGGCTCCAGTGGTAGCACTCTAGCCTTGAGAAAGCCTATGGACAGTGCTCAGGCCTTGAGTTCAAGTCCCAGGACTGCCCCCCCAAAAAAGAATGTCCATATTTTGGCCTAAGCAAGCAGAAATGTGAAGTGGTGTGCACACACCTGTGCATTTGTGTTAGTTTGCTTTCTATCACACTCACAAACATCTGGAAAAGTTAACTTACAAAGTGGAAAAGGCTGTTTCATTGCAGGTTTGTGAGGCTTTCCTCCACGGTCCACTGGTCCCATTCCTCTGGTCTGTGGAGAGGGAACACATCAGGAGGGAATGTGGAAGACCAAAGTCTCTCTCACCTGGAGCCAGGAGCAAGGAGCAGGGGAGGGGAGGCTGAGGTCCACCTCAAATAGCCTAACTTCCTCCCACTAGGCTCTGCCTCTTAACCTTTCACAGTCTTTCTGGGAACCCAACCTTTAACATATGGACCTTTGAGATACCTTCAGGATCTGAATCAGTAGTGAATATATGCAAATATATGCATCCATATATAATAAACTCATACCTATTCATGGATACCATCTTTGCATATCATTTCCTCTGTGCTTTTAGGGTTATTTTAAGTGATTTGGTACATATGAACACTCCAGATATTCTTTGGTAGATAGCAAGAACCTAGAAAAGTGCTATTCAGGATTTTCTTGCTATATGTGTCTTTAGGGTAGTCCTTTTTTTTTTTTTGATGAGATTTCGACTCATAAATAGCTCTTAGAACAGAACAACGTTCCCATATGACCTAGAAATGCTGTCTGCTGAGAGGAAAGGAAGCAATAAAGCCTTTCTTTAACAGGTTTATTTCTCGCAAACCTGGAAAGAAAAAAGGAAAAAAAAAATCATCTTTAGACAGGAAGTGCTGGTGAGAGCGCCACTGTCAGGGCCACACAGGGCTAAGAGAAAGTAGGGTTGCACAGCTCAGTCAAAAAGGCCCTGACAGGAGCCATAAGATTAAAGCGCTGCTCCAAAAGCTTTACAACTTTCCACTCAGACAGGAAATTGAGAACGTGAGACGAGTGAATAGTTTTTAAAGCGAAGTCAAAGGTGAACAGCAGTAATCCTAGCTACCCTGGAGGCGGAGGTCTGAGGATGTCGGTTCAAATCCAGCCAGGCAGGAAAGTCTGTCAGATTCTTATTGGCAATTAATCATCAAAAAGTCAGAAGTGGAGCCATGGCTCAAGTGGTAGGTTACTAGCTTTGAGCAAAAAGCTCAGGGACAGTATCCAGGCTGAGTCCCCACATGTACACACACACACACACACACACACACACACACACACACAATCAAGTATGAGACTCCAAATAGCTTTACAAAAAAAGTAATAATCAAATCACGCCACAGAATGCCAAAATGATCAGTTGAAATTTTACCTGCATTTCTTGGAATACCTTATTTGCATTTAATCCTCGATGGTATTGTTTCTGTCAAACAAAGGCATACTATTATTTCTTACCCTAAAGTCAGTGACTTTAAATTTTATATGGCAATATGGTGAATAACTTGACGAAGTGACATGTTTGGGAATTTTGCAGATAGTTTTAGCTAGGTGAAGAGTACATTGAAACTAGGTTTAAAAAAGATCCTGTGCCAGACCAGAATATTCCTATGCAAAATGGCCAGATTGAAGCTGGGATGCAGCCTCTACATGTTTTCCAAGCCAAAAGAGAAGAATTGACTCTGCTCTAACTCCTCTATCCCTCAGCTTCCTAATAACAATTAGAAACATTCTTTTTTATTGCTTGTTTTTTTAAAGAACTGACTCTAGTTTGAAAAGCATGCAAAAAAATCACAAATCAACCGACAGCTAAAATTCAGTGCAATAGAAACAAAACAGATTATGACGCCATGAAAAAAGACTCCACTCCAGTTTTTTTTAAATGACATATTAGCAGGCCTCCATGCTGTGCTGTGTATTATACACAAAATCACGTATTTTTCTCTTGACATTTAGTGTCAGAACAGGGGGATAAACTAAAAACTTGAAACTACCTAAATAATAGAGGTTTTTTTTCATTTTAAACCTCAGGTAATTGAAGAGAACAGCTAGAGTTTTGACTTCTATTGACTTGTTTAGGAAGATGAAGGGGTGGAAAAAAAAACAATGACCCTTGAACTAACAAAAGCAGATCCCACTGGGAGGCAAGTGGCTTTGCTCAGGTGTAACAATTCATGTGTGCTCAGAAACACTCACTCTTACAGCTCTGCCAATGGATTTGGTGATTCTGTTTCAAAATATTCAATAGTGGAGCCGGGAGTTTGGCCTAGTGGTAGAGTGCTTGTGTAGCATGCATGAAGACCCAGGTACGATTCCTTTGTACCACACACATAGAAAAAGGCAGAAATGGTGCTGTGGTTCAAGTGGGAGAGCTCTAGCCTTGAGAATAGTGCTCAGGCCCTGAGTTCAGGCCCCAGGACTGGTAAAAAAAATAAATTCAATAGTGACCATTTACAGACAGCTTAGTCATGTAAAGTGTGAAAAAAGCAGAATTTACCTGTGAGAATATGCATAGCCAGAGGACCAAAATAATAAAACCTATATGACTCTGAGCAGAGACAATTCAATCATTCATTCTTACCAATTATTTTATTATTTAATTTTTTCTGTGTGTGTGTGTGTGTGTGTGTGTGTGTGTGTGTGTATGTGTGAGCACTAGGATTTTAACTCAGGGTCCGGATGCTGTTTCTTTGCTGTTTTGCTCCAGGCTGGTGCTCTACCATTTCAGCCACACCTCCACTGCCAGTATTTTGCTGGTTCATTGGAGATCAGAGTCCTCGTGACTTTTCCTGTCAAATCTCAGCCTCGTGAGTAGAGAGGATGACAGATGTAGAACCACACATGCCAAACTTTCTCTTTTGAGCTTTTTATTTTTATCTTAGCAGCCTTTGGAAAGAAAACCTGTAAGATGTTACCAAGGGAACTTCTCTTTTATGGTGCCTTTCTTCTTGAGTTCTTTCTTTATGCATCTAGGTTATGTTTTTTATTTGACCAAGTCAAATAAAATGGCTTAGACGCTGGCAACATCAATCTAATTAATTCAAAGGTAAGGGTGAATAGTATAAGCATTCCCTTTATGTCCCCAGATCTCAAAGGTCAAGTTCATCTGCTCTGCTATCATCAAAAAGCAACCTATCGGCTACTTCATTTTAATTATAGCTCTTTGGGAAAATTTTGATGGCAGGAAAAAAAATCTCACAATTGCTTTCACAGGAATATGATTAAAGTTGTCAGGGTTTAAATGTCAGTGCATAGGACCAAAAAAAGGATGCTTGGAAAGAAGAGATGTAGGTAAGTTATAGAAAAGTGTTTGACTGGCAAAATTCAAAGGCTTCTTTGACATGAAAAGAGTTATATGGGTGCATGTTATCCTGGATTTTTCTTGAACAGTTGAGGGTAACTACTGAGGGGCAGATAAAAATGAAAAGGAGTACAGGGAAATGAATTTATGAGTGAATGCGTCTTTGATTTCTTGATGCTCTTCATAAATTCGGCATCTCCACACAAATGCAAAGTCATGGCAGTGTAAAGTGTTTAGAACTGGTAAAATTTGTCCTCCTCCACCTCCTCCTCCCCTCTGCCCCCTCTCTTCTCTCTTCTCCTCCTCATTATCATATGCCAATTCTGAGGATTGAACTCAAGACCCGGGGGCTGTCCTTGAGTATTTATGCTCAAGGCTAATGTCCTACCAATTGAGCAATAGCTCCACTTTCTGCTTTTGCTGTTTCATTAGAGGTAGGAGTCTCATCCATTTTCCTGCCCAGGATGGTTTCAAACTGTGATCCTTAGATCTGAACCTCCTGAATAGTTAGGAATTACAGGTGTGATTCACTGGTGTCCCACTCAGCCCATTATCTTCCTTTTTTGTTATTTTGTTTTGGTAGGTCATGGGGCTTGAACTCAGAGCCTGAGCACTGTCCTTGAGCTTCTTTATGCTCAAGGCTAGTGCTCTATCACTTGACCCACAGTGCCCCTTCCAGTTTTGAGTGGTTAATTGGAGACATTAGTCTCATGGGCTGACTTCTGCTGGGGCTGGCTTCGAACCTCAATCCTCAGATCTTAGTCTCCTGAGTAGCTAGGGTCTCAGGTATAAGTCACCAGTACCTGGTTTATCTTCCTTTTTTTTTTTTAATGTAGCAACCAAAGTATAGAAAACAGACCAATTGCCTTGTCTGAGACAAATAGAGCCATTAAATGATAGAGGTAGTCTGGCTTAATTCTTACACTTGGCAGCGCCTCACTCTCTTGTCATCTATTTTATGTTGGTGGTTGACATTAACAAGTAGCCATAGTTAATTTGCCTCTGAAGGATGGAAGGAGTTGCTGAGTGACTTTATTATGGTGCCCTGGGGGTCTGCAGCCCATGTGGGAAGACAGATGTGGAGAAAGCTGTGGAGACGCTGGCCTCTGAGCTGCTGGGAGATTTCCCAGCCCAAATGCAAGTCAGTGCACAGATTAGAACCAAGAGGGGGAAGACAGACATTGCTTCATCATGTACTGGATTTGTTGTTGTTTGTGTCGTTGGGGTGTATTGGGGTTTGAACTTGGGGCCCTGCACTTGTTGACTCATGCCTCCAGTTCTTCATGCTTTAGCTGACTTTTCAGATAGGGTCATGTGCTTTGCTATGTCACCCTAGCTCAATCTTGTGAAATACAGTCTAGCGAATGTTTATCAGCCTCAGTCACAAGTGTCCAGGCTTGGCTTTGAATCATGATCCTTTCATCTCCTCTTCACTCGTGATTTATCATCACTTAATTTCATCCGTTCAGGCAGCTGTCTCAGGTGTTCATATAGCCCTATCAAGATGGCTTTCCCTGGAACATGGGGTGAGTTTGAGCTCCAGAGTTGCCGCTTGGGCTTCATCAATGTTCTTAGTTTGCCGAAAGGGAAAGAATTGGTATCTAGAATTACAAGAGAAAACCAAAGAGATCCAAGAGAATAACTTCAAAGAAAGCTATACTTTGTGTTAATTATGGCATTTGAGATTTATGTTTATTTACTTTTGTATTTATCTTTTGTAAAGGTGATATACAGAGAGGTTACAGGTAGATCAGGTAAAGAGTCCATTTCTTTTTAGACAATGTTATCCCTTCCCTCCCCCTCTCCCAGTTTTTCCCTTGCTTTCTCACCCACAAGTTGGATAGTTCATTTTACTACATTTGTTCACCCTCTGTCCCTCCATTTCTATGTCTCACCTTATCCTCCATAGAAATGGAGGGACAGAGGCAAAAAGAAAAGGAAAAACAGCAAGCCCAAACCCTTCTTGTGTCTATTTCCTGTGAATTCATTTCAATAACTATTGTCTTACATGATCAGAGGCACAGAGGCATTGTTTCTTTGTGTTCCTCTCATGGTAGAGTCCTGGATAACTTACTATGAAACTGTCTCTGTGTGTTTCAGATCTAACTTCTATATATTTGTCTGAGTTTTGCTTACCATTCACAGTTCTTAAACTGTGGCTACTCCGGAGGCAGAGATCCTAGGACAGAAGGTCAAAGCCAGCCAGCCAGGCAGAAAAGTTGAAAAGACTCCATCTCCAATGAGGCAGTGGTAAAAAGCTAGACTAGAGTCATGGCTCAAAGGGTTGAGCCCCTGCTGTGAACAAACTTAATGAAGTATAAGCATTACTACTGGCACAAAAAGGAAAAATAACAATATGTCTGTAATTATTAATTGGAAGATATCACAAGTAATAATGTAGTTAATATCCTAAGGAAAATGAGAAAGAAAACAAAATAGATATAGGGATTATTAAGGAAATTTATATTTTATAGATTACGTTGTACCTGGTTTCACTATTTTGCTTTTAATTTTATTATTTGTGGGGCCAGGAGTTTGGCCTAGTGGTTGAGTGCTATTTGTGTGTGTGTGTGTGTGTGTGTGTGTGTGTGTGTGTGTGTGTGTGTGTGTGTGTGTGTTGCTACTGAGCTTGAATGCAGGGCCTCAGGACATTGTCTCTTACTTTTGTGCTCAAGGCTGGGTGCTCTACCATTTGTACCACAAATTCTACTTTTGGCTTTTTGATGGTTAAGAATCTCATGGACTTTCCTGTTAGGTCTGGCTTTGAACTTTGATCCTCAGAGCTCAGAGCCATATGAATAACTAGCATTAGAGAAGTGAGCCACTGGCACCTGGCTGCTTTGGATTTTTTAAAAATTTAATTTAATTAATTAATTTATTTTTGTGAGTCATGGGGCTTGAACTTGGCTTGGGAATTGTCCATGAGCTTTTCAGCTCAAGTCTATGGCCCTACCCTTGAGCCACATCCCACTTCCCATTTTCTAGAGGTTAATTGGAGATAAGAGTCTCAGGTACTTTTGTACCTGATCCTTTGAACCTTGATCCTCAGATCCAGCCTCCTGGGATTACAGGTGTGAGTTTTGGATTTTTAAGATATGCATTTTTACATTTACTATTCTCATTGATTCAGTGAGTTAGTTTTGATTATTTCTATTTTACAACTAAAGAAATTAAGTCAAATAGAAAGTAGATGTAAAATTCAAATCTAGACTCATTTCTTTTAACTGCTATATAGTGATGATTATTACACCAAAGAGCTTCAATAAACAAATGAGGATTCTTCATACTCAATGACAAATGTCTAAAATAGGGCTGGAAGTTTTTGTCACAAGCAAATATCCCTGTTTAATATAAGAGTTAGAAGTACTTACAAAGTACTTACAGAAAATCTCAGCAACTTATATTTTGAGGTCACTTTAAAAGGACTTAGTTTACTTAAATACAAGGGATTCACATCATAAATTGATGAGAACTCAGTCCCAGGAAACAAGATCATAAATGTTTAATTAACAACAAACCATGCATTAGCTGCTGAGCTTTTCCACAAGTAGCAGTACCAATTAAATAATGCCTCACAACCCAAGTCCTTGAATCTGTCACATTAAATCCCGAGTCCCAAATATTCATTTTATTCTCTTTTATTCATTTTTTCTCACAATTCTGGGGCTTGAACTGAAAGTCTAATCATTGTTCCTGGGCTTTTGTGCTCCTTACTAGCAGTTACACTTTGGCTTTTTTAGTAGTTACCTGGACATAAGAGCCTCATGGACTTTCCTGCCCTAGCTGGCTTTGAACTCTGATCCTCAGATCTTAGCCACTCGAGTAGCTAGAATTACAGGTGTGAGCCACCAGTACCTGCTTCCTCCTCCTCTTCCTCCTCCTCCTTCTTCTTCTTTTGCAACATTGCCCTACGAAACAATTGCAATGTTCTCATGAAAGGAATATTGCAAAATAAATCATGCTTCCAAATCAAATTGAGTTTGAATTTTGACTGTAACATTAATACCTGAATAGTAATCTCTTTTTTCTTTAGCATAACTTAATTTATTACCCTCTTCACTGTGATAGGTATAAATGTGATAAAATAATAAACAAGATTATCTAATACATGGAAAATCATAAGCAGGAATAAACTGAAGCCATTTTGATTGGAAGTGACGCTAAGTCATAAGTGATCCCAGTAGTTATGTTCTGGTAGATACTAAAACTCCAGATGTGTATGCTGCATAAACATAATACCTGGTTTAATCTCACTAGCGTGGAGGGTCTGTGTGCACTTGTAAGTGCAATGTAGGATAAAGATTGTGGATTTGTTCATAGTGTTATTATGGCTTGGATTTTAAAACACCTCTCAGAGTCTCCTGTGTTGCAGGCTTGGTCTCCAATCTATTGCACTGTCAGCAGGTGGTGGAGGGTTAGGAGGTGAGACTTAATGGACTAGATAGTCTAGCCAGCCAAGGAGGGCTCGAACCTGTTGGTTTAGCTATCCAGGAGGCTAAGGTCTGAGGATTGTGTTTCAAAGCCATTCCAGACAGAAAAATCTGTGGGACTCTTAGCGCCAATAAACTACTCAGAAAAAAACCAGAAGTGGTACTGTGGCACAAATGATAGTGTGCTAGCCTTGAGTAAAAAAAGCTTAGGGACAGCACCCAGGCCCTCAGTTCACGCCCCAATGCTGGCACCCAAAAACATAAATAAAGAGACTTAGGTCCTGGGGCATGTGTCCTTGAAGGGAATATTGCTAGCTCAGCATCCCAAGTATTCTGCCTCTCTATTTCTCTATTCCTCCTTCCTGCCACGAGGTTCTGTACTGTCACAAATCCCAAACCACAGGGAGAAGTGACCATGAAATCCAACCTTCCAGACGATAAAGCGGAACATGCTGTCTGCCATTAGTGACTTGTCTGAGCCATTGATCACAGTCATGGAAAGCTAACGTACCTAGCTTAGTTCAAGCCCTTTGCCTAAACCTTCTAAATCTGTGTGTGTGTGTGTGTGTGCGTGCGCCTGTGTGTGTTCATGCATGTGTGCACGCTAATTCTGGGGCTTGAACTCAGGACCTGGGTACTATCCCTGAAAGTTCTTCCTTCCTTCCTTCCTTCCTTCCTTCCTTCCTTCCTTCCTTCCTTCCTTCCTTCCTTCCTTCCTTCTTCTTCCTTTTTGGTCTCACAGAGGTTTTTGCCCAGGCTGGCTTCAAACAACAACCCTCAGATCTCAGCCTCCTCAGTAGGTAGGATGACACCAGGCTTCCCTCAACCATCTTCATGCCTCAGTCTTCTCATCTGTACAGTAGAATAATGATGTTCTCTGTATTTAATTGGTTAAATAACATGATCAGAGTAAAATCATGGTCTCCATAGCAGGAGTATAATAGGACCTGTGAGCTTCTGTGAGCTCATATTGCAGATAATTCAGTGCTCTGCCTTTTCATCTTCTTAGCTCTGCTGAAGGGACTACTGGGCTGGCTAACCCCACAACCCCAGTTACTCCAGGGCTTTTGTTCTTTCTAGGGGTAATTATTACTACCTGGAATTTCCTCTATCTCTCAATTGGTAGAGTACTAGAATTGAGAAAAAAAAAAACTTAAGAGACAGTACCCAGGTCCTGAGTTAAAACTCCAGATCCAGCACCTAAATAAATAAATTATATAATACCTATCCTATAAATTCTATGTGTGTCCACATGTTCCAGCATCTAGGGGAAAAAAGTCAGTAAGACCAATAAAGATTTCAACTAAGGGGTGAACTTTGAGACGAGAAGCACAGCAAATACAAGACTCTAATGGCAGTCTTGCAAGATTGGGTGGCCACTGAGATTCACAGTCTCTCTGAGAGCTCGCCTACGTTACAGTACTTCCTACTGGGCAATTCAAATACATAATCTTCTTGAGGTTGGCTGAATTTTAGACAAATTCCTGTGGTCATCTCTCCCTTCCTTCATTCTTTCGTGCAGTGGGTGTATGCCTCATGGCACAGTTTCTACCCATGTTTAAAATTTTAGTATAGTTCCTTCTTCTCTTTCTTCACCGACTCCCTTTGAATCAGCACTTTCCAGAGCCTGAAAAGTCTGCAAGCAAGCTACTGGAAAGTTCCACTTGGGGGTCAAATGTCTTATCTTGAAAATCAACAGCAGAAACGTTATTTCTAAGATGACCTTTAGTTTTCAGTCCTTAAATCGAGATTGAATCGTGGCCCTAAATTACAAGGCAAACGCCATGTTTCGAAGCAACCTGAAGGCCACTATGACATATGAATAAAACTGACAGAGGTAGATTTGTGGCTCAAGTGGTAAAGCACCAACCTTTTGTTTAAAAAAAAATAAAAATAAAAGCCAAGTAAGAGTAAGAGGCCCTGAGTTCAAGTCCTGTTATCAGCACAAATAAACAAAACAAAATAAAATAAAGAATAAATCAATTTTGGACTTCAGCAGTAGGCTGGAGGATAAAAGTAGAAGGTTGGTCTCAGGCGAATTGGAAATTGAATGTAATTTAATCTTGGTAATGATTCTATCTAGCTATCAAATGAAATGACTCTCATTTGTAAAGTCATAATGGACTCTTACACGGCATGAAAGTGTAGAGTACTTAATTCCAGTTCTGACAGTAGGAGCCATTTCCGTATGGCACTCCTTATTAATCTCTTCGTTTCCGCTCCCCCTCCTCCTGAAGCAGTTTTCCACTTAGACAGGCCTGGTGCTTTGACAATGGCAAGATATATTCAAAGAATAAGTCATTCTGGATTCATGGCTTCATGTCTAACACCAGTGAGAACACAGCTAATTCTCTGGAATGAATAACTTCAAGTTCAACAAAACGAATACCAAGAAGCTGAAGCGTGTTTAGTCAGAGGCAGGTGAGGCTCAAGGGAAGGGGGGGCAGATGGAAGGAGAGAGGAAGGGGGGCTGGTGATGAAAACTGAAGTGGAAAAGCTGAGAATGTGGGTAGGGTTGGGAGAGGTGGGGGAGAATGATGGAGGGGTAGTAGGCATTGGACTCACTGATGGACACACTCAATTGAAAGCTTTTTGTAGACTCAACAGATTGAGATTTGAAGATGTGGGGCCCATTGAAACCAGCCTGGGAAGACAAATCTGAAATATTCTTATTTCCTAGTAGCAAAACATCAGAAGCGGAAGTATGGCTCAAATGGTAGTGCACCAGCTTTAAGAGAAAAAGGTATCCAAAAGCACAAGGTCTCTGAGTTCAAGCCCCAGTACTGGAACAAAAGTCAAAATAAAAAGAAGAACATTTAAAAAATGTAAGAGGTGAGAAAGTCAAGAAACTTTCCTCTTACTCATCAGTGGGAATTTGAGATTAGTGGCTTCTTATTCTCAACAATATTTTCCCCGGTGAATTTCCTAGTTCTGAAAGTGGCTATGTTGGTGCCATTTGCTGCTTTCTGAGTTTCTGCATATCAAGAGGATACTGTAAATTTATATTCTTTGTGAGTGTTTATATTCTTTGTGAGGGTAGAGGTGGGAGGCCGGGTTGTGCTTTTAGAAGAAAAATCTTAAGTGTTTGCTTATCAACACTTTACCTAAAGTTTACCCCTCACATTATTTTCATGTTTCTGTTTTCTTCTAAGCATGTAGGTCTATCCAAAATGACTCTGCATAGTATTCTCTTTCTGCATGAAAATTGTTCTCATTGCATTTCATTTTATCATTATCTCTCTAAAATTTGAAAACGTGTTCAACAGTTGAACATTTGTTCAGAAGGGAATACCCTTTTGGTTGTTTGTTACTGGTGGTGGCCTTGGCAAAGTCCCTAAGCATTTTTGATCAAGGTCAATGCTCTACCACTTTGAGCAACAGCACCACTTGTAATTTTCTGTTGCAATTAGAGATAAGAGTCTCCTAGACTTTCCTACCTGGGCTGGCTTTGAACCACAATCCTCAGTTCTCATACTCCTTATTAGCTAGGTTAAAGGAGTGAGCCCTGGTGCTGCCTGTAGACTCTTATTTTCTTTCTCCATTCCTTTTATAGTTAATAATACTTCATGAGGAAGTATCTCAAGACTGCAATAAATGAATAAATGACATAGTAACGCGTTTAAGAGAAAAACTGTTGCACATGCAGTCAATAGTTACAAGTAATAATAGTTTGCAGCTTAAAAACTAATTATATTTTTGGATCATGGTTTATGAAGGTATTTTGTGCCTCTGAGCAATATATAAGAATTACTTATATTTTTATTTAAATCTAGTCATTTAAACTTGCTTTATCAACATAAATATTATGATGCTTTGAAAGGGTGAAGCCATACTCAGTCAAACTTCTGTTCAAGTTCATACTATATCGTTAAATAACAATGAAATAAATAGTAATAATGAAATATATTGACAGAATTAAAATAAATCATATGAATAATAGGAATGGAAAGGAGCAAAATTACGTCAAAATGACCATTTTTTCCTAAAATGGCTCAGGATGAATTCTTGTTTTACAGCTTGTTGTTTTGGCACTGATGTTCATTTGTATGGGTTATTTTGTTTTTTTGTTTTGTTTTGTTTTGTTTTTTCGGTTGTGGGGCTTGAACTCTGGGCCTGGGTGCTGCTGTCCCTGAGCTCTTCAGCTCAAGGATACTGCCCTACCCCTGGAGCCACAGCGCCTCTTCCAGTTTCTGGTGGTTAAGTAGAGATAAGAGTCTCATGGACTTTAGTGCCCTGGCTGGATTTGAACCTCAGTCCACAGATCTCAGCCTCCTGAGTAGCCAGGATGGCAGGCGTGAGCCACTGCGCCCGGCTTGTATTTTTAAAATACTGGCACTGGATTGGACACTAGTGGCTTACCTGTAATCCTAGCTGCTCACAAAGCTGAGATCTAAAGCCAGCTCTGACAGAAAAGTTCCCAAGACCCTTGTCTCCAACTGACCACCAGAAAACTGGAAGTGGTGCCAGATGTGGAACTTAGACTTTTGAGCTCAGGACCTGACCAAAAAAAAAAAAAAAAAGACTTCAGCGACAACACCCAGACCCTGGGTTCAAGCCCATGAACACGCACAAACACACACACAAGCACACACGGATGGTTGGACGTTATAAAACTCTATCCCAACATTGGACCTTTGAATTAGCCAGATATTTAGGATTTTTGAGAAGTCCCTAAAGTTGACTATTTTATGTATTTTTGCCAATACCCATTGCCTTCTGTTTTGGTTCTCCAGCAGCTGACATTCACTGAAGCCATTCATGATTTCTTATCACCCGGTAATGAATGCTTTTTCTCACTGAGAGCTCCCTCTCCATTGCTTTATGTTTTTATTCTGAGAATAACTATTTCAAGCATTAGCTCCTTAAAAAGCAGCATGAAAATTAGGTATGTGTGGACTGATGAGTGCGAACGTTGGATAACAGAGAGAAATGTTGAGAAACATCTGCTGATGAGCTAGAACCATTCTTTCTCCAAGCACTATTACCAATTTCTAAAGGTGATGATGATATATAGATGATAGATAGATAGTATATTATATATCAAAGCTTTATAACAATGCCAAAAATCAACCAGGAGCTAGTGGGCTCATGCCTGTAATCCTAGCTACTCAGAAGACTGAGATCTGAGGATCACTGTTCAAAGCTAGCCCAGGAAGGAAAGTCCATGAGACTCTCCAATGAATTATTCAGAAAAAGCCAGAGAGGCATTGCAGCCCAAGTGGTAGAGCACTTGCCTTGAGCAACAAAAAGTTCAGGAATAGTGCCCAGGCCCAGAGTTCAAGCCCAAGATCTAGCAATTTAAAAAAAAGCCAAAAATCTTCCTCTAATAAAACATACTATAAACACTATATATTTGGCATTATCTTATTAAACATAGAGCTTTTTTTAATAATTAGCTTTGAGACAATGTCTTGATATGTAGCCCAGGTTAGCCTCAAATTTGTAATCCTGCCTCTGTATCCCAGATACTGGGAATAGTGATTATTATTATTATTATTATTATTATTATTATTATTGTCAGTACATTTATAGCTTATCCATGTCTCCTGCAATTTTCTACTGTTGGCCAGTGGACTTCTTCTTCCTTCTCCTCCTCCACCTCCTCCTCCACCTCCTCTTCCACCTCCTCCTCCACCTCCTCCTCCACCTCCTCTTCCCCTTCCCTTTCCCCTTCCCCTTCCTCCTCCTCCTCCTCCTCCTCCTGCTTCCTCTTCTTCTTCCTCTTCCTCTTCTTCTTCTTCTTCTTCTTCTTCTTCTTCTTCTTCTTCTTCTTCTTCTTCTTCTTCTTCTTCTTCTTCTTCTTCTTCATGGTATATGTAAATATATACATCTTACTAGCATCTCACTTGTGCTTGAACAAAATCAGTCAAAGCCTGCTGCATTGTCATGGAATTTTTCAGCAGATAGTCTTTGAGATTAAGGAGCCTGGATGCATTTAGAAGCACTTGCTTTGGGCCTTCAAGAAATCTTGTTATAATTGATGTCACTACAGATAGTTTATCTTTAGGGTGGCTTAGATTACAATATTAGAGTTGTTGACTGCAAAATCAGGGACCAATCATTTTCATTTCAATTATTTCTATGAGATGATTGCAAGGCCTCTCAGACACTCCAAATAGCTCTATCAAGGAGGCTTTCTTGAGCATGGGATGAGTTTGAGCAAAGGAGTTCCCCTGGTTTCATGAATGTTTTTTAGTTTTTGGAGAGGGAAAAAATTGGTATCTAGAATTGTGAGAGAAGACAAAGGAGATCCAAGAGAATAAACTTCAAGGAAAGCTATACTTTGTGTTAATTATGATGTTCTGAGATTTATTTTTCTTTTTTTAAATGTTACTATAAATGTGATGCACAGAAGGGTTACAGTTACATAAGTCGGGTAAAGGGTAGGTTTCTTTTCAGTCAAAGCCATTCCTACCCTGACTCTTCCGGTTTTCCCTTCCCTTTTCACCCATAAGTTGAATAATTTATTTTCCATCTAGTGTCTAGTGAGTACCCCTGCTGAATTTATTCACCATTTGTCCCTCCATTCCTGGGAACCCCTTATCCTCCCAAAGACAGACAAATGAGCAAACAAGATAAAAGAAAAGCAAAGCAACCATTACAAACAAACCATCTGATTTACGTTTCCTGGAGTTTGTTTTGATAAATAATGTTTTACTCCACCAGAAGCATAGAAATACTGCACCTTTGTCTTTCTCCACTAAGAACATCTTCCTCTGCTCTCACTGAGTGTGGATACCTCCAGTCCTGGATGACTTAGCATGTGGGAGATCGTGTTTGCTGCCATTATTCAGCTTTCTGGGGGCATATGCTATGCTGACCTACAATGTTTCTAACATGTCATTTGCAGCCATGTGTAGCCTGGATTCTCAGTCCTATTTATGAGAGTGGTAACGGGGCTTCTTCAGGGGGCTGTATTATCGAATCTGCCATACTCTCCTCACATGTCCTCACCCTCTCTTCATTTTCTTTCCCTCTATACTGCCATCAAGCCCTACAAATGCCCGCAGTTATTGTTCCATCTGCTCCATCTGAGTTAAAGGTAGCCACCAAATCCTTTATAGTTATCATAAGCTCCTACAAATGCTGACTTACTTAAAATAAAACCACTGTAGTGATTATGACAAATGAGGGAAATCATTGAGCCTAAGTTCCTTTGAGTCTGGCTTACTTCACTTAATATGATTTTTGTCTAAGACTTTCCATTTCCTAACAAATGGGGCGATGTCGATTTTTCTGACAGCAGCATAGAATTCCATTGTGTACAAATACCACAACTTGTTGATCCACTCATCAACTGAGGGACATCTAGGTTGGTTCCATATCTTTGCTATGGTGAATAATGCTGCAATGAACATTGTTGTGCTAGTGGATTTAGTATGCCCTTGTTTCTGGATGGTTGGGTAAATGCCAAGTAGTGGAATTGCTGGGTCATAGGGGAATTCTATGTTTAGCCTTTTGAGGCACTGCCATACTGCTTTCCATAGTGGTTGAACGAGTTTGCACTCCCACCAACAGTGTAGCAGTGATCCCTCCTGGCCACATCCCCTCCAGCATCTGTTGTTATTCGTTTTCCTGATCCTGGCCATTCTAACTGGAGTGAGGTGGAATCTTAGAGTGGGCTCTATTAGCAGAGATTTGCCATAGAGCAAAACCTTGATACATAAGGCCATATAGTATGAAGCTAATTGAAAGGACCTCTAGGATATTGAAACAAAAGCCATATAATGAATGATTGTTGTCCTTAATGTACTATGTTATCTCTCATCTCTTTTGCTGTCCCTTGGTTATCTCATATTGTTACAGTATCTCACTTTGTTATCTGATATATTGGATTTATTTGTATTTGGTTATTTGAAATTGGATAGGGAAGGGGGGAAAACCAAGATGGGGGGGGTGGAGGGGAGGGTAGTGGGGACCAAGACATGTGAAAGGGTATCAATATATGTGAATTAATGCACCTTCTATCTGGCAAATATCATGTAACCCTTTTACTAATTACAATAAAAAATATAAAAAAAGAAAAAAAATAAAACCACTGTAGCTATTATGAGAGCTCTTTCATTGCAATCGTAGTGTGAATGAGACCTAAATTCTCTTTTCAAGTGTCTAAACAAAGTTTAGTCCTGGGTTAAAAAAAAGTCTCAGATTATGGAAACAAGAGGTTTGTCTTTGTGATTGTTGTTCTTAATGTACTATGTGAAGTTATTTCTTTTCTTTTTTTCCACGTATGGTTAATCTCATGTGGCTACTGTATCTGACTTTGTTACCTGGTATACTGTATATACACTTATTTGTTTATTTGAAATAGGAAAGGGGGAAAACAAGATGATTGGGAGGGATTGGGGGAGGTAAAGGGGGACAAAAACATGAGAAGGAGTATCAAGGTTCAAGAAGTAATGTACCCACTACCTGACAAATGTAACTGTAACCCCTCTATACATTATCCCAACAATAAAATACAAAAAAGTCTCAGAAATGGATTGTCTATCAAATGTTTATTTTCTAAGGATTTGGTCACTTGCTGTTATAGTTAAAGATTCAGAGATAATCTGCATGCTTTGGAAAAGAAACCCCCAAATCCTATTCATGTAAATGAAATGATTATTTTTATTATCTATAGGAAACATTTCTTCAAACTGTTACCAAACCCCAAGTGCCAAGGGTTCATACTGTAAACTCTAGCTGCTCAGGAGGCTAACATCTGATGATGAAGGTTCTAAGCCTGCCCAGGGAGGAAAGTCCTGTGAGTCCCACCGCCAGCTCACTTCTCAAAAGCCTGACATCAGAGGATCATGGTTCAAAGCCAGCCCAAGCAGGAAAGTCCATGAGATTCTAATCTGTAATTAGCCACCAAAAAGCCAGAAGTGGAGCTATGGCTCAAAGGGTAGAGAACCAACCTTGAATGAAAAAGCTAAAGGAGAGCTCAAAGCTCTGAGTTTAAGCCCAGTAATAATGCATGCAGGCATGCATGTGAGTGCATGCACACGCACACACACACACACACACACACACACACAAACACACACGTACCTATAACAAAAGACAAACTGACTTACACAACGGCAAGCCCTTAACTCACCTTTCTCACAGGAGAGTACACATGCATCAAACAGTAGCTAATCAAAGAAGTCACTGACAATTTCTTTTGGGCATGTGACGGACCCAAGAGCCCAGCTGTCTCTGCTTAAGCTTGATGAAAATCTTTCCACCCCGTGTTGTGTTAATTGTTCAAGCACTGTCCAGAGGCATTCACCCAAAAGGTTCATTGTGATACTCTTGCTCTTGTCCTTTGATGAGGAAACTCATTTCCAATACTTTAGGCATTCCCAGCTGAGGCACCCAGCTGTGCAGGGCAGCTGCTCATTTACTCTCTACCAATTATCTCTACACCATGGTCTTTGCCTTTGATTTTTATTTGATTGTTTGGTCTTTTTTTTTTTTTTTTGGTGCCAGTAGTAGGGCTTGAACTCGGAGCCTGAGGGCTGTCCCTAAGACTCTTTTGCTCAAGGCTAGCACGTCACCATTTGAGCCACAGCACCACTACCAGCTTTTTTGTTAGTTTAGTGGAAATTAGAGTCTCATGGCCTTTCCTGGCTTCAACTTGTGCTCTTCAGATGTCAGCGTCCTGAGTAGCTAGGATTATAGACATGAGCCACCAGTGCCTAGCTGCTTTTCACTTTTCTTTCTTTGGTGTAGTTTTATTAAGGTGTTGTGTACAAGGGTCCATGTCATAAGTCAGGTAATGAGTATGTTTCATTTTTTGGATAGTATCATCCCTTCCTTTGTTTTCCCCCAGTTTCTTCCTCCCATCTCTGCCTACAAGTTACACCATTCATTTTCTACATAGTGTCTACTGAATAGCATACTTGCATTTGTTCATCCTTCCTCCCTCCATTTCTGTACCCCCTCTTTACCCTCCTAAGAAATAAAGCATAAAGTCTAAAGCAAAAATAAACACCAACAGCACCAACTACAACAGTAACAACAAAAAAAGCCCCACATGGGCCGGGAGTTTGGCTTAGTGCTGGAGTGCTTGCTTAGCATGAACCCGGGTTCAATTCCTTGCTACCACATACATAGAAAAAAGCTGGAAGTGATGCTGTGGCTCAAGTGGTAGAGGTTTAACCTCCAGAAAAGTCCAAGGACAGTGCTCAGGCCCGGAGTTCAAGCCCCACAACTGGCAAAAATAGAAAGAAAAAAAAGCCCCATGTATTTTCCTTTCCTGGAATTTGTTTTGATAAATAATATTTGAAATGTTCAGAGTTCTACCTGTGGGGTCCCCCTCTAAGGACATCCTGCTCTGGTCTGACTGTGTATGAATGTCCAGAATCACCATATGCAGTTACCATGTACAATTATATTTTAGATCTAGCTCCCACATATAAAACATGTGCTATTTGATTCTCTAAGCTTGGCTTATCTTACCGAGCATGATTTGTCTTATACCCAACCATTTTCCTGCAAATGACATACAGTAATTTTATCCTCTCAAATGGAGGAGAAAAATTCCTTTAAGTATAGGTACCACATTGTCTTGATGCACTCACTTGTCTATTGTAGGAAACCTGGGCTGTTTCCATAACTTGGCTGGGAATAATGCAGCAATGAACATGCATGTGTAGGTGTCCTTACATAGTTCTCACTTGTAATGATCTGAGTAGAAACTCTAGACTGTATGCCTTTGGATTTTGAACTCTCCTTTTAAATCTTATTTTAATAAAGTTCTTTGAACTTTCTTTTGAAAAAGAAGTAAGATTCCGAGTCTTTCAGGTGGCAGTGGTGTGTGTGTGTGTGTGTGTGTGTGTGTGTGTGTGTGTGTGTGTGTGTGATTCTTGGGGCTTGGACACAGGGCCTAGCCAATGTCTGAAGCTTTGTGCTCAAGGCTAGCACTTTACTGTGCAAGCCATAGCTCCACCTCCACCTTTTTGGTAGTTTATTGGAGATAAGAGTCTCATGGACTTTCCTGCTCAGGCTGGCTTTCAATCACAATCCTCAAACCTCAGCCTCTTGAGTAGCCAGGTTTACAAGTATGAGCCAGGGAAGATCAGTGGTCAATTCAGGCACAAAGAAGATATGAACACAACAGCCTCTGAGAGGCATATATCTTTACCTAATAGCTTTCCCAGAATCTTCTATAAGACTTCCCTTATTCTATTTCTAGCAAATACTTTGACACATCAGTCAGTCCTTAAGGAAAGCTAAAAACAACACATGCGTGCGCGCATGCACACACACACACACACACACACACACACACACACACACACACACACACACGATCTAGAGACCAAATTTCCACTAAGGATAACAAATTTAGTTCAAATGACAGCTCAGCTGAATTACTTAGAAGGCTATTACTTCCCTATGGCTTCAACAATTTGGTCTCTTCAAGATGCAATAAATAATCTGACATTAATTATTTCAAATCCATAGATGCTCCGTACACCCCTCCACAGTCGCTGGAGCATAGAGAGTCCTCAGTGTAAACATAGTGACTAATTATAAATATTTTAACACCTCCAATGAGAACACAGGTGCAGCGGAGCATAGATCGCCACTTTCTGGAAATCCCTCTGGCACTTGGCAGTCACCGTGTTTTGTCCAAGGAAAATCTGCTGGCTTGTCTTGAGGCAAAAAATTATCTCAACTCATTTCTCTCTCTTGTGGCTCAAAGAGGTTTTAGAGGAAATAGGTAGAGGCACTGCTGTCTTGTTTTGTTATCCTGACATACAGAGATGAGAGCCAAATTAGTCAACCAAGATTTGGTTAACTCTTGGGCCTTTCTCAAAAAGAAATTAACTTCCACCCTTGCTAATACTAAACTTGAGTGTTTCAAGGGATAAAAAAAAAGTCATCTGATTGCATTGAACTCTTCTGTGGAGAGGATATTTTCATGTATCCATTCTTCCCTCAGATGTAATTAGAAAAGTTTATTGAGATAACCTAAAATATATACAGAAGACTGCTATACAAACTTGTAGGGAGCTTTACGTTCCCAGAGTTTTCAACACATAAAGTTGTAGTTCATTTGTTGTCATTATTGTAGAATAGTTGATGTTTCTCTTCAAGCCACTAAAGAATGCATGAGTCAGCCAGGCACTGTGACTCATGTCTGTAATCCTAGTTACTCAGGGTTCAAAACCAGCCAAGGCTATGAGACTCTTATCTCCAATTAAGCAGCAAAAGCCCAAAATGGAGGTGTGGCTCAAGTGATAGAATGAATGCTAGCCTTGAGGGAAAAAGCTAAAGCCCAGTACTGGCATCAATGAATAAATAGTTTAAAAAATTAAACAAATGCATGAATCATTTCTGGCTTAGGACTTTTATAAAACGGACTTTTTTCCGCTCACCTTTTTGTTCATATAATGTACGAATATCTATTATAATATGTGAGAAGTAGAACCGTTGAATCCCTAAGCATGCACATTTTCAGCACAAATGCATACCGTCCCCATCTTTAAATAGTCTTTAGATCCAGGCACCAGTGGCTCATGCATGCCTGTAATCATAGCTACTCAGGAAGCTGAGATCTGAGGATCACAGTTCAAAGGCCACCCAGGCAGGAAAGTCCATGAGACTCTTGTCTCCAGTTAACTGCTAAAAAAGCTGGAAGTAGAGCTGCGCCTCAAGTGGTAGAATGCTAGCTTTGAGTCCAAAAGCTCAGGAACAGTGTCCAGGCCCTGAATTTAAGCACCAGGATAGGTACAACAAAAAACAAACAATCTTTTGTCTATAAAACTAAACAGTGTTTTAAAGAGATTCTACCAACTTACTACATGGTGTATCTTCACCAAAAATAACTGTTTCCTATATTTTTTCCCACTTTTTCCATCTTGTGCTATTTTGGGAGGTCATATTTCAACTTTTTCTGGGGAATTAAGGTGGCTACCAGTGTTTGAACGCAAGGCCTCACACTAATTTGGCTGTTGATCTACCACTTCAGCCACATCTCCAGGGAAACTTTCCTTTATTAGAATGTCGAGTTTTTCTGTCCAAGCCGTGTTCAAACCCTGATCCTCCAAATCTCAACCTTTTGTATAGCTAGGATAAGAGATGTGAGCCACCACTGACTGGCCTGCATCCGAGTTTAATTTTTTATTACCCTAAACGCTGATGATAGAGAACATTTTCTTGTATTTTTCTTTGCCAGTCCTGGGCCTTGAACTCAGGGCCTGAACACTGTCCTTGGGCTTTCACAAGGCTAAAGATGTACCAAACTGAGCCACAGCACCACTTTTATCTATATATGTGTTACTGAGGAATTGAACCCGGGTCTTCGTGCATGCTAGGCAAGCACTCTACCACTAGGCCAAACTCCTGTTCCTTTTTTTTGTATATTTTTACACTTTAGTAGAATTGTTTTTCATAAAGTTCAGGCCATTTGCCCATTTTCTTATTGCCTCTCTATTTCATATTAAAGTATTTCTATTTAGTTTTTCCCTTATTTATTTTTATTTATTCATTTTTCATTGGTCATGGAGCTTGAACTCTGGGCTTGAGTACTGTCCCTGAGCTCTTTTTATTCAAGCCCAGTGGTCTACCATTTTGAGGTATAGCATCACTTCCCACTTTCTAGTGGATAACTGAAGATAAGAATCTTCTGGACTTTCCTGCCCAGGCTGGCTTTGAACTATGATCCTTGGATTTCAGCGTCCTGATTATCTAGGATTACAGATGTGAGCCACCAGTGCCAAGCCTAATTATATTTCTGATCGATTGTTTTTGGTGCAAGTTCTGGGGTTTGAACTCTGGAACTATGGCTTAGGCCACTGTGTCCTTGAGCTCTTTTCTTTCTTTCTTGTTTTTTTTTTTTTTTTTTTTTTTTTTTTTTTTTTTTTTTTTTTTGCCAGTCCTGGGCTTGAGCTCAGGGCCTGAGCACTGTCCTTGGACTTTCTCAAGGCTAGAGCTCTACCATTTGAGCCTCAGCACCACTTCCGGCTTTTTTCTATGTATGTGGTACCGAGGAATCGAACCCCGGTCTTCATGCATGCTAGGCAAGCACTTTAACCACTAGGCCAAACTCCCGGCCCCTCTTTCTTGTTTTTTCCCAATTGTATTTTATTTTGGGGGCAATGAATAGAGGGGTGAGTTACATTTGTGCCACTCTGGCATTTTTGGTAGTTAATTGGAGATGAGTCAAGGATTTTCCTGTTCTCGCTGGCCTTGAACTGCTGTTCTCAGATCTCAGCCTCCTGAGTAGCTATTCACTTCGAGATTTAAAAAAAGAAAGAAAATCAAAACATTTTCTAGAAATTTAGATTCTCAATCCATTTTCCAGAAGCTACTGACTCAGAAATTCTGCGTGTGTAGCTCCGCAATCTGTGTTGTTTTGGTTTTGGTTTTTGATATTGGGGTTTGAACTCAGAACCTCACACTTGCTTGGCTTACTAGCTCTGGTGGAACTCAGTCATGTGAACCATGTCACCAGTCTGTTTCTTTTTGGCTAGTGTGTGTGTGTATACTGGTGTCTCAATCAGAGCTTGGCCCTGTCCCTTACCTCTCTTTGCTCAACAGCTATTTTCCAGGTAATTGCAGAAAATGGTCTCATGGACTTTCCTACCTAGGCTAGCTTTGAACCTCAATGTTCCAGACCCCACCTGACAGGACTGCTGAGATTACAGTGTGATCCCCACATAATCTGTGCATCTTAAGTCCTTGTGGTCACTCTTACAGGGAACCCGCCCAGTTCCTCCATTCAAATTCCAGCAAGTTCTCAGGCTATAGATCCTGCTAGGCCCTATTACATTGGGAGAGTTACCGAGCTAGATTTTTATGGATTTCTGAGTTTTCCCCCAGCTCATCTCCAGCAGGTTTTCATTGACAAGATGACATAAAATTTTATTCTGCCCTTCAATTTTCTTCTCTGTACAACTTCAGAGTTCAGTAAACTTATTAGGGAGAAAATGGCATGTGTTTAAAAGTTTTGAACTTTTATTCTAGTCATGTCTAGTTGCTTCAAGTTTTACTCATTCATTACACACACACACACACACGCACACACACACACACACGCACACACACCACTACCACCACCGCCGCCACCACCACAAATTTCCTCCTAACAGAGTTTCTGTTAAGCCACTCGCAAAACTGGCAGGAATCCTCTGGGATTCAGAGCTCATCCAGATTCTTCAGTTCCTCATTAAGTTTTGTCAGGTCTGGAGTTTGAGTCTGCCTATTTCTATTGCTTCCACAGTTTGCTGGCATTTCAACTCTCATGATTTTTCTAACATCTTCAGCTCTGACAGCCATTCTCTGCAGGCATATTGATCTGCTATGGCCTAGGAAGTAAAAGCTGCTTTTTTTTTAAATTAAAAAGACAAGAAAAAAAAACCTTTCAGGTTTACTGTTAATGGAATAATGTGTTAAATACATGCCGTAGATCCGAGTACCACTAGCTTATTCTTGTAATCCTAGCTACTCAAGAGGCTGAAACTTGAGGATTGCAATCGGAAGCTAGCCCAGGTAGAAAACTTTGTAAGACTTTTATTTTCAGGTAACTACCAAAAAGCCAGAAGTGAAGGTAGGGATCAAAGTAGTAAAATGCTAGCCTTGAGTAAAAAAGTCAAGTAAAAGAGCAAGACCTTGAATTTAAGCCACACTACTGGTATACACACACACACACTCTCTCTCTCTCTCTCTCTCTCTCTCTCTCTCTCTCTCTCTCTCTCTCTCTCTCTGTGTGTGTCTCTCTCTGTCTCTCTCTGTCTCTGTCTCTGTCTCTCTCTCTCTCTCAACAGCAACAAAAACTCGTACACACACACACACACACACACACACACATATGCATAGCCAAAGTATGTGTGTGCCTTCTCTTCCTATGTCACACATAGCATGTTTTGCATTTTAATGTTTAAAAACAGACCCTGAAAAATGTATCATAAAACATTCCCTCCTTTCCTTCCTTCTTTCTTTCTTTCCTTCCTTCTTTCTCTCTCTTTTTCTTTTTGACAGTCATGAAGCTTGAAGCCAGGGCCTGGGAGTTGTCCCTGAGGCTTTTTTGATCAAGATGAAGGCTGTGCCGCTTCAGCAACAGGCTCCAATTCCTGCCTTTTGGTTGTTGGTTGAAGATGAGAGCTTCCTGGACTTTCCTGCTTGGGGTGGTATTAAACCTTGAGTTCAGATCTCAGCCTCTTGTGTAGCCAGGATTACAGGGATGAGCCTGGTACCTGCTTCCCCCAATTTTTTGAGCTAATTAATAGTCTCTTTTCTGCTCCTCATATTGCTAGACAATTTCTTCACTGTTTTGAAGGTCTATAAATTTGCCTTTTCTGGATATTTTATATAATTGGAATTCTTTCACTGAGCAAAATACCCAGAAGGTTTATTTATGATGTCACACATATCAGTTGTTTTTTATATTTCTAAACCATGCTTGTTCCATCTTTTTTTAGTTTAAAAGCATATTTTGTTTATCCAGCCATCCATGGATAGCCACTTGGACTGTTCTTATCCACATTGTTATGCAAGCTTGGGTGTGAGCATATGTTTTTGTTTCTCAGCTTGGCCCTGCTCATGTGCTAGAATCTGTCATCCAGATATGTGGGACTTTCTTCAAGGACCAAGCATTCTCATATTGATTCAGATCTAACTGCCTGGGGGCAGCTTGCAAGGGCTGAAGATTGACATGAAGGCAGAATTGTATATGCAGAAGTAAGTGACATTGTAGAACTGGCCAAAGAAGGACTTGTTGATGTGAGTACTAAAGAAAAGAGAGGGGCCGGGAGTATGGCCTAGTGGTTAAAGTGCTTGCCTAGCATGCATGAAGACCCGGGTTCGATTCCTTGGTACCACATACATAGAAAAATGCTGGAAGTGGTGCTGAGGCTCAAGTGGTAGAGCTCTAGCCTTGAGAAAGTCCAAGGACAGTGCTCAGGCCCTGAGCCCAAGCCCAGGACTGGCAAAAAAAAAAAGAAAAGAAAAGAAAAGAGATAATATGCTTTCAATCCAAGAGTTTATATAATCCTATAATACTGATTAATCACAACTTCATAAAAAAATTATAAGAGGCTGGGAGTGTGGCCTAGTGGAAGAGTGCTTGCCTAGCATGCACGAAGACCTGGGTTCGATTCCTCTGTACCACATACACAGAAAAAAGCCGGAAGTGGTGCTGTGGCTCAAGTGATAGAGAACTAGCCTTGAGAAAGTCCAAGGATTGTGCTCAGGCCCTGAGTTCAAGGCCCAGGACTGGCAAAAAAAAAAAGTTCACAGATGGTGCCTAGGACTTTGTTTAAGCCCTAAGACTGTTACAAAATTTAAAAAAGAAAAAGAAAAAAAGAAGAGTCCTCTGGAGGAAAGTTACTAGAAAGTATATAGAATGTGTAAACTTAAATATTACACTTGCAGTTAGAGAATTCTAAAGGGATATGAAGTTTTTCTCAGCTTGCAAATTAAAAAAATGAGCTTCCTAAATTATAACACTGGTATGGGGCACAGAAACCTAAGGCAGAGACAAATAGCACAATCGACATTTTTAGGAACTCAGTCAAGTTCTGCCATAATGTCCTATCCTTTCTCATTTGAAGGTCTTTATGAACTCCAACTATATTTAAAAAATAACAGAAGAATTGGGATAATAATCTGGAGATATAAGCTTATCTACCCAGAAACTCTTAGTACTGTAATTAATTTATTTTTGTTTCATTTATTAAGTTTTGGATTTAAATACATTGAAATACAATGTTTAATCATACTGCAGAACATAACACCGATGAAGACAAATGTGCAGTTTCTTTACTTGATTAAGATTTAATTCAATTTATGTCCACATCTTGTCTCAACTTTTTAATGCTTCTTGAAAATTATTATCTTGAATTATTATCTTTAAGTCAGGCACTAAGAAACCATGCCTGCAATCCTAGATACTCAGAAAACTGAGATCTGAGGATCCAGGTTCAAAGCCAGAGCAGGCCGGAAAATTAGGAGACTCCTCTCCAATTAACCAGCTGAAACTAGAGCTGTGGCTCAAATGTCAGACAGCACTAGCCTTGAGTACAAAAGTTCAGGGACAGTACCCAAGCCCTCAGTTCAAGCCCCAAGACTGACACCATTAAAAAAAATTGTTTTGAAAAAGATTAATTCAATATGACAGTTACTACAATGTATCTTGGTGAATGTCATCCTTCCTTCCTTCTCCTCCATCTCTCCCCAGCCTTTCCTCCCCTCCAGTTACCAGGCTTCCATTTTGACATATATAATATTTTTGTCTTGTGAGGCCTAAATTAATTTTGAAGTTTGATGAACTTCAGTAAAAAGTTATTTCCAAGCGGCCTCCATTCTGCAGAAGTTAAGTCTGAGAAGTCCCCTAACTGCCTCTTCTCAGGAGAACTGTAAGATGATCCATCAGTTGTTTACTTGATCAAACAGCCAGGAAGGACATTCAAAGGTCATCTCTAGGTCTACAACTGTGTCCCACAGCTCGCAAGGCCATGCTGACCTAAATTTCTGTGGAAAACAGTCACATCAAAGCCAATAAGAAATGAAGGAATGTTCCAATGTAAAGCTTAACCAAAACATGAGGCTAGGGCTGTAAGAATGAAAACTAAAAAAAACAAAAAACAAACAAAAAAAACCTTGTTTATTCTGTACCTCAAAAGCTGTGCTAATTCTGTACTCAGGACCTCCAAGCGCCACTAGTTTCTAAGGCGCTGAGGACCAAGCTCAAGCTTGCTAATAAACGGCTTTGTTGCTTGCATTGGTTGTGGACTCTGGTGGTCTTTCGAGGGGATTGGGAACTTTGGGTTCAACAGTCTTTTCTTTCTTTTGTTTTTCTTTTCTAGTCCTGGGGCTTAACACAGGGCCTGGGCACTGTCTTTGAGCTTTCTCAAGTCTAGGGCTCTACCACTTGAGCCACAGCACCACTTCTGGCTTTTTGTATGTGGTACTGAAGAATTGAACCCAGGATCTCATTCATGCTAAGCGAGCACTCTACCACTAGGCCATGCTCCTTGCCCTCTTTTATTTTATTTTATTTTCCTTTCTTTCCTCTTTTTTTCTTTTTTGGTGCAGGTCCTGGGGCTTGAACTCTGTCTACCTAGAGGCTGTCCCAGGGCATTTTGGTTCAAGGCTGGCATTCTATCACTTGAATCATAGCTCCAATTCTGGCTGGTTTTGGTGGTTAATCGGAGATGACTGTCTCGCAGACCTTCCTTCCCCACTGGCCTCTAACCATAATCCTCAGATCTCAGCCTCCCGAATATTTAGAATTACAGGTCTGAGCCACCAATACCCAGTGAGGGTATTGATTTCTTTTTTTTAGTTTTTTAATACTCTCATATGTCAAGATAATCATAAGTAAGCATGTATGAACAATGTCATTGTGCTTTCCTTCCATAAATGTGCAGCCAAGGACCTTCACTTCCCTTTCCATGGGAAAGGAGCAAGTGGCTTAGGGGGAGGCGGGGATGAGAGGAGGCCAGAGGTCAGAGGCTCGCATAGTGGATGCTTTGTTTCTGGTTTGGGAGTGTGCAGACAATCCCCATAATTGTAACTCTCTCCAAAAAGGGTTTAGCGTTCTTCTGCAGTAATAGCATGTGCCAGCACGAGCAAGCATGAGTCATGTTAGCTGGCTGATAGCTAACTGTCTCTGCTGGCTCTGCTGCCATTTGAGTTAATAGGCCACTGTGAAGGTTCACCTCACTTCCTCCCATCTCTCCCCCTCCCCCCAGCCCAGCTCAGAGCAGCAAGGGCAGCGCGATCAAAAGCTCTGACAGGTTATCAATTGCAAACATAAACGAAGCAAACCTAGGGGCTAAGCATTACTCTAAATGAAAGACAAATCCCCCCCGCCCCCACCCAGGGAATGCAGTCTTGTTAAGTTTAGTTTTCTTGTATACTAGGAGTGGGATATTCTAGCAACTTCAACCTGAGCTTTCCCTTTAGGAAAGCATTCTCTCATTTGAATGTAGAGTCCAAATTCCAAGTACATATAGTCATGTGTAGATGCACACCAAATCATTAAGACAGCTAAACACAATGAGAACTACTCTTCCATTTTCAGAATTTCTTGAAAGGAGACTGTTTAAAAGCAAAGGTCTCCACTAGCTGCTCAGGAGGCTGAGATCTGAAGACCAAGGTTTGAAACCAGCCTGAACAAGGAAGACTGTGAGACTCTTATCTCCAACTACCCAGCAAAAACCCTCAAGTGGTAGAGCACTAGCCTGGAAGGAAAATGCAAAGAGAGAATGAGAAGCCCTGAATTCAATCTCCAGCAGTGCCACATGCGAGTGTGTATACACACGCATACACACGTGCTTTCTCACACACACAATCACTCGAAAAATGACAACTGTCCTTATTGTGCTCACATCAGACTGCTAATTGCCTGCAACGCATTTTCCATGTAATTGTTAGACAATGTTTTAAGTTGTGTATTCTTGTAAGGTAAGATATTTTTGCCCAATGCTGGTGGCTCATGCCTGTGATCCAAGCTACTCAGGAGGCTGAGATCTGAGGTTCACAATTGGAAGCCAGCCTAGGGAAGAAAATTCCCCGTGAGATTCTTATCTCCACTTAGCCACTCAAAAACTGCAAGTAGAGTTGTGGCTCAAAGTGGTTGCACACTAGCCTTGAGCAAAAAGAGCTCAGAACAGCTCCTAGGCCTGGAGTTCAAGTTCCATGACTGACCAAAAAAAAAAAAGATATTTTCCCTACATGCACAGTTCATTACAGATGAAAAATACTGCATATTTTTTATTATTAAAAAAAAAACTGTCGGGGCCGGGAGTTTGGCCTAGTGGTTAAAGTGCTTGCCTAGCATGCATGAAGACCCGGGTTCAATTCCTCGGTACCACATACATAGAAAAAAGCCGGAAGTGGTGCTGAGGCTCAAGTGGTAGAGCTCTAGCCTTGAGAAAGTCCAAGGACAGTGCTCAGGCCCTGAGCCCGCGCCCAGGACTGGCAAAAAAAAAAAACAAAAAACAAAAAACAAAACAAAACAAAAAAAAAACTGTCTTGGGAGGGAAATGGGTACCAAGACATGTGAAAGGGTATCAATGTATGTGAATTAATGCACCTTCTATCTGGCAAATATCATGTAACCCTTTTACTAATTACAATAAAATAAATAAATAAATAAATAAGAAAGAAAAAAAACTGTCTTTAAGTAGTTATACAAAGGTACTTCAACTTACATGTCAGTTTGTAAGTAGATTTCTTGTCTCTAAGGCGAATACATATTTGTTAAATAAATAAAATGTAATTTGGTCATTATATTGTTTTTATGTATATACAGATATAGCCAGTAAGCAGTAGAGCTGAGATGTGAACCCAACACTGCATGTGCAAAATGAATTTGAAATAAAATTATGCAGGGTTCAAAAGTTAGACTCTCACAAAACAACACACAAACAATGCTTACACTGACATTATGTATATTAATGAGAAATCTGTCTTTGTTATTGCGTCCATTTGTTACCCAAATATAACTCAACCTTTCATTTGCTCTCCCTTAAAAAAAAAAGGTGTCAATCAAGTACATTAAGAGAATACTAATAAGTAGTTTTACATGTCAATAAGTTTGGAAGGAACTTTTACTCCCGCCTACCCCCAATGCAGCAGATGGAATTTTGGACCTGTTGCTTCCCATAGAAACACCAACCTTTTATTTGCTTGTTTGCATGTTTATTATTTCTTTGTACTTCTTTTTGTCTTCTTCCCTCTCTTCCTTCCCTCCATCCTCCCCCTTCCGTCTTCAATTCCTTCCTAGTTTCCTTCCTTTATGGTTTATTTTTAGGATGACTGTGGTTTGAATTTAAGACCTTGGGCTTCCTCAACTTTGTTGTTGCTCTCCCACTTAAACCAGCTGGCTTTTTTGCCAGTCCTGGGGCACTGTTCTTGAGCTTTCTCAAGGTTAGAACTCTAACATCTGAGCCACAGCACCACTCTGATCTTTTTCTGTGTATGTGGTAACCAAGGAATCGAACCTGGGTCTTTCTGCTTGCTAGGTTCGCACTCTACCACTAGGCCAAGGTCAGCTTTGCTTTTTACCAGTTATTTTGGACATAGAGTTTCATAGACTTTTCTGTGCCCCTCCAGATCTCAGCCTCCTAAGCTAGGGTTACAGATATGAACTACCAGTACCTGTCTTCATTATGATTTTGTCTCTTGTATAATTTGTAAATTGTTAGTATGTTGTCACAACATCAAACTTCACTTGACTAGTGTGCTTACTTGCCAAATAAAATAATTTTCTTATGACCTAGTGTTGGTTCCTTTCACATAGAATTAAAAATAAAGAAGGCACTCAGGTGCTGCTCGCTCACACTTGTCATTCTAGCTACTCAAGAGGTCAAGATCTGAGGATCACAGTTTGCAGCCAGCAGGAGCACAAATGTCTGTGAGACTCTTATCTCCAAAAAATCGGAAATGGAGCTATGGCTCAGCTGTTAGAGAAACAGTTTTAAGCAAAAAAGCGCAGGGAAAGCATCCAGGCCTTGCGATCAACCTCAAGACCAGGCAAAAGGAAAAGCAATCTAAGGAAGAATTCTATCTTTAATTTGCCTGGTTCCATTCTTTGGAAATAGTCACATCAAATTCCTTACCAAGTGTCTGATAGCAATACTGTACTATTGGATGTTAGACTCCAATATAAATCCTTACCTGGAAAAGGATCCCTGTTATATCAATGGGAGTTTTAAAAGTATTTCAGAAACTTTATACCTTTCCTCTTGGATTGACATTGCACTTATAATTTTGCTCTTTCAAAACTCAAAGAAAAGATGACCTGAGCCAGAAAAGTAATTACTGTGGAATGTGCTAAAATAATAATAAAACAAAAGGCACTTCAGTTTTTATCTGCAAGTTCACTGCTGCATTCAGTTCTGCTAATGCTGGCAAAAAGTAAGGCCTGTAATCGTTTGCCAATCTGGGGAAATAGCCTTGGTTCTTGGCTGTGGCTCACAAGGAAACTTATTGCAATGAAATTCGTCGATCTCGTTGAGAAGGAGGCTTCTGTGGACATGAGATGAATGCCTGGCATTTCTTGTGTGTGTGTGTGTGTGTGTGTGTGTGTGTGTGTGTGTGTGTGTGTGTGTGTCGGTCATGGGGCTTGAACTCTGGGCCTGGGAGCTATCCCTGAGCTCTTCAGCTCAAGGCTATCGCCCTATCCCTTGACCCACAGCCTCACTCTGTTTTTCTGGTGGTTAACTGGAGATAAGTCTCATGGACTTTAGTGCCCAGGCTGGCTTTGAACTGTGATCTTCAGAACTCAGCCTTCTGAGTAGCTAAGGTTACAGGCATGAGCCTGACGCCCATCCCTGCCTGATGTTTCTATGGGAAGCAGCAGGTCCAAAATTCCATCCAGTGTGTTGAAGGTAGTAGTAAAAGTTCCTTCCAGATTTGTTGACATGTAAAACTACCCATAGTATTCTGTTCATATACTTAACTGACACTTTTTTTCTTTTAGGGAGATCATTTGATTTGTGCACAAGTGTGTGTGTGAGTGCACACATGTGTGATGATTCTGGAATTTGAACTCAATATTATATCCTAAGTTCATTTTTACTATCTGACACATTGTTTAGATGTTGTAATAAAAATGGGAAAAAATAATTCTCAAGTACAACTTTGAGGCCTTTCAGGTCAGGTCTTCAGATCTCAATTGTTTTCCACACAGCATTTTTCCATGTGACCTCACAGTTAAAATAGAATATTACTTTTCACTTGAAACTGGATTTCAGGTATCCTTTTTTTGTTTTTTTGACAACTATCTGTGAAATACATTCTGGGAAATACCTTTCTTGCTCTTGTGAAATCTTCCTCTGCACATCACCTTCTGAGGCAAAGCAGGTGTGAAAAGCCTAACTGTGCCAATTCGCAAGATGGCGTGGAGGCCAGGTGAAGAAAGATTCCAGTCTCCTGAGCCCACAGTTGGGGTTGGTGTGAAAACTCCAGTCACAGTAGCTCACTAATAACCAGCTCTGCATTAGTTATGTATGCTCAGCATCTCTGGCCATGGAAATTTAATAACTGGAGGTGATACATTTTGCAATATATGAACTGACATAGCCACAGGAACACAAGTCTAAGAGGGTCGCCTGTGTACATTGCATTGTCATAGACAAGTTTCAGTAAATAGCCCAGGTATACCACAATGGAGATATGGGTCAAGAAAATATGATACATACATATTATAGAGAGACAGACAGAGATAGAAATGAAGTTTATTCTTCCATGGGGAAGAACAATATGTCATTTCAAGGAAATGGATGAACATGAAAAAATTATAGTAAGTGAGTTTCAAAGAGGAAAAGGATGCATGCTTCCTCTCATATGTGGAAGTTGGATGGAAATTATAAATATACACTTAAAATGATAGAGGGTCATATGCACATATACACAAATCAATCAACTCAAGTATGATTTATGCCAGGGAGGATTTCAGTGGTACATCTCTGAACTACGAGTGTGCAATTTAACAAGATGAGCAAGAAGCTGAACACGTGTTGTCTGGAGGGTGGGAGGTGAGGAGAGAGGAGGTACAGACCAATGGAGAGAGAAAGGGTGGGTGAATGCAATCATTCAATGTACATGTGTGAAAGTGGAAGCAGGTAACTGGAGGAGAAGGTGGAAGGGTTGATTTTGATCAAGATGTGGCCTGTTGATTTGAATCCCCCTTGTGACACTAAATATAACTTAAAATATATTTTAAAAAGTTTATTTTAAAGGGCAGATGTATGAAAAATTTAGTACTAAGCAGAGTTGCATTAATTATTGAAGCATAATTCTTAAAGTAGCTGAGAAATTAAATTATTATTATAAGAAAAACTATAATTAATTATCCCTATAGCATTCTTTGGGGGCAAAAAAGGTACATTTTCTTGGATTTATTAACTAAATTTATAGAATATGTAGTGGCATTTTCATTCCATAGTGATCTGTTATAACTGGCTATCAAATATATTTTTGTTAGAACTCTGACTCAAAAATACAAATACATCACATCACATCAAATTGCTATTTATTATTTTCTTTTTTTAATTTTTTTTGCCAGTCCTGGGGCTTGAGCTCAGGGCCTGAGCACTGTCCTTGGACTTTCTCAAGGCTAGAGCTCCACCACTTGAGCCTCAGCATTACTTTCAGCTTTTTTCTATGTATGTGGTACTGAGGAATCAAACCCAGGTTATGCTAGGCAAGCACTCTACCACTAGGCCAAACTCCTGGCCCGTTTATTTTCTTATTTTTTAAAATATTTTTTTGCCAGTCCTGGGGCTTGAACTCAGGGCCTGGGCACTGTCCTTGGGCTTTCTCAAGGCTAGTCTTCTACCACTTGAGCATAGCACCACTTCTGGCTTTTTCTGTGTGTTGCAAGAAGGAGTCAAACCTAGGGTTCCATACATGTTAGGCAAGCCCTCTACCACTAGGTCACACTCCCAGCCCTTTATTATCATCATCATCATCATCATCATCATCATCATCATCATCATCATCATTATTTTAATACAAGTACTGGAGCTGAATTCAGGGCCTTGCACCTGCTTAGCTTTATTTTCTCAAGGCCGATGCTCTACCACTTCAGCCATACCTCCACTTCCAGCTTTTCAATGGTTAACTGGGCAGATGTATCTTTCAGATTTGCCTGTTTGGATTGGCTTTGACCCTTGATCCTCAGATCTCAGCCTCCTGAGTAGCTAGGATTATAGGTGTGAGCTACTGGTGCCCAATCCATAGAACTAAAATGAAAAGAAAACAAAAACTTGACTCTCTGTGGGAACCCTAGAGTCCCTTGGGTTCTGTGACTGGACCCAGGAGCTGAGTGGACAGAGGCCATGAAGAATGTCTTTCACTAGCAGAGCACTGTGGGTCATGAGCTTGCTTAGCTTATTTCTGAGTAAAGACATGGGATTCTGAGTGCTGGACTTTCCACAACGATTCTATCAAAAGACAGACAAGTGCCTATGTGCACTTATTTCACTACCATCTGACACCTGCGAACATCCCTGAGCACACCCTTCCCTCTGTGCCTGAAACCCAAGCCATGGCAACCCAGACACTCTGACCCCTTACAAATAGAGGATGGAAAAAGCCTCCTGCAGTTTAACCAATTAACCTTTCCTCCCCCTCCTGGATGATATTGTTTCATGAGCAATTCTTCATCTACTGGCATGATATCTGCTAGACACAAGGAGCAATTCTCATTCAATAAATTCCGTGAGCCAGATGTCTGTGGCTCACACTATTCAGAAGGCTGAAATTAGAAGATCCAGGTTCAAAGCCAGCCTGAGGAAAAAATCCATAACATTCTTGTCTCCAATTAACCACCAAAAAGCAAAAAATGAAGGTGTGGCTCAAGTAGTAGAGCATCAACCTTGAGAAGAAAAGCTAAGGGACAGTGCTCAAGCTCTGAGTTCAAGTCCTAGGACCAGTATGAAAGAGAAAAAGAAAGAAAAAAAAGAGAGGATGAGAAGGAGGGAAGAAGGAAGGAAGAAAGGAAGGAAGGAAGGAAGGAAGGAAGGAAGGAAGGAAGGAAGGAAGGAAAGAAGGAAGGAAGAAAGGAAGCAAGGAACGAAGGAACGAAGGAAGGAAGGAAGGAAGAAAGGAAGGGAGGAAGGAGAAGGAAGAAAAGAGGGAGAGAAAGAAAGTAAAAGAAAAATGTATCTATTTTCTTTATTTTGAGATGCACACATGTTCATTTTGAATCAGTTTTAATGCAGGAGCATCATTTGGTTAATTAATAAGTGCTTTAATGCTATTCTCAGAAAGAAAAAAAAAACATCACTACTAACCATTCCCCTCCCTAAGCATTGCTTCTTAGAAGATTTCAGAAAGTTTTACAAAGCTACTGAATTTCTGATTCAAAATAATACTGTATACATCAGGACAGATGGAAATATTCTCAGACAGACCCTGATGCTGTCGAATTCTTCTGTATTTGAACACCATCTGAGAGCACCACAGAATGCAGGAAAAATATTATAACTGCCATTTTATTATTAATTTCATTTCTTATTAAGCAGGTTATTCTCTCTGGGTTAATATCTAATTCTGGAGGGATAAAAGTAAGTCAATACATTTTTCAGGTATGTATGTGTGTGTGATCTGCATGTGTGTCTATATGTGAATGTGCATGTGTATATATGTATAAGCAAGCATAAATCTGTGTGTACATGTGTATGAAGGTGTGCATATGGGTATAAGCATGCATATTATGTGTGTACATAGCCATGTATGTGTGTGTGCTGTGCATTTGTTGAAGTAGCTTTGAGATGTGTGAATAATTCACATAATATCTTGCTCGGCATTCCCAGTAGTCCTAAGGCAATACTATTGTTTTCTCTTCTTTTGCAAATCAGAAAACTAAATTCAAATATGGTAAAGAATTTACTCTAAATCTAACAATCACTGACTGTCCTTAAGAGCTATCCATAATGACTTCACAGTTTAATTATTTTAGGGCATGTCTTTAGACTTTGTAATTTCCATCACACACAAAAAATAAATAATCTGAAAATATAAGATAAGTTTCTATCACCCAATCAATGGCCTTTTGTTATGGCTGTCCAAATAGACTAGAATGTGGATTTTTCTCTAAGCCTTAGCCTTAACAGGTATATAAGAAAATGTAACTAAATGATATCACTGTTGAGTTGGGGACCCTTGAAGATCTGTTTGTCTGTGGAAAGTCTACAGAAGGCTTGCGGTGGTCTCAGTATTAGGAAGAAAGTTATGTGGGTGTGTACAGTTCTCTAGGACCCAAACTTTCTGAGATTCTCAATAGGACACCCTCCCTCATTCACCAAATCAATATATTCTTGTTAGATACCCAAGCCAAGCCCTGCTTCTTCTAGCATTACAAGTCTCCTGGGCATTGGCAACTCACATCTGTAATTCTAGCTACTCAAGAGGCTGAGATTTGAGGATCAAGGTTCAAAAAACATCCTAGGCAGAAATGCCCATTGGATTCTTTTTTTTTTTTTTGCCAGTCCTGGGTTTGAGCTCAGGGTCTGAGTACTGTCCTTGGACTTTCTCAAGGCTAGAGCTCTACCACTTGAGCCTCAGCGCCACTTCCAGCTTTTTTCTATGTATGTGGTACCAAGGAATCGAACCCGGGTCTTCATGCATGCTAGGCAAGCACTTTAACCACTAGGCCAAACTCCCGGCCCCGCCCATTGGATTCTTATCTCCAATTAACTGGTAAGAAGCTGTGGCTCAAATGGCAGAACACTAGCCTTGAAACTAAAAGCTGAGAGCCAAAGAGTTTTAGTTCAAGCCCCAGTACCAGCAGACAGACAGACAGACAGACAGACAGATTAGATAAATAGATGACAGAAAGAAAGAAGGTAGGAAAGTAGAGAGGTAGGTGATGGTGATGATGATGGTGATAGATAGATAGATAGATAGATAGATGACAGAAAGAAAGAGGGTAGGTAAGTAGAGAGGTAGATGATAGATAGATAGATAAGATAGATAAGATAGATAATAGACAGACAGGCAGAAAATAATCAGATAGACAGATTAAAACACTTAGGCCAGTAGAGCTGAGGAGAGAGAATATTTTGAAACAGGTGAAATGTGTGAGAATTCAGAGATTGTGAGAACAAACTATTCAAATATGTGACAGAGAATGGGTGGACAGACATAAAATACTATTATAACTAATGAGCGCTAAAACTGTGAAGGGTTTAGGAGGTGTCCAAGCATGGGATTTATATTTGGAAAGATGGTTGTGGCAGAAAGCAAACACACAGGAAGTTGCTGGTTGGTCCTTTGGCAAAGGGTAAAGGCAGTAATAATGGAGCTAAGTAATGCTCCTTCTGTTGCCAGTCCTTAACACAAGAAGCCAATTTTCACTTTGCTATTACTTCCTCCCCGTTATACAGTTTACTGCTGGATAGAATGGATATTCTACCAGGAAACTTACATCACACAAGGATGGGAAGTCTACAGCAGCAGGCTTAGCATTCCAGTGTTGCAAATCTAGTTGTTAACAAACAAGCAATTTCTAAGTCTAGATCTGTTTATCTGTTTGTTATTTTCATTGATAATTTTTTGGTCGTGCCAGGGCTTGAATTCAGGGCCTTGTGCTCGTCAGACAGCAGCTCTACCACTTGAGCAATACCACCAGTCATTTTTTGCTTTGGTTATTTTTCAGGTAGTATCTTGTGAGTTTTGCCAGGTGCAAATCTCTAGTCACAATTCTCAGATGTATGCTTCCCACAGAGGTGGGATTATAGGAATGCATTATAGGCCAGATTCAGGTTTGAGTTAAGCCATTAAGCCAAGACAATAAAGGTGAACATATATATATATATATATATATGGCTCCTCAGTGGTCCAAACTAATAATTTTTATCCTCTAATATTTGTAAAAGAAATGTATCCATTCATGTATAGTGAATGAAAACACAAAGGATTACGGTTAGTGGGATTTATTTATTTTTGTTTCTGTTCTGTTTTATTGGCTTGTATCAGTTATGCAGAGATGTCTTTTATTGCTACATCTCCACATATTTATGCCATTCAACCATAACCACCCCATCACGTCCTGTACCCTTCCCTCCAGGAAATGTGTCCTCAACACATTTCCTTGTTACATTTTCAGAGTTGCAAATAATCTATTTACACAGTATCTAATCTCAGGGCCTGGGCACTGTCCTTAAGCTTTTCTGCTCTACCACTTTGTGCCACAGCCCCACTACCACCAGTTTTCTGGTGTTTCATTAGAGATAAGAGTCTCATGGACTTTCTGGTCTGGCTGGATTTGAACTGTGATCTTTAGATCTCAGCCTCCTGAGTAGCTATGATTATAGGCATGAGCTACCAGTGCCTGTTTTCCTCCTCCTCCTCCTCTTCCTCCTCCTCCTGCCACCCCTCCTCCTTTTTCCTCCTCTTCCTTTAATGTTAAAGTAACCGGAAGGATCTCCATGTTTCAGTATCAGGATTGGTAACTCGAACAACTTACAACTCTGAGAGTTTCAGATTTCCCACTCACTTGAGGCTTTCTGAGAAGCATGTCTGTCTCCTGAGCTAGCTCCAGCATGTTTTCAAAGCAGGATAAAGGGCCTGGCATGGGATATCTTCACTTGCAACAGACACAGATTACCTTTATTGGAAGAACTGGTAAAACTGTGTTGTTAAAACTTCCTGGCAAGACTGGGTTGTAGTTCAGTGAGAAAGTGTTTGCCTATCAAGTACAAGTCCTTGGTTTGATTTTAGTACCAAAAATAAGAGAAAAAATTCAGCCAGATTCATACCTGTAAGCCTAGCTAATCATGAGGCTCAGATTTGGTGCTTGCAGTTCAAAGCCAGCCCAGACAGGCAAGTTTGTGACTCTCATCTCCAATAACCATCCCCAAAAGCCAGAAGTGGAGATGTGACTCAAGTGATCTCAGAAACAAAGCTAAACAACAGTGCCCAGGCCCTAAGTTCAAGCCCTAGTACCACAAAAACAAATAAAAAACATTCTTGTCTGCCAATAAAAGAGGAAGTATTAGGCTTTGTATTAGCTTACCAGATAAAGGCAAAGAATCAGGACTAAGACTCCAGGACACTTGTCCTTAGAATGAAGCAAAGAAAGCAAGAAACTGAGGTATGTGAATGGTAAGAAAGGAGGGCCAACACTGTGTAATATGGTGTTTTGTTTCTCTTGAGGTACCGATTAACACAGAATACGTGGAGATCTAATGAAACTTGGTGACTTACAATAGTTATCTTGTATAACCAAGTTCAGCTTGCTAGATAGTTTATTAATAACACAATTATGGCTGGCCATTAATCCTAATAAAAATTCTAGATTTTTAAAAGCTGGCAGTGGAGGGTGTGATAGTCGCCAATGGCCTGGTAGCATGGGGTCCAGGGTTTGGCAGAGAAGTGAAAATTTTCAGAATAAGAAAATATTCTTTTAAAATTCTAACATTAAGGGCTGGGAATGAGGCCTCGTGGTAGAGTGCTTGCCTAGCAGGCACGGAACCCTAGGTTCAACTCCACCCTACCACATACCTAGAAAGAGCCGGAAGTGGTGCCATGGCTCAAGTGGTAGAGTGCTAGCCTTGAGAAAGCCTAGACAGTGTCCAGGCCCTGTATTTACGCCTGAGTTCATGACATCCCTATAGTCATGCTAGAAACTACAAGTTGGAGAACCACATTCCAGGCTGATCCCAGGATAAAGAGAAACTATTTTAAAAACACTAAGCACAAAAAGATGCAGCAGGTGTGCCTCAAGTGACAGAGCACCGAGCCTAGCAGGTGTTATATGATCAAAAGGTTCCGTCTTTATGCTTTCTGTTCTAGATATATTTAATATTTACACTAGCAATATACTGAATTTATAAATTAAAGACAGGTCTTCTTCTTATAGTATCTTTGTTCTCCTGGCCTTTATTACACACTTGGAGAACTTCCTTCTACTGTCTTCTGAGCCTTGGCATATGGCTCAGATGCCTTGCTGCTAACATACTAGGTTATTTTTGGTAATCTTACAGGTCTGCTGAATGCCTGACAGTGCCTAGGTTTTGACCATTTCTGGTTTCTACCACCACAACTGCAATGTCTGCATGTCACGTCAAACCTTCTCAGGCATGGCTGAGTTTGAAATCAGCAGAATGCTACTGCTAAAATCCTGAGACATCCTGATCTGAGAAACCCTTTGACCCTCCAGCCCTCGTACCTAATTACTTCTCTGGAAGAAGCCAACTTCTAAAGACACAGTCATGTTGGGTTACATGGCAAAGGTCAAATGAAAGGAAAGCCAGGAGCCAAGGGCTCACACCTGTGATTCTACTTCCTCAAGAGGACATCGGATCACAACTCAAGCCAGCCCAGGCAGGCAAGTTCATGAGACTCTTTTGTCCAATTAACCACCAAAGGAGCAGGAAGTAGACGTATGACTCCCGTGGTAAAGTGCTAGCCTTGAAGACAAAAGCTTCGGGACACTATCTATGCTCTGAGTTCAAGCCCCAGGAGTGGTACACAAACACACACACACACACACACACACACACACACAAACACACACAATTAAAAGTAACTAATTAGCCCTATAAAATGTCTAATCACAATGAAGACTTTAATGGATCATTCAGAGCCATTAAAACCAAGTTTAGAGGTTAGTGTGCTTTAGGATGGTTTAATGAGTGAACTAAGCACCCACGATAATCTGTAAATATTTAAAACCTTTTTATTTAGCAAACTAAAAACAACTCATCACAGATCCTTGAAAATTCTTGCAGAAGAAAACCCTCTATCTGGTGAATATAATGTAACCCTTTTATTAATTACAATAAAAAATATATGGAAAAAATGTCTAATCATTAACTTATAAGAAGTAAGGGCCGGGAGTGTGGCCTCGTGGTAGAGTGCTTGTCTAGCATGCACAAAACTCTGGGTTTTATTCCTCGATACCACATACACAGAAAAAGCTAAAAAGCTGGAAGTGGTGCTGTGGCTCAAGTAGTAGAGCTCTAGACTTGAGAAAGAAAGCCCAAAGACAGTGCTCAGGCTCTGAGTTCAAGCCTCAAGATTGGCTTAAAAAAAAAAAGGGAAAATTCTACCCCTGTATTGCTCCAACCCTACCTCCAGATACAAGGGCAAGGGCAAGACTAAAGGTCTCAGATACACCATGCTTCAATTTTGAATACATCCTTTTAAGAATTAATTTACAGATAGCAATTAGATTCTTGAGCCTTCTGGCTTGACTGGCACTTGCCACTTGAGTCATGCTCCAGGTTCGCTTTTATTCTGGTTAACTGGAGATGAAGTCTTTCAGAGTTTTCTGTCCAGTCTGACTTTGAAATTTGATCCTTTGGATCTCAGTCTACTAAGTAGTTAGGATACTAAGAGTGAGCCACCAGCACCCCAAATTAGATGCTTAATATTATTTTAATTTTGAACTTCTCTGGGAGTTCTCCCACCACCAATCCATTTGACAACTAGCCTGGCCAGAAGCAAAAGAATAACATGGGAGTTTATTAGAAATGTAAATTCTCAGGCGATATCACAGTTCTATTGAATGAGAGTTTTAAATTTAACACCAATTTAATTTAATTTTACTAGAATAATCATGCTAGGACAACTTAGTTCCAGTTGGGGGGAAAAAAAAGATAAAATTACCCTGTCATTCCTTACAACACATGTAAGACTAAACTACAAATGAATCAGGGATTGAAATATACATTAAATAAAATAAAACTATAAAGGATAAGGGTCAAGAGGTTGGTCTAGAGGTAGAGTGCTTTCCTAGCATGCACGAAGCCCTGGGTTCAATTCCTTGGCTACCACATACACAGAAAGCTGGAAGTGGTGCTGTGGCTCAAGTGGTAGAGCACTAGCCTTGAGAAAGCCCAAGGACAGTGTCCAGGCCCTGAGTCCAAGTTCTAGCACTTGCAAAACAAAACAAAATAAAACAAATAAAGAAACTATAAAATCTAGGAGAGACCATGAGTGAATCACTTAATATTATTTTAGAGTAAACCTCTCTAACTACACCAGATAGAGAAGACTCAAAGACAATAAAAGAAAATACAAGTTGACTAAAAATATGTCCAAAATTGCATTATTTTTTAGCTAAACAAAACCCCAAAGGGATTAGGTTTGGAGAGGCATGGATCAGTTGGTAGAGAGCCGGCCAGTGAGTGAAAGCATCAGGTACCAAGATGGAGTGAGTCCTAGACTAAGAAAGAAAGAATGAGAGAAAATGAAGAGAGGGAAGGAAGGGAGGGATGGAGGGAGGAAGAGAGAAAGAAGGGAAAGAAAAAAGGGAGGGAGGGAGGGAGGGAGGGAGGGAGGGAGGGAGGAAGGAAGGAAGGAAGGAAGGAAAGAAGGAAGGAAAGAAAGGAGGGAGGGAGGAAGAGAGAAAGAAGGGAAGGAAGAAAAAAGGGAAGGAGGGAGGAAGAAAGAAAGGAAGGAAGGAAGGAAAGAAGGAAGGAAGGAAGGAAGGAAGGAAGGAAGGAAGGAAGGAAGGAAGGAAGGAAGGAAGGAAGAAAGGGAGGGAGGGAGGGAGGGAAGGAAGGTAAAAAGAAAAGCCAAAACTCACTAACGATTTGGTAGATTTCCAACTTATAAACAGTAAGTATTCCTAATGCTTGATGATTTCTTGAAAGTTGAGGAGTAAAAGGCCAAAACTTTGATAAGACAATAGGAAGAGGTACAAACAAATTATTTGTTAACACTTATATGTTATACCAGGCTCCAGTGTCTTGTGTGTATAATCCTAACCACACAGGATGCTGAGATCTGAGGATCAAGGTTTAAAGCCAGCCCAGGGAGACAAATCTATTAAACTCTTAGCTTCAGTTATCTAGCAAAAAGATCAAAGCAATGCTGTGGCTCAAGTAATAGAATACCAGCCTTGAACAAAAAAGGTAAAGGAGAGTAAAAAGCCTTGAGTTCAAATTCTGATTCAGTACGGGTATACAGACTGACAGATACACACACACACACACACACACACACACACACACACACACACAAACACACACACACACCACAAACAAGAAAACCTGAGTGTCAGAGATTAAATTTACCAACAAAGGAAAAAAGTGGTCACAATGAACCTTTGTGATTGGATTGGAATTTATTTATTTATGTGATATGAATTTATGATTTTTGAGGGAAGTATGAGATAGATAAATAGATCAAAAGTAGCAAGATAAATATCAAAATACAAATAGAGAAGCTGGGAATGTGGCTTAGTGGTAAAGTGCTTGCCTAGCATGTCTGAAGCCCTGGGTTCAATTCCTCAATACCATATAAACAGGAAAAGCCATAAGTGGTGCTGTGGCTCAATGGTAGAGTGGTAGAAAACAAAGGACAGTGCCAAGGTCCTGAGTTCAAGCCCCAGGAGTGGCAAAAAATACAGATAGACAAGATACATAAATGATTGATAATAGATTAGATAGATCTATAAATAGATAAGTAATAGAGACAATAGGTAAACAAGTAATAGATGGATAGTCATAAATGCAGACATAGATATGGTTATGTTTATAGTTATATAGGGCCATACCCATGTGTGGCAATTCTAAAACATGCCCAATTTGCCTTCAGTGTTGTTCCTTTTGAAATGGGAGCTAATTTCTATATTTATATTCCCCAGGCTTTACTAAGTGATTGACATCTCTGCAGAAGGCTACATGTCTTGGGGGAGGGAAATAGGGACAAAAACATAAGAATGGGTATCAATGTGTGAGATGTAATGTACCCATTATCTGGTGAGTGTTACTATAACCCGTCTATACATTACCCGGACAATAAAAAATAAAATGAAAAAAAAACCCTACATGTCATGAAGATACTCAGTCCCCACTGAGGAGAGGTGCAGTTACACAAAGCCAAGGCCTCTGGCCTACAGGTGCAGAAAGCCGAGTTCTTTTATTTGCCAGTGGTCATTGTGTAAACTATCCTGTACAGAAGTCTCAGTTGGCTGCAGATCAGATGACTACTTCCAATAAAATCTGCTGAAAAGTTCAAGTGAATCCATCTAGCAAAGCTACTCCATAATTTCTGAATCAGAGAAACTAGGAGAAAAACAAACTCATTTTGTTGTAAGCATTTAACAGGAGGGTAAGTGCACATGAAGAAAAATGGAACCATGAGGAAATTGCTTAGCATGCAGGCAGCATTTTTTTTGTGCCAGTCCTAGGCCTTGAACCCAGGGTCTGAGCACTGTCCTTGGGCTTTCTGAAGGCTAGAGCTCTACTACTTAAGCCTCAGCACCACTTCTGGCTTTTTTCTATGTATATGGTATGGAAGACTCGAACCTGGGTCCTTGTATATGCTAGGCAAGCACTCTACCACTAGGCCATACCCCCGGCCCTGCACACAGCATTTTTGATGAATAAGAAATGAGACAAAGCCAGAAACAGGTGGGTTACACCTGTAATCCTAGCTACTCAAGGGGCTGAGACTTGAAGATCACAGTTCAAAGCTAGCCTTGGGCAGGAATTTTCTGAGATTAGTCACTAAAAAGCTAGAAGTAGAACTGTGGCTCCAGTGATAGAGCGTTAGCCTTGAGCACAAAAAACTCTGAGACAGCAACCAGGCCCTGAATTCAAGCCTCAGGACTGGTAGGTACATGCATACATGAACACTTACATACACATACACACATACACACACATACACACACACAAACACACACACACACACACAAAGTGACCAGAGAGAGTACATTAAATTGATCACCCAAGCTATTGATTCATATTTAGAGTTTCCTTTATAGAGTTTTCATATTTATATAGTTTATCCCCAGGGAAAGTTATGTTCATGTTAAAGACTAAATAAATAAGTAACCTAATAATACATTATTTTTTATTATCATATTCCATTTTTAGGAAGGTACAGAGTCAAGCATTTTATATTCAAGATCAGATTAATGATGATGATACACATTTGTTTTCATTCCTTCTTAAATTTTATCTTTGTGGGCCGGGAGTTTGGTCTAGTGGTAGAGTGCTTACCTAGCATGCACAAAGACCTGAGCTGGATTCCTTGGTACCACATACATAGAAAAAAGCCGGAAGTGGTGCTGAGGCTCAAGTGGTAGAGCTCAAGCCTTGGGAAAGTCCAAGGACAGTGCTCAGGCCCTGAGTTCAAGCCCAGGACTGGCAAGAAAAATTTTTATCTTTTCACAAAACTTATTTTGTGAAAATAAAAATGATATTATTTTTGTATTTTTTATTTGTATCAGTTTTTATTTTTGCCAGTGCTGGGCCTTGAACTTAGGTCTTGGGCACTGTCCTTGAGCACATTTTGTTCGAAGCTAGCAATCTACCATTTGAGCCACAGCACCACTGTGGTTTTTACTGTGTATGTAATACCGAGGAATTGAACCCAGGGCTTCATACATGCTAGGCAAGCACTCTACCCAGTAGATCCCACTCCCAGCCCCATATATCACTTTTTTTTTTCAATTTCAGTCCTATGGCTTGAACTCAGGGCCTGGGTACTATTTTTGAGCATTGTCACTCAAGGCTAATTTGGCACCATTTTGAGCTACAGCTCCACTTCCAGATTTTTGGTGGTTTATTGGTAATAAGTCTCATGGACTCTTCCAATGGAACTGGCTCCAAACCACGATCCTCAGATCTCAGCCTCTTTAGTAGCTAGGATTATAGGTTTGAGCCACCAGCACCTGGTTATATCACATACATGTATATGTTTATGTACATAGGATTATAAATGATTACATAAATATGTAAATTATTATATATGTAATCACTTATATCATTTTAGTTTCCACAAACTATTGTCCTCTGAGTCACATTTCCTTAGGCAGTTACACCCAGAATTTTTAAACGTATGATGTCATAGTGTTCTTGCAGGCCACAAAGCTGTTCAAACATGCTTTTCTCACCTTCTCTTTACAAGGGCTGAGAGCAGCTTTGCCCCTTATATTTTCCATTCTTTTCATTCTGTTTGCTGTCTTCTGTGCTGTCATTTCAAGATTATTCACAGTGAAGTACAGCGTGGGAAGAGGTTGGATCGAATGCTCATGAAGGTTTTGAATGCATTTCATTTTAGAGATCCCTGCCTGTCAAAACTATTCTCCTCTTTTTAATAGTTAGAGCAAATTCTCCCCAATTCATTTCAGGGGTATTCTTCCCCTTTCCCTATATACTCTCTCTTCTTTTGAGCTTGTTTGAGACTCTCTTAACAATCAGATGATTTATTCCACAAATATTGACCATCTTTCTTGTGCCAACATCTGTCTGGCACTGGGGCAATTAGAAGGACAGTAACAGGGTCCTTCCCAGAAAGAGGTCTTCCTTCATTAGGGAAAACCAACATATAAACAATTACTTACATTTTAAATTCACCATTGTATTGTAGCTATTTACATAGCTACATAATATCACGCAAGACATTAGACAATCCCAAAGGGCAAGGGTTCTTCCTGTTCCTTTTGTTACTGGAGAAAGTTAACATAGGCCCTGAGTTAGGCTCGGGTGGCTCACACCTGTAAACCCAGGTACACAGGAGACTGAGATTTGAGGATCATGATTTGAAGCCAGAACAAGCAGAAAAGTCTGAAATTCTTATCTCCTAGTAATCACTACAAAACCCTAAGTGTGAGCTAAGTGCTAGCCTTTACCATACAAAAGCTCCGCAGTTTAATGCAGTCCCACTTATCCAGCCATTCTCTGATTTGTTGTGATTCTTGGTCCTTATTAAGAAAGTTTCAACCTGTGCCAAGGAGGCCTAGTGTATCTCCTATTCCTTCCTGTAAAGTTTTCAGTGTGTCAGCTTTTACCTCCAGGTCTTTGATCCATTTGGAGTTAATTCTAGTGCAAGGTGACAAAGAAGGATCCAACTTTAGTTTTCTACAGGTGCTTAACCAGTTCTGCCAGCACAACTTGTTGAAGAGGCTGTCTTTCTTCCATTCTATTTTTTTGGCTCCCTTGTCAAAGATTAGGTGGCCATAGGTCTGTGGTTTAATATCTGGGTCCTCAGTTCTATTCCATTGGTCTTCAGGCCTGTTCTTGGGCCAGTACCAACCTGTTTTGAGAATTATAGCTCTGTAATAGAGTCTAAAGTTTGGAATTGAAATTCCTCCAGCGCTGTTCTTTCTGCTAAGAAGTGTTTTTGGTATACGGGGTCTTTTATTATTCCATATGAAATTTTGAATTGCCTCTTCTATTTCTTTAAAGAATGCCATTGGGATATTGATGGGTATTGTGTTGAATTTGTAGATAGCCCTTGGCAAGATTGTCATTTTCACAATGTTGATTCTTCCAATCCAGGAGCATGGGAGGTTTTTCCATTTCCTTAGTTCTGCTTTAATTTCCTTTTTTTAGGGTTTTAAAGTTTTCATCAAAAAGGTCCTTTACTTTCTTAGTTAAGCTAATTCCTAGGTACTTTATTTTCTTTGAGGCTATTGTGAAAGGAGTTACTTTCCTGATTATTGCCTCATTCCTCTCACATAGCTAGTAAATTAATTAGGAAGCCTACAGAGTGGGAGAAGATCTTCATCAACCAAACAACGGACAAAGGCCTCATATCTAAAATATATCAACAACTCAAAAAATTGAATCACTCCAAAAGTAATCTCCAAAGTAACAAACCATCCCATTAAAAAATGGGCCAAAGACTTAAAGAGAGTCTTCTCTGAAGAAGAAACAAAAACGGCCTATAGACACATGAAGAAATGCTCAACATCTCTGGTCATAAAAGAAATGCAAATCCAAACAACTCTAAGATTCCACCTCACTCCAGTTAGAATGGCCAGAATCAGGAAAATGAATAACAACAGATGATGAAGGGGATGTGGCCAGGAGGGATCACTACTACACTGTTGGTGGGAGTGCAAACTCATTCAACCACTATGGAAAGCAGTGTGGCAGTGCCTCAAAAGGCTAAACATAGAACTCCCCTATGACCCAGCAATTCCACTACTTGGCATTTACCCAACCATCCAGAAACAAGGGCATACTAAATCCACTAGTACAACAACGTTCATTGCAGCACTATTCACCATAGCAAAGATATGGAACCAACCTAGATGTCCCTCAGTTGATGAGTGGATCAACAAGTTGTGGTATTTGTACACAATGGAATTCTATGCTGCTGTCAGAAAGAACGACATCGACCCATTTGTTAGGAAATGGAAAGACTTAGAAAAAATCCTATTAAGTGAAGTAAGCCAGACTCAAAGGAACTTAGGCTCAATGGTTTCCCTCACTTGTCATAATCAGTAGAAACCTTGGGCTCTACTAGCAGAGATCTGCAATAGAGCAAAATCTTGATACATAAGGCCATATAGTATGAAGCTAATTGAAAGGACCTCCAGGATATTGAAACAAAAGCCATATAATGAATGATTGTTGTCCTTAATGTACTATGTTGTCTCTCATCTCCTTTGCTGTCCCTTGCGTATCTCATATTGTTACAGTATCTCACTTTGTTATCTGATATATTGAATTTATTTGTATTTGGTTATTTGAAATTTGATAGGGAAGGAGGGAAAACCAAGACGGGTGGGGGGGTGGGGGGGAGTGTACTGGGTACCAAGACATGTGAAAGGGTATTGATGGATGTGAATTAATGCACCTTCTATCTGGCAAATATCATGTAACCCTTTTATTAATTACAATAAAAAATTTTAAAAAAAAAAGAGTGCTAGCCTTGAGTGATAAAACTAACGCGCCCAGCCCCTGAGTTCAAGTCTCCTTAGGGGAGCCAAAACAAAATTATATATAATACATCATAATAATAAATATAAATGTAATTGATAACACGTTATATATTTTAATAAATATATAAGTGCATCATTATATTTATAATTATTCACATATCCATATTATTTCTTCCAAGGCATCATACAATCCTGAGAGCAAGGATTCTGCCTGCTCCTACAGCAATTAAATGAAAGAGTGAACTATGATGAAGCTGTTTCCCTTTAGAAAGATCTAATATATATGCATATATAGTCCTAATATATCTGAATATATGTATACACACATATTATATACTATTTCTGACCAATGTTGATATTATGTATATGTATACATATATAGATCTAATATACATGCATATAGATATGTATATATGTATGCACATACAAATACATATATTGTCTCTTGCCAATTTTTATAGTCCTTAATCATTGGAGATTCTCATCACTTCCAACTCCATTTGAGATTTAGTTAGTGAAAGTGTGCCAGCCTGGCAAACACAATGCCCTGAGTTTGGTCGTCAGTTTGGTCTCCCCTTCCTGCCCTCCCCCCCACAAAACAAAGCTAAAATGGAAAGATGACTACAAGCTCTACCTTTAATTAAATTTAAGCATGAATATTTTAAATATAAATATATGCTTTGGTATATGAGATTATGCATAATGATTATGCAACTACTCTCCTAACAGAACTAACATCTCTTCAGCATATCTAGACTGTATCCTGTTGCTCTCTACCTCCAACACAGACTCTTCCATCCACATAGGGCTTACATTTCACAGAAGCTTGGGGGTCAGATATCTGGTCTACCAGAGTCTTCTATTTCTGAGCCCTTTGCCATCTGGTTCTAGGACGACTCTACTGACAGGAGGCAATTATTGCTTCCTTGTTGCCATTCTCACTCTACCAGCTAAACTCCTCCCACCAGAGTGAACCCTGTCACAGCCAATAACTCAGGACAGAGCTGACCTACAACAGTTAACAGAAAGAATGAGCTCTCAGTCTTTTGCATTCCCAGACAGATCTAATTATTATTGAAGGTTCTAAAATTTCAGAGTGAGAATAGATGTTAAAGATCATTCAGCTACCTTCATTATGAAAGTAAGATCTGCAACATATTAATAAATATTAAATGGGGTTGGAAGATGGCACCGAGACAATAGGGACTAGGCTAGCTCTCTCCCACAAAAAGAATCAGGGAATCCCACGAGCCAACTGCCTTAAGAAATCCACAACAACAAACTCCAGAAGCAACAGAGAAGGACTCAAACCAGAAATGAAATCCAGATAAAGCTTACATCCAACTTTCTCAAAGAATTCCAAACGCGAGGACCCCTCCCCCGCCCCTCTCTGCCAGCTCCAAGCCGGGAAAAGCTGTGGTGGAGGGCGCTAGGCCCAAGAAGCCCTGAACTCCAGCAATGCTGGAACCCACACAGACCGGGCGCAGGCAGCACAGAGTGGCGGAGACCAGAGAGGAGGTGAACGACCCTCCAACACCGCGGAGCAGCTCACAGCCAAACCCCACCAGTAAGTAGCCCAGCGGGTTCCCCCAAACCCATCAGGAAAGTAGAGCTGGTGGTGAGCTATAGAACTTAACCCAGATCCCTTCTCCCCACACAAGAAAGACTGGCAAGTGCAGGGGCCAAGTAATTCAGAATCCTGCCCCTACCCCCAACACCCCCTCCCCCAGGCCATTGACTGGAGATTGACAGGCAGGAGGGCGCTAAGACCCAGCACCCCACCAAAGGGGGCAGAGGTGTCCCTGCTCCCACCTGCCCAACAGCCTCCTCTCCCAGGCCACTGAAACTGGAGACTGAGGGGCGCTGAGACCCTGCCTTCCAACAGGGGGTGGAGTGTGTGGATCACCAGCATCTGGATCACCCTAACCTAAGTGGGGAGCCTGCCTGCTGGGAGTTCCCAGCATGACAGCACCAAGGGGCCCCCCCATGGAGTGACAGAAAGACTCCCAGCCAAAGCAGCTGAAACACAGGTGGGAGCTGAAGGGCAGACCAGCAGGGGCTGAGCTCAACCACTGAGAGCCAGAAAGGCGTGGCTCTGCCCTCAGAGCCCACATCCTGGGCTGGGCCCCGCCCCTGGGAGCAAGGCAGACAAACTAGCCATCTGCCTGGCTACCTGAGACTGAAGAGAGCAACTCCATCCTATGGCCCACTGTGGGGTCACTGGTTGGGCTGAGAGCTAGCCATGCAGCGGCACACAGCCTCTGGGAACAGGCTGAACACCTATAAAAGCTGCAAACTCTGACCTAGTCAGTGGAGGAACTAATTTGGCTGAGAACCACAGGTATACACAGAGTCCCAGAATCACCAGTCCCAAGCCAAGTAAAGACCACCACCTAACGACCACAGAGCGAACCTACAACAACAGTCCTCATTGCTTTGCAAAGCGCAACGACAACTTCAACATATATAAATAATCAAAGTCCCACACAAAGCCCAAAAGGAAACAAGGGCAAGGAGATGAGAGAGATGTCACCATCCCAAGAAATGAGACCTGAAGCGACACGAAATATGATTCTATTCAAGGAGATGATTGTGGACATGACTAAACAGGTTAAAGCAGAGTTACAAAAACAATTCCAAGAATATAAGCAGGAAATTACCAAGGAGCTCCTCAAATTCAAAAGCAAACTGGAAGTAAAGATTAATACCCTCTCAGCAGACATGAGCAGCTCAGTGTCTACAATGCAAGCAAAAATGGATGCATTAAGCAACAGATTGACTGATATGGAGAATAGGACAACAGGAATGGAAGATAGAATGCAAGAGCTGGAACAGAGAATCATCAGTCTGGAGAAGCAGTCCGAATTCACCAGAGACCTCCAGGACGTGGCAGGCACAGCCAAGAAATATAATCTTCGTATTATAGAGATTGATGAGGAGGCAGAGTACCAGGACAAAGGAATGCAACCCTTATTCACCAAAATCATAACATAGAACTTCCCCAACCTCAAAAGGGAAAATACTCACATTATTGAAAGTTTCAGGACTCCAAACAGGCAAGATCCTAGAAGGAACTCATCTAGACATATCATAGTAAAGACAGGAGACCCAAATACCAAGGAATTGATCTTAAATGCTGCAAAAACAAAGAAAGAGCTATACTGCAATGGGAAAAAAAATTCAAATTACAGCAGATCTCTCCACGTAAACCCTAAATGCAAGAAAACCGTGGGAAAACATCATTGATGTCCAAAGAGAAGCTTTATGAATACGTGCACAGTAATCCAGCATTACAAAAATATTAATTGATCGAGAACAAATTGTAGAACATCATGAACCCCCATCAAGAAGCAAATATCTATAATTCACTAAACACAAAAGGGGGAAAAAAGAGAAAGAAAGAAACCTAGAAGTAAAAATAAATAATGACAATGGACACTGACCACTTCTCCATAATTTCCCTAACTGTGAACGGGCTGAACAATCCAATCAAAAGACACAGAGCAGCAGACAGGATTAAGAAACACCACCGATGCATATGTTGCCTCCAAGAGACCCACGTCACTGCCAAAGACAGAAACAAATTCCAAGTGAAAGGATGGAAATGAATTTTCCACTCCAATGCACCAGTAAAAAAAGCAGAAGTAGCAATCTTAATCTCCAACAAAATTAACTTCTCAGTAAAATCAGTACATGAAAATAAAGACGGCCAGTACACATTAGTAAAGGGTACAATCCATACCCTCAATATTACAGTTATAAACATTTTCTCCCCCAACACGGGAGCACCCAAATATGTCAAAAGAAACTCTCTTAGAATTACAGAACAAGATAGACTCAAACACAATCATAGTGTGAGACTTCAATATGCCACTCTCAACAAATGACAGGTCAACTCAAGAAAAATTAAGCAAAGACACCATTGACTTAAATGACACCATAGCCCAGCTGGGCTTAACAGATATACACAGAGTCTTCCATCCAACGGAGAAACTTTTTACATTTTTCTCAGCAGCACATGGAAAACACTCCAAAATAGATCATATAATAGTTCATACAGAAAACTTAAGCAGATACAAGAGGAGTGATATAATCCCATGCACTCTATCTGACCACAGTGGAGTCAGACTAATTCTGAACAATACAGTAAAAGTCAAAAACCATTCAAACACTTGGAAGCTGAACAACACACTTCTGAATAATCACTGGGTTACAGATCAGATCAAAGAACAAATTCAAAACTTTCTTGGATGTAATGACAATCAAGAGACATCACAAAGGAACTTATGGGACACAGCAAAGGCAGTTCTAAGGGGCAAATTTATCACACTAGGAGCACATATTAAAAAGACAGAAAAAGAGCATGTAAATAACCTAAAAAAGAAATTGAAACACCTAGAGGAGCAAGAAAAATTAATTCTAAAACAAGTAGAAGGACAGAAATAACAAAAATAAAATCAGAAATACCAGAAATTGAAATAAGATCTATTATACACAAAATTGATAAATCAGAAAGTTGGTTCTTTGAAAGAGTCAACAAATTTGACAACCCCCTAGCAAGATTAAGGAGATTCAAAAAAAGAGAGGGGAGACTCAATGAACAAGATTAGAGACCCCACGGGAATAATCACAACTGATATCCAAGAAATTCAGTCCATTATGAGTAAGTACTATCAGGGCCTATATTAAAAGAAGCAAGAAAATCTAGTAGAAATAAATATAGGCTACCCACATTAAACAATGAAGAGGAAAATAAATTGAACAAGCCAATTTCATACAATGAAATTGTAGAAGCAATCAGGGAAATGCCAACCAAAAAGAGCCCAGGTTCAAATGGTTTCACTGTGGAATTCTACAAGACGTTTAAAGATGAAATAACACCTATACTCTTGAAACTCTTCTGAGAAATAGAAGCAGAAGGAGAAATACCAAACTCATTTTATGAAGAAAATATTACTCTCATCCCCAAACCAGAGAAAGACCCAACCAAAAAAGAAAACTAAAGGCCTATCTCTCTAATGAACACAGATGCAAAGCTCCTCAATAAAATACTAGCCAATGGAATCCAGAAACAAATTTTAAAAACTATACACTACAATCAAGTAGGCTTCATCCCACAGATGCATATCAATCAATGTAATACAGCACATCAATAGAGCTAAGGATAAAAATCATATGATAATTTCTCTAGATGAGTAGAAGGCATTTGACAAAATACAACATCCATTCACGTTGAAAGCACTAGAAAAAATAGGAATAAGAGGTGCATTCCTTAAAATAATTAAAGCCATTTATGACAAACCTACAGCCAGGATTATACTAAATGGTGAAAGACTGGAACCATTTAACTTAAAATCAGGAACTAGACAAGGATGCCCACTCTCTCCACTTCTCTTCAATATAGTGCTGGAACCTTTAGACAGAGCAATAAGGCCAGAAAAGGGCATCAAAGGGATCCACATAGGGAAAGAAGAAATTAAATTATCCCTATTTGTAGATGACATGATCCTCTACTTGAATGACCCAATAAGCTCCACTCTCAAACTCCTAGAATTAATAAACTACTTTAGCAAATCGTCAGGATACAAAATTAACCTTCAGAAGTCAGTAGCCTTCTTGTGACCAACAATACACAAACAGAAGGCCAAATCAAGAAAATGATCCCATTCGCAATAGCCCCCAAAAGAATAAAATACTTAGGAATTAACTTAACCAAAGATGTAAAGGAATTATTTAATGAAAAGTATAAAAGCCTAACAAAAGAAATTAAAGAGGACACCAGGAAACGGAAAGACATCCCATGCTCATGGGTAGGGAGAACCAACACAGTGAAAATGGCTATAATTCCAAAATTGATATACAAATTCACTGCAATCCCCATCAAAATCCTGAAGACATTCTTTACTGAAATAGAAGATACAATCCAAAGGTTCATATGGAACAAGAAAAGACCTAGAATAGCCAAAACAATTCTAGGCAAAACGCGTAATGCAGGTGGTATTACAATACCAGAATTCAAACTCTACTATAGAGCCAAAATAACATGGTACTGGCGCAAAAATAGACCAGAAGATCAGTGGAACAGAATAGAAGATCCAGAAATAGAACCACATACCTATAGTCAACTTGTATTTGACAAAGGAGCCAAAGATATACAGTGGAACAAACACAGTCTATTCAATTGTTGGTGCTGGCAAAATTGGGCAGCCACATGCAGAAAACTAAAAATTGACCCTAGCCTTTCACCATGAACAAGCATTAACTCAAAGTGGATCAAAGACCTCAATGTCAGATCGGAAACCGTGAAACTGCTACATGATAAAGTAGGAGAGACAGTGGAACTCATAGGCACATGCAAAAGATTCCTGAACAGAATCCCAGGGTCACAACATATTGGAGAGGGACTCGATAAATGGGACTACCTAAAAATAAAAAGGTTCTGCACAGATAAAAGCAAAGCCACAAAAGTAGAGAAACAGCCAACCAACTTGGAAAAGATATTTACCAATAATACATCTGACAAATGCTTAATATCCAGTATCTACAGGGAACTCAAACCCAACAAACCATTCACTAAATGGGAAAGGGAACTAAAGAGAGACTTATGAAAAGAAGAGATTAAATTGGCAGAAAAGCATAGGAGAAAATGTTCATCATCCATGGTCATAAAGGAAATGCAAATAAAAACAACCCTAAGATACCACTTTACCCCAACAAGAATGGCCAAGATTTTGAACTCAGACAACGACAGATGCTGGCAGGGTTGTGGAGAAAAAGGAACCCTGCTGCACTGCTGGTGGGATTGTAAACTAGTTAAGCCACTCTGGAAAACAGTGTGGAAGTTTCTTAAAGAACTCAAAATAGACCTTCCCTATGATCCTGCCATACCACTTCTGGGCATCTATCCTGAACATCACAACCCAAGATATTATAAGGACACCTGCTCAGCTATGTTTATCTCTGCACTATTCAACATAGCCCGGCGATGGAAACAATCCAGGTGCCCTACTGCAGATGAATGGATACAGAAAATGTGGTATATATATACAATGGAATTCTACATAGCCAACAGACCAGATAAAATAATGGCATTTGCAGGGAAGTGGATGAATCTAGAGCAAATCATGTTGAGTGAGACAAGTCAAGACCTAAGGAACAAAAGGCGCATGGTATCCTTAATATGTGGCTATTAAATCCAAATAGTACAAGAGCGAGGACTCAATATTTGCATACCCAATGCAAGGACATGGTATTGGAAATATAAACACAACTACATAGACATAAAAACCTATGACTCTATAGACATAATGTTTTATTAGCTAGATTAATAGGTATCTATGATATACAAACCCTTAGCCTAATTTTGATTATGTTCTAAAAACTAAGTGCCAGTGATTGTATATAGAGATTTTCTTCTTCAACACTTGTTACACATGTAATTTGAAATATGATGTAAAAATCAATGTTAATAAATTCTTTAATAAAAATATTAAATGTCACAGAAAGATATCCATCCTCACTTGGGGCCTCTCTGAAGTAGTTTCCTCTTGCACAGTCCTGAGTGCATTTCCTTAGAGATACAGGGACCTGCAGTGGAAGGGTGTATGGCCCTGATTGGATTACTTCTTCCAGCCTTTTTTGTCTTTGGGTCTGTCCATCTTCTGGGTACAGGGTGTCTTGGGCCTCTGAGGGCTGCTCTTGCAGGGCAAGGACTTGACTCTCACCTAGAAGTGTCTGCCATATTGACCATATGCAAGTGGGTTTTCCAAGTTTCATTATTATACAAGGAAGCTGGTACTTGAGGTATCCCATGGTAGCTGGGGAAATACAAAAGAAAGGGCAGATAAATGAAGAAAGGAAAGGAGGAAACTTGTAGGCATACTTTTCAGTGTACATAAGTGAAAAATAGACCCAGGGAAATCAAGGCAACAGGATGGGCTGAGAGTACTAGGGAAGGAGTGACATTGATCAAGTTATTATGTGGAAGTCATAAACTGACCGGATCATAAAACAATAGTAATGATAAAAATAAATTTACATTTTTCATCACTATTTTCCTTTCAAATTCTGACAGCTTTGGTGTCAAAGAAAAAAAATACGTTATTTGTTAAAAAATGTATTTGGAAAGTCTATCCTTTCTCAACAATGATGGTAATGTTCCCAAATAAAAAAATACTAGTCTTTTTTTTTTTTTTTTTGGTACTGGTCCTGGGGCTTGAACTCAAGGCCTGGGCATTGTCCCTGAGCTGTTACATTAATTACTATTAATATAGAAAACCCTAAACAATTTTAAAAATCATGAAAAGATCTAGTACAAGTGCAATTTATCCATCCCAATGTCTTTGAGTATTTTAAAGGAGTCTAGTGGCGCACATCTGTAATCCTGGCTACTTAGGAGGCTGAGATATGAAGGTCTTGATTCAAATACAGCATAAGTAGGGAAAGTCTAAGTGACTCTTCACTTCACTTAACCACCGAAAAAGACAGAACTGAAGCTGTGGCTCAAGAGGGAGTGCACAGCCTGGAGGAAAAATAATGTTAAGGGACAGAACCCCAGCCCTAAGCTCAAGCCGTAGGCTCATTATACACACAGCAAACAACTTGAATATATGTCTTACAGATAATCTTACAGATACATACTGCCTAAAGGCTTCTAGTCAGTGTTCTAGTAGACTGTTCTATGAATTGGTATCACCTAACCTGGGTCCTTTTGTTTTAAATGTTATTTCAAGAGCATCTTAGATGCAATTAGAATCAAGTATTCAATAATTCCATTTGTTAGCCTGTACTGTCTGCAAGTGGATTACAGTAAACGCATGTAGAGATTAGTTTTATAAAAATACAAATAATTACCATATTGACAATAACAGACATTTTGGAGTGTCACTTAATAACTTGGTTTCATTCTTAGGGTTTTGTATTAGTGCCCTCTCTATGAGATAAACATTATTCATTCTCTTTAAGCAAGGAAGCAAATAATACAGTCAAAATTTGTGACTAAGTTCTGGCTTTCAAAATCATGCTAAAAGTAAGCAAAAATAAGCTATATGTTTTAATTTAATTTTTTGCTAGTCCGAGGGCTTGAACTCAGGGTATAGGCACTGTCCCTAAGCTTCTTTGGCTAAAGGAAAGTGCTCTACCATTTGAGCAACAACACCACTCGCTGCTTTTTCTGTTATGTGGTACAGAGAAATTGAACCCAGGGCTTCCTGCAATCTTGGCAAGCACTGTACCGCTAAGCTATATTTCCAACACTGTATTTAAATTTTTAAGACTTTCCCTAACATCCTGTCTAACTGTTTTTTGTTGTGTTTGTAAGTAAATACTCAAGACTGGTAATTTATCAAGAAATTGATTTCATGCAGCTCTCAAGATTGATTGGTCCTGGATTGAAGGGTCAAGTATGATGCAGGCCAGCTTGTTGGAGGGGTCTATGCAAGGCCCCAAGATAGCTTGGATGAGGCAGAGCCCAAGATAGCTTGGATGAGGCAGAGTAAGCTTTTCATCATGGGTCTTTTCTTCTGAAAATGCTACTAATGTGCTAATGATTTTATTTAATGCTAATTATCTCCCTAAGACCTTACCTCTCTATAGGTCCCAGCATTTGACTTTGAAGATTTCATTTCAAGATGACCTTTAGAGACAATGAATACTTAAATTATAGAAAATTGTGTTGAAAATGAGAGAGAGAGAGAGAGAGAGAGAGAGAGAGAGAGAGAGAGAGAGAGAGAGAGAGAGAGAGAGAGGAAGAGAACTTCTTTAAGGGTATTTCCGAAGGGGGAGAGTAGTAAGATACACAACTCATCATTTATTGAGGTATGAGCCTCCTGTATTCATGCCTAAATCTCTCTCTGTGTGTGTGTGTGTGTGTGTGTGTGTGTGTGTGTGTGTGTGTGTGTGTACACCAGTCCTGAAGCTTGAATTCAGGGCCTGGGTGCTGTCAGTGAGTTTTTGTGTTCAAGGCTAACACACTTCAACCATAGCTCCACTTACAGCCTTTTGGTGGTTAATTAAGAGTCTTTTAAGACTTCCTGGCTGGGAACTTGCAACCTCAGCTCACAGACTTCTGAGTGGCTAGGATTACAGTTGTGAACCACTGATGCCCAGCTCTAAGTCATTTTTATTAGCAAAAAACCTGCTAGTATTGTGTCAATTAACACATTTTTACATCTGGGTACTGGAGGCTCACACCTGTAACCCTAATTACCTAAGAGGCTGAGATTTGAAGACTAAAGTTTGAGCAAGCCCAAGCAGAAAAGTCCCTAGATTCTTATTTTCAATGAACCTGTAAGTGGAATGATTTTCATTCAAGCTGTAAGTGGAGTTGTGTCACCAAGTGGTAGAGTGCCAGGATTAAGCAGAACGATTAAGGGACTGTGCCAGGTCCTAAGTGCTATCTACTGGCACACACAGAAAACATTTTTACGGGATATTCATTTGTAAATCACCAGGAATATACAGAAGTGGCCTTTTTAAAAAATAATCCCTATGAGAAAAGTAAGAGTCTATTCTTCTATTATGATTAATTAGTTGTGCAAAGAGATTACAATTCCATGCCAGGTTATAAGTATACAGCATCTTGATCATTATCACTCCTTTCATTGTCAAGAGCCTATTAAGACATTGCTATAAGCTTGGAGAAAAAGTCTTGGTTTGGAAGTAACATCAGACTGTGAAAGTCAGAGTATGCTTTCAGAAGAGATGGGATTTGAGGGGAATCTGGAAAGAAGGGGAACACAGAGGCAGGTAGAAAGGAGAAATCCAACCTCAAGCATTCCCAGGGAGAATCAGAAAAGAAAGGCAGCAAGAGATTGAGGTACATTTTAATCCTATTTAAGATTTGCTGCTAGCTATCAGGCACCTTCAGCTTCTCCTCCATTGTCCTGGGCACACAACCGAGAAATTTAACCCAATACTTGTAACAAGATAATCAAAGTACGACAGGAGGAGTTAAGCTATAAAAATATATATAAGCTATAAAAATTGTATAACTCATTCCAAAGCTAATCACAAAAATAAATCCTTTTCTATTTCATGCTATTCACTCTGGCTCTTCTATTATACAGGCTGTAGAGATCTGCCTGCGTACTCAACACAAACCAGACTCCAAGAGAAAAAGTACTTCCTTTCCAATATACCATTGTACTTTAAAAAAATACCAGTACCAAGAAACTTATTTTTAGCATATCACTTCTGTAACATGTTCTTGTAGAATATTTTTTTTTCTTGGCTTCTCAGGAGGGAGAGTCACTTTCCAGTCAAGAGAGTGGTGGGTAATTATGGTTTTCTAGAACCAAATTCAGAATGAGTTCCAGCACTCAATTCAGCCCCAAACAGAACCGAATGGAGGAGGCAGAACTCCTGTCTTTGTGCTCTCTGATAATGGTGTGTGGGAGAGGGGTTGTTGAGGGATGTGCATAGGAGTTGGAATAGATTGAAATTGTAATTGCAGCTGGCTATTGATGGCTCACACCTGTAACCCACCTATTCAGGAGGCTGAGATATATGAGATCCCAATTGCAAGTCAGTCTGGGCAGGGAAGTTCGTGAAACTCTGATCTCCAAGTAACCAGCCAAAAACTAGAAGTAGAGCTGTGGTTCAAGTGGGAGAGCACTTAGCCTTGAGCACAAAAGTTCAGTGCTTAGGTCTTGAGTTCAAGCCCTAGGAGCATCACACACATAAAAATGTACAATCAAAACTCTGTGTGTGTGGGAGGGGTGCAGGGAGGACAGGTTTTAAATCCGATTTCATCCAGAAGAATCCAGGCCAGGTTTGGCAGACAGTCTTTCCAAAGATGGGCATTGTAGTCTCATCTGATCACCCACAGATCCTTTCTGAAGCACAGATCAGCACACCAATCATTGTCGTTTTTCAAGGGAGGAGCCTGTGACACCCCCCCCCCCACCTCCCATCCTATTATTCTATTGACATTATGGATTTCTGCCTTTGAAACATCCTCAGTGTCTAGCAAAGACTCCTCGGAGTGTCCTTGCTGGAAGTCCATTTCTGAATTGAAGAATCATGACCATCTGTCCTTTATTTACTTCTTGACTCAGCATAAAACAATATTTTTTTGAAATTGTCACCCTGTGAAGCGTTCAACATTGTTGCTGTCAAAATAAATGTTGTATAATACCTTTTCGGAGTTATTTATTGAACTGACATTTCGCTCTTTTCTTCCCTGCCTTCTTCCAAAAACTGACAGCAGAGTGTGGGCATGGAGGCTTAGATAATACACGATGCCCGCTGCAATCTATGTGTATTGATCTCCCTACTAAATGCTGAAAGGTCAACTGCATGAAGCCATTTTTCTGTGGGTCACGTACACAGAGATGCCTTAAGGGAGGTATGCAAAAGACCGAATGCCTGGTCAAAGCCCTTTAATTGCAGCTGAGCCAGAATCAGGCCTCAGAGATGGAGGCTAGGCCCCAACAACTGAAGAGCTCAAGAATTCAAAATAAATAAATAAATAAATAAATAAATAAACAAGCAAAGCTTGCCTAACATAAAGCATTCATCAGACTGTGGAATGCTAACATGCTATAGCATATACTAAAGCAATAGCCTTTGTGACTTCTTATTTGGAGTGTTCTTATTTGAGTGTTTTCTCAGTTCCCAACTAACCTAACTTCATGTCACAGCCTGGAGGGTAACGCAAAACATTCATAACATTTGGGTTTTTTTGGGTTTTTTTGCCAGTCCTGGGCTTGAACTCAGGGCCTGAGCACTGGCCTTGGACTTTCTCAAGGCTAGAGCTCTACCACTTGAGCCTCAGCACCACTTCCGGCTTTTTTCTATGTATGTGGTACCGAGGAATCGAACCCGGGTCTTCTGCATGCTAGGCAAGCCCTTTAACCACTAGGCCAAACTCCCGGTCCCTATTCATAACATTTGGAAAGCAACTTTCCCATTCTTCCTAGAAACATTCAGACTAAAGAATGAGAAATAGCAGACAAAATATATCATTATGAGTTTGATTCATGTTATCAAGTTCTACTGAAACCTTAACATGAGAAGTTTATTTGGGGATTTAACAAACAAAATAACTATAATAGCAAAACAAAAAAGTTTAAATGCCTTCAAGGATCAAAATCAATTCCGCAATAATAAAAAAGTTATCTGTGCAGAACAATACTAAACCAGAAAGATTGACAATAAGAGCTTAAACACAAAAGGAATAAAATATATACTGGTAGCCAGCTGTCCGTGGCTCACACCTGAAATCCAAGCTACTGAGGAGTTTGAGATCTTAAGATCACAATATGAAGTCAGCCCAGACAATGTTCACGAGACTCTTATCTCCAATTAACTACTAGGGGGGAAAAATGGAACTGGAGCTGTGACTCGAGTAGTGGAGCACTATCCTAGAGTGAAAAGAAGTTCAAGGACAGTGCCCAGTACCTGAGTTCATGCCTAAGGACAGGGAGGGAGGGAGGGGGGGAGAGAGAGAGAGAGAGAGAGAGAGAGAGAGAGAGAGAGAGAGAGAGAGAGAGAGGGGGGGGGGGAGGGAGGGGGAGAGGGAGGGGGAGGAAGGGAGAGAGGGAGGGGGAGAGGGAGGGAGGGGGAGAGGGAGGGAGGGAGGGGGAGAGGGAGGGAGGGAGAGAGGGAGGGGGAGAGGGAGGGGGACAGAGAAAGAGAGACAGAGAGACAGAGAGAACAAAATGACAAGGTAGGCTCTTGTGTATCTGTAATAGCCCTGAATAAATGAACTAAACCATTCAAGAAACACCAACTGGAGGGACTGGGAGTGTGTTCTAGTGGTAAGAGTACTCACCTAGCATGCATGAAGCCCTAGATTCGATTTCCCAGAACCACATACACAGTAAAAGCCAGAAGTGGTGCTGTGGCTCAAGTGGTAGAGCTCTAGCCTTGAATAAAAAGTGTCCAAGGACAGTGCCAGAGCCATGAGTTCCGGTCCCAGAACTGGCAAAACAACAACAACAAGAACCCACAAACCGGAAAGGAATACAAACCCATTAGACTGCTACCTGTCAACAAGATACTCATTTTACCATTTTACACACACAGATTGAAAATGAAAGATAGGAAACGTTTTGCGTGCAAATGGAAACCAATATGAGCAGAAATAAACAAATTAGACTTTCTATTCATAGCAGCAAATCTATATTGGGTAAATGTTCTACATAGACATTTCTCAAAAGCAGATGGACAGAGCGCCAGTGAGTAAATAAAAGAATCTGCAACATCACAAATCATGAGGGAAATGGAAATAAAACCACAGTGAGTCCATCTTATCACAGACAAAATAACTATCATCAGAATGAGCCAAGAACTCATGGCATATACCACAAAATCAAGAAAAGTAAGGGTTGGTGAGTGGAAGAGTGCTGATCTACAGGCATTGTATTCAGAGCCTGCTTTGTTAAATGGCAACTCCTTTGTACACAACTACTTGAAGATAATGTTTTAAGAACGATAAAACTGGTGGGGATGCAGAGAAACTGGATACTACACACTGTTGGTAGAAATGAACATTGCTGCATTCATTATGGAAAATAGTGTGTAGAATTTTTCCATAAAACTGGGACAGGGGAAAGCCAGCACATACTCCAGCAATTCTTCTGTTGTGTTTATTGTATCTAGAGAAAATGAAATCAACACAGCAAAACTGAAAACTGGTTAAAAAAGTAGAATATATATATATAATGCAATATTATTTATTTACCCCATGAAACCAGTGAAATTCTATTGTTTTCAGTAACATGGGTGAATCCACAGAACATAATGTATAATTTCTGTAATGACAAATACTATGTTTTCACACATGGAAGATAAAACTATTGATTTCCCAGAAGAAAGTTTGACAGTGTGCATTTGGACAGCATAAGAGTACAGCTATGATTCATAACAATTAATTGTATATTTCAAAAGTACAAACAAAGATGATTTTAGCTGTTATCATCACAAAGAAATCATAAATATTTGAGGTGGTGTCTTGATATATTATTAAGTATTGTATATATTTAGGAAACATCACATGGTACCAAATAATATATCCAGATTAATTTGTATCTATTACAAAATGTGCACATAGGTTTTTGAAATTCGCAAACAAAAATGAAAACATTCTGGATTATATGTATATAGACAAGTTAACTAATGGAAGATATAATGGATTAACTCTTGTGAACAGCTAACAAATAGTTGAACCACATAAATACCTGAAAACTGACATTTTGTTGGTGGTGGTGGTGGGGAAACACATAAAGAAGGGTGGGTAAATGCAGGCATTATATTCAGTATAGATACGGGCAAATGTAAATGTGTCACTCAAGACTGAATGGGATTGAGAAAGAATCGGAGAGAACAAAAAATGGGGGGAGAGCACTGATGAAGATGAACACGTAATCTGACTTGCTGAATCAAAACTCCTTTGTACAACCACTGAAAGATAATAAACATTTTTTTAAGCAGAAAGCAACAATATTGTGACCTCTTTCAAAGTGAATGTCACGAGAATGACTAAAGGATAGTGTTAGCTTTTCCAAAATGGTTGATGTCTTTTCTGATGTCTTCCCTAAGAATGCTAAAGTTCCTGTAAGAAAATTAGGTAGCATGATATTTTTTGAGACACTAAACAGAGCAAATAAAGGAGACAAACATGATTTAAAATAAGTGAAGTATTATTTAATCAACTCTAGAATTAGATAAATCCCTAGAGCTGGTGATGTAGTATAAAATAGATGTACTTTTTATCATAAAAAGACAAGGCAGATAGCTGTTAGAAAATTATTTCCAGAAAACTTAATTTGGTTAATATTCTGTATATTGCTGGTATTCTCCAAAGTACCAAGTGACAAGAGCTACACCCAAGATTTGGCCAGTATTCTTGATGAGAGACTAATTAAATAATTTGGGAAATTATTTAATTTGCCTGCCACCTGTGCATATTTTGGGATTTTTTTTTGCAAGCATTATGCCTTTCTGAGAATTTATCTTTCTCTAATTTTAAAAATGTTAAAAATTAAGTCTCAATGGCTCATGCCTATAATCCTAGTTACTCAGGAGGCTGAGATAAGAGGATCACAGTTTGAGGCCAGCCCACGCAGGAAAACCTGTGTGGCTCTTATCTCCAATTAACTACCCAAAAAGCTAAAAGTGGACCTGTGTCTCAAGTGGTAGATTGCAGGCATGGCGCAAGCAAAGCTCAGCGACAGCAACTTGGCCCAACACAATACAAACTAAAAACAAAAATGGAAAAACTAGAATAGTCTTAAAGATAAGACTATTATGTAAATATTAATAAAATACAGATAAGCAAAACATTTTAGAAAGAAGATAAGTTTCGTCACTTCATGTTTATTTAGCTCCTTAGTTCTAAAGTTCCTTGCCATTGTAAAAAAAGGCATTAAGACAAAGAAATTGAAAAATTAAAACATAATTCAAGATAATTGTATAGACAGGGAAATGAAAAACTACTTACATAGAGAGGTATGGTCTTATAGTCTATAATGTAATGTGTGTGTTCATATTTTAAAAATCTGGCTCACATCTGTAATCCTAGCCGCTCAGGAGGCTGAAATTTGAGGCTTGTGATTTGAAGCCAGCCAAAGAGGCAGAAATAGCCCCATGAGACCCTGATCTCCAATTAACCACTCAAAACCCAAAAGTGGTGCTGTAGCTCAAGTGGTAGAGCACTAGCCTTGAACACAGGCTCAGGGACATGATTCAGGGCCTGAGTTCAAACCCCACTGATCAAAAAAAAATAAGGAAAAGTAAAGAAGAATCTGAGTAAACTTTGGGAATACTTTATTCAAATTCTGCAACAGAAATAATGAATTAAAAATAACATTTAGATTATGCCTACCTGTTGTAAGCAAAGAGAATAACCTGTACATGACAGGGAATGAGTCTGAGGGATGATTAGAAAACTGTGAGTTACTGGATATAAATAGCCAATAGGTGGTTATGAGAACATGTAATCACAGGACAGCGCCTTATCACTGGTGTGTGCTCCCCACAGGGGCATGCGCCTGGTGCTGCTGAAACATGCTGGCAGCTTCAGGAAGCAGGGGGCCCCTGGGAGGTCTTGAATGCATTGGGGGTGATATTAAAGGGAGCAGCAGGTTGCTCTGCACTCTGCATTCTTTCTGTTTCAAAGAGCCAGAGCCAGTTGATCAGGGATCAATTTAAAAGTGTGAGTTGAAATAAATCGCTTATCCTTTATAATTTTATTCCCATGTATCTTTATATATGTGTATATATATATATATATATATATATATATTTTGCCAGTCTTGGGCTTAAGATCAAGGCCTGAGCGCTGTTCTTGGACTTTCTCAAGGCTAGAGCTCTACCACTTGAGCCTCAGCACCATTTTTGGCTTTTTTCTATGTATGTGGTACTGAGGAATCGAACTGGGGTCGTCGTGCATGCTAGGCAAGCACACTACCACTAATCCAAACTCCCAGCCCTATATGTGAATATTTATATGAAGGAAAAGCTGGGGGGGGGGACGATATGCTGTGTTAATGTGAGTGGAGTTAGTGGTGAACAACAACAAAAGTCCAGGAAATTTTTGAAGATTTTTCCAGAGAGAAGAACAATGGCTGATAAGAACGTTAATGAAGTCATTCCAGTGGTAGAAAAGATTAGGAGGAAATAAGACAAAAAGTAGATTATTTGAGAGGCTTTTGTCATACACAGTGTGTAGAATAATAAAACACTGCAGTGAAAGAACAGTCCAGAGATAAAATGTGATGGGTGTAAGACATGAACAGACAAAATGCACACATCTCTCTTAACCAGTTGGTTGTAAGAAATACTTTTTAAGTGAGCAAACAAAGTGAAACCAAGAAAGTGAACCAGAGGGCTGGGAGTTTGGCCTAGTGGTAGAGAGCCTACGTAGCATGCATGGTTTGGTTCCTCAGTACCACATACATAGAAAAAGCCAGAAATGGTGATGTGGCTCAAGTGGTAGAGTTCTAGCCTTGAGAAAACTCAAGGACAGCACTCTGGCCCTGAGTTCAAGCTCCAGAAGTGGCAAAAAAAAACAAAAATAACAACAACAAAAAACAAGAAAGTGAACCAGAGGCATTCAGCTTTTAGCTTGAGAAATTTAAGTAGATTCTCATTCTTGGAGAGATGTTGAGTTTCGTGGAGGGAAACAAAATTCACAATACAGAACTGGGTGCCAGAGGCTCACACCTGTAATCCTAGCTAGTTAGGAGACTGAGATCTGAAAACCAATTTTCAAAGCAGACGACTCTGAGAGATGTTTTTCTCCAAAAAGCAAAAAGTAGAAATGTACTCAACTACTTTTAGCAAAATAAACTAAAGGACTGTTCCTATGCCCAGAGTGTTAGTCTCAGTAACAACACAGGAAGAAAGAAAAAGGAGATGGAAAAGGAAGAAAAGGAAGAAAAGGGAGGAAGGAAGGAAGGAAGGAAGGAAGGAAGGAAGGAAGGAAGGAAGGAAGGAAGGAAGGAAGGAAGGAAGGAAGGAAGGAAGGAAGGAAGGAAGGGAAAGAAATGGGAGGGGGAGAAAGTTTAGAGTCTATACCTGTACTAGGATTACAGAGCAGTAGGAGTCTATGTTATTTTCTAGCATATAGATAAGAATAATCAATACAGGGAAGTAATTCTCCATTTAAGAATAGTATAATCTGAAAGGAAGATAAATTACAAGACAAGAAAGAGTCTTAGCAGTAGATTCAATGGCTGACACAAATGTAAAGTACCTATCTGGACTGAGCATAGAAAGAAGGGAGTACATTCTGTCTGATATTTGTATAGGACAGGAATGTATGAGGAGTGAAAATGGGAAGAAAATGAGAGATATCCATTTAATTATTGCTTAGCTTACCTAACTTTTCATGAAATTTAAAAAAATTAAGCTAATACAGAGAGGAATATAGTTAAAGAAAACAGAGTACATATGGCACCTGACTACCAGTCTTTTTGAAATCTAGAGTTCAAATCGTTCATCTCTACTGTTATTACAAGTAAAATTTTGTGCTAGGTACAGTGGTCCATGCCTGTAATCCCAGCTATTCAGGAGACTGATAACTGAGGATTGAGGTTCGAAGCCAGCCCATGTAGAAAAGTCAACCAGCAAAAAGCTAGAGCTTGAGCTGTGGTTCAAGTGATAGAGCTCTGAGTAAAAAAGCTAAAGGACAGCACCCAGGCCTTGAGTACAAAGCCTAGTATTAGCATTAAAAACTGAACAAATTGGGGCCAGGAGTTTGGCCTAGTGGTAGAGTGCTTGCCTAGCATGCACGAAGACCCGGGTTCAATTCCTTGGTACCACATACATAGAAAAAAGCCAGAAATGGTGCTGAGGCTCAAGTGGTAGAGCTCTAGCCTTGAGAAAGTCCAAGGACAGTGCTCAGGCCCTGAGCTCAAGCCCATGATTGGCAAAAAAAAAAACTAAACAAATTTTTTTCTCACCCCTAGGGATTCATTTGTGATCATCAAAGCCTTTTTATAGATAATCAAAACATAGCCACTCAAAATGTAGAAACCCCAGAAGCTTCCATGTAGAAAGCTATGAGAAAATATGAAAGGTGTAAACCCTAGAACCCAGTTCATATGTATGTGTCTTGTTATTTCCTATGAACACTCATCAGAGTATGGGGTTAAATGTTCAGGGAAGAGCACATATAAGATTAAGTATATGATGTATAACCACCAAAAACAAAACAAAAAGGTGCATGCCATAAATGAGTAATCATGCAACTCATATCCAATTATGAGTAGAACAGGAGCAAAAAAGCATTGCATAAATATTGAAAGCTTTGTGAACTGGGGTCCTAGAAGAAACCACTTTGACATGTCAAGACATGCATTAAAGATTAATGTGTAGATAGAATTTAGTTAGGCAAACACAACATGAAATATGACCCAACCAAAAAGAAGCCTAAAATATCATCATAAGAGAGAACATCTCATAAAATAACACAATAAAGAAAAATAATAAATAAAACAATCACCTATCCTTGGAGAGCTTCCCTAAAATACCTATAGACAAGGCTTGTTTACATTTGTTTTGATGAAGACCATGATAGAAACTTTCAAAGGTAACAAAATAAATGATCATGAGGGGAAGACTCAGATGAAATCCATGCATAGCTATTGAAAGATTTCAACCGAAGGTGAGAAGCGAGGCCTACTGGTTATCCAAGATCAAACCACTCATGCATAGTGGCTTTTTCTAAGGTGGGTCAGAATTTTCAAGAACAAAAAAAAAAGCTGTGTTTGGAATAGAATGTCAGATTCCCAGCAGAGATATCACAAAGCATTTTCTTTGCTAGGGCTCAGCTGTACCTGAAGACATAAAACATACGTAAGGACATGACATCACCAAGAAAGTTTCATGGTCAGGAAAATCACCCTTTTAGAAATGATTCAAAGGAAAGTTAAGTACTTACCAGAACAGCATTGTTCTAAGCTTATGCAAGCACTTCTGCAGGACTTCTATCTTCTGGAACTGCTGAGAAACAGCATGGGCACTTTATAACTTAGCAGGAAAACTTTCAAACTCAACTTCCATGTTGTTTTTTTTTTACCATTTAAAAAGAAATAAGGAAACCAGTAAATTGTTCTCCATGCTCTACCAACTTATGATTACAGTATGAAAGCTAGCTATTTTCTCTTGGTTGATACTTCAAGGAAATGATTCCTTTTTTTTCTTCCTTTAATCATGAAGAGAATTTCATATTTTACAGCAACAGTATGTTTTGTTTTGTTTAAAAATGCAGGAAAATTTCTCTCTAAAATAAGTCTATTATGAGACAGTTCAAGTATTCAGCGAATAACAAAGTTTTTTCTTAGCTAATAATAAACAGGAACATTTATTTGGCACTTACTACCTGCTGGGAGCTGTGTTAGGCACATTATTTTCATTATTTCAGGTTTCTGCTTTAAATGTCACCTTATCGGAGCATGGAGAAAATAGCACACTCCTCACTCACCTCCCTAAGCTCTCTTACTTTGTACATAACTCTTTTTCAAATTGGTAATATAATAGAAGGTTGTTAAGTTCTTTTTATCTGCCTATTTCTTCTATAATGGTGCTAGCTAGCTGTTCAATTTTTTTCCATGGACTCTTCATAATAATAAAAGACATAGACCTATCTATCACACTGTCTCAACCCATTTGGGCTGCTGTAACAGAAATGGCATGAACTAAGTGAATTATCTCCAGCAGATTTTTTGCTTATATCACTTCTGGAGGCTAAAAAGCCTGGGTGAGGGGTGCTTTCTGGTTTTGATGAAGCTGTTTTGAGATATTGGGCTGTCACATAGGGATAAAAACACTGACTTCAAAGGAATATGGCAAACAAAAAATATTTACTTCTCCCAAAGGATGTGTTACTAATAGATCCTTAAGTAGACAAACACATCTTTTATCCCTGGTGCGTTAATACCCCTCATTCTGATTGACCAGAACTTGGGTTCACAATTTTACATGATTGGCTGATGTGAAAGGTGTTAAAAGTTTATCCAAGCAGTCAACCAAAACCAGGATACCTGGTTAGAGCAGGAACTTTGTGAGAGAATAAGGGATGTGGCATAGTTAAAGTATCTTCTTGTAAGATGGATGCTGCTCTTAAAATGGCATGCTTACATTAAGCAACCCCTCTGATAGAGAAGATTCTAACTCCTGTGGTTTGTTTCAGGCATCTTCTAAATCTGACCCTGATGGGCATCAAGCACCCTCAATCCTATTTCATCTGGTCACTGTTCTCTCTTATCTGGGCTCTACCTTCAAGATCTGATCACCCCTAAAACAATCACTGCATTGAAACTTAAGTGTTCTTTCTATGCCCTTGTGACAGTCACTTACAGTCAGAATGTAGCACGTGCATCATAATAGTAACAAAATAGGTGCATGGTAAATAAAAATGTCACTGTATTTTAATACATTTTATTTTGTTTTAGTGTATAATATGCCAGTTCATTTTGGAATAGATGAGAATAAAGTGACAAGTAATCAATTCTGTTCAGTTCTGGGTGAGTATGTGAGTGTGTGTGAGTGTGTGTGGTCCTATGACCCTGCCCCAAACATCCGCTACTGTGGTTACCAGAGTTGGGAAAGACACACAAACAGGCAGAGCACAGAGCAATTTTACATCAGTGAACATCCTCTGTCTGGTACTATAATTGCTACTACACATCATTATACCCCTATAAGTGTGATTACCCATAATTATACACTTGTCCAAACCCACAGCATGTAACACACACAAGCAGTCAGGTTGGCCAGGTGTTGGTACCTCACACTTGTAATCCTGGATACTCAGGAGGCTTAGATCTGAGGATCACAGTTTGAAGCCAGCCGGGACAGGAAAGTGTGTCAGACTTTTATCACCAGTGAACCACCAAAAACCTGGAAATGGAGCTCTGGCTCAAGTGGTAGAATGCTAGCCTTGATAAAGAAGTTCAAGGACAGCACCCAGGCCCTCCGACCAAGCTCTAGTACTGGCACACAAAACAATGAAGTCTGGAATTTTTTTAACAAAATGCTTATCATCATTTAGAGTATGTCATTATAAGTAATAACAATAAGGATTACTGAGATAAACCAAAACATGAAAAGATGGTGCTAAATGAAAAAGGCAGTGGAAAACACATATTGCATATTTCTATACAGGTGAAATTTTTAGGACAGCCAAATCCATGGAGCTAGAAAAAGTAGTTCAGAGGTTTCTTAGGGCTAAGAATGAGTCGACATGGGAGGCAAATCACTGATAATTGCTATGGGGTTTCTTGCTAGGGAGATGAAAATGATCTAAAATTGGTTGTGATGGTGGTTGTACAATTTTGAAAAAGTACCAGATACCTCTGAGTTATGCACTTTAAATGGATAAGTGCTGTGCTGTGCTATGGAATGTACACCTCCCTAAAGATGTTACTTTTAAAAAGTGTACCTTCAGGAAAATATTTCTACCGATTTGGCTGTATATTAATTGTACAGAACATTGGGTCTCATTATAACGAAGAGTCTGTCTTTAAATATAGGCTTAATTCCAGAGTTCTCAAAATGCCTAGATAAAGATAAAAAAATTTCAAATCATTTTAAGTCATGGTATCCCTAATGCCAAAACCAAATATAAAGGAAATAAAAAAAAAATACAGAACATGGAAGCTACTGATTACCCATTATGCAAAAATCCAAAGTACAAATGAAAGTATGCATCACTCATACAACATACCCAAGAAGTCATATATATTCAAATGTTCAAAATTAGGAAATGGATTGCTGTATTTTTCACAGATAAGTGTAACTATTAATTTATGGGGACATGATCATGTTTATCCTTGTGGAACTATTTACTGAAAAGAATATTGATTTTGGGAATGAAGCATTTACATTAACATAAATAGAAAACTACTACTTTAGTCAAACAAAGTTTACTTCAAACCTAACATTAAGATACTTTAGGTATTTCTTTAATTTTTTTAAAATTAATTAATAATTAATTAATTATTTTTTTTGCCAGTCCTGGGCTTGGACTCAGGGCCTGAGTCCTTGGGTTCTTTTTCTCAAGGTTAGAACTCTACTACTTGAGGCTCAGCACCATTTCTGGCTTTTTTCTATGTATATGGTACCAAGGAATTGAACCCAGGTCTTTGTTCATGCTGGGCAAGCACTCTACCACTAGGCCAAATTCCTGGCCCCTAGCTAATTTTTTTTTGCCAATCGTGGGCCTTGAACTCAGGGCCTGAGCACTGTCCTTGGGCTTTCTCAAGGCTAGTGCTCTACCACTTGAGCCACAATGCCACTTCCAGCTTTTACTATGTATGTTGTACCAAGGAATCTGCAAGTACTCTATCACTAGGCTAAACTCCCAGATGAAAACTTTAATTTTAAAAAATTAAAAAAATAGCAACTCCCGTGGCTCACACAGGTAATCTCAACTGCTTGGGAGGGTGAAGTCTGAAGATCAGACAGGACTTCACAGCCCTTTCCTGGGAAGTGGATGAAGCTAGAGTGAGTCATGTGAGTGAAATAAAGACCAAAGGAACAAAAGGCACATGGTATCCTTAATATGTGGATATTAGATCCAAACATTACAAGAGCAATGACTCAATATTCGGGTATCCAAGGTTATAGAAATGGTCTTGGAGATATAAACATAACTATATAGACATAAACATCTATGATTGGATATATATTCTATCGACATGTTATATAGATTGCTATGTATCTATGACATACAAACCCTCAGCTTAATTGTAATTATGTTCTAAAAATCTATGTGCCAGCAATTGCATATAGAGATTCCTTCTTGAATATTTGTTTATTAAACATGACATTTGAAATATGATGTAAAAATCAGTGTTAATAAAATCATTCAAAACAAAGTACCCAAGGACAGTGCCCAGGCCCTGAGTTCAAGCCTCAAGCCCCAGGACTGGCCAAAAAAAAGGGGGAAAGAAATTAAATTTTCTGCATATAAGACTAGCCTCTGTATAAGTGCAGTAAATCATTAGTAACCTGAATAAAATGTCTTCCTGTAGTCCAGGTATGTACTCCAAATCCACATTTTTTTCCCAGAGAGTCATCTAGCTCTCTGCCATACATTAGTGTCCTCTCTTCCATTCAGAATTCATTTATATGACAGTTCTTAAAAATCTCTCCGAGTGACTAGCACCAGTGGCTCATGTCTGTAATCCTAGCTACTCAGGAGGCTGAGATCTGAGGATCAGAGTTCCAAGATAGTCCATGACTTTCACTCGGAGAGATTTTTAAGACATTTTATTCAGGTTACTAATGATTTACTGCACTTTGACCTTATTTCTATATTTGTGGTATAGAAAGTGGTAAGTGATTGCAAGCCTTAAGTCTAGATAAATCTAAAGTAGCTCTTCTAAAACAGAGAACTTGTTTTATGCCCTTGTGAAGGTCAGAGTAATGACAAAAAATAGAATAATTGAGATTGTGGTTAGAGTTAAATAAGATCAATCAAACTAATTCGAGAGGCTGAGGCAGTGAGGTTGGTCTGTATTCTAACTCCTAGGAGGAAGTCTTTCCTAGAGCAAATAACATAAGAGGAAGCCGTAAGTGGAAAACAGTGATAAACTTATTTATACTATAACTTTGGACATGAACCTGTCTGTACATCTTATTCCCTCAGAATCAAGATTTGGACAATTATCACCAGTTCATAGGGTTGTGTTGAGGCTTAAGTCATGAAACAATTCTTCAGACTAATGTTTGATATGGAATACTTTTGATACATAAAAATGGCTGTATAAATTTAAGCTGTGTAAAATTCCCTTTCTTATATTAAGTGTGTCTGAGTGTGTCTAAGTGAAAATGACTTTGATGTTTGGGTTCAGTTACATGTAAATTACAGTGAATTTGGATAATTCTTCACTTTGGTATCTCTTAACAAGAGATACCAGTGGAGAAGCTTCTAACATGCTTTACTAATCCTATTCGGTCAAGTTTATTGGGGCTTGAATTCAGGATCTGGGCACTTTCCCATGGCTTTATTGTGCCATGTTGGTCCTCAGCCACTTAAGCCATAGCTCCACTTCCAGCTTTTTTGCCTGTTAATTGGAGAATAACCAGACTTTTCAGGTAGACTGGCTTTGAACTTCGATCCTCAGCTCTCAGCCTCCTGTGTAGCTAGGATTCTAGGCATGAGCCACCAGTGCCTGTCTGTATTCATTGTGAGTTACAAATATTTAGCTAATCCCACATGGCTTTTTCGCTTTCCTTGGATGCATCGTTGTTTCTCATTTATAAGGAGATCGATGATTATATAAAATGCCTTCATAGTTTTTGCCGGAATGAATCCCATTGTATTATGCAAAGTTCCTATCTAGACAATCCTAGTCGTAAGTAAACAAATCCTCTTTCTAAACACATTCTCTCTCTAAATAGATCTAAACAAGGCAATTTGCATATTTTACTCACACAGCTCAGAGGCAACAAGCAACTAAGTTAACATAAGAGGATCTTGCATTTTCGTAAGGCTTACCTCAAGGTGATGATGATGGTGATGATGATGATGATGATGATGATGATGATGATGATGATGATGATGATAATGATGATGATGATAGCTCGATTTGAGAAAAATTCCAACTACTTAGAAGAATATTCTGTGTACATCAGGAGAATGTAATGCTCATGTGGAAATTTCTATAAAAATCTATGCAGGGGCAGGCTGGGATTGTGGCTTAATAGTACAGTGCTTGCCTAGCATGCATAAAGCCCTGGATTCGATTCCTCAGTACCATATACACAGAAAAATCTGAATGTGGTACCGTGGCTCAAGTGGTAGAGTGCTAGCCTTTAGCAAAAAGGAGCCCAGGGACAGTGCCTAGGCCCTGAGTTCAAGCCCCAGGACTGGCCAAAAGAAATCTAAGCAGGTAACGAGTGTAAATTTGTTTTAAATAAAAATAACCACCTTAGGAAAGATTAAAAGAAAAATTACGGACTGGGGGTTCTGTCTAATTAATATGCATGGCATATGGGTTCTATCTAACATACATATGTTCGTTCTACTTCAGATCAAAAGAGACTGAACACATGGGGAAATAAGCACATCTAGGACACAATGGACACAAGAAATAAATTTGGGGACAAGAGAAATACAATAAATATTATATGATGCAATAATATGAGCCTACCATATGTACACATATGTTAGGTGTGTTTAGATATGGCATGGATACATAATATCTCTTGTTTTCTCTCCTCTTTTTCCAATGATTCTCTTCATATATGTTTCACTGTGTGTGCTTCTGTATGTTTTTATTTATATGCATGTGTGTATATTTCTTTTATCTTTTGTTCCACACTGGGAATCAAACCCAGGGCTGCATGTATGCCAGGTGAACGCTCTACCTCTTCAGCTGTACTGCAGTCCTTCATTTTCACCTGCTTTCTGAAATAGGATCTTTCAACCTTTTTGCTGGGAGATGATTACAAATTCCAGAGCCTTCTGAGTAGCTAGGACTATAGGCATGTACTGCTATGCCTGGCTGCATCAGGCTCTTTCCTTATTTCTTCTGTCCTTCCTTTTTTCTTTCCTTCTTCCTCTCTCTCCTTTCCTTCCTTTATCTTTCTTCTCCTTCCTTCCCTCCCTTTCACAATCCCTCCCTCCCTCTCTCCTCTCTCTTTCCTTTCCTTCCTTCCTTCCTTCCTTCCTTCCTTCCTTCCTTCCTTCCTTCCTTCCTTTCTTTTTCCCCTCCCTTCCTCCCCCCTCCCTCTTTCCCTCTTTCTTTCTTTCTTTCCTTCCTTCCTTCCTTCCTTCCTTCCTTCCTTCCTTCCTTCCTTCTTTCCCCTCCCTTCCTCCCCCCTCCCTCTTTCCCTCTTTCTTTCTTTCCCTCTTCCTTTCTTTCTTTCTTTCTTTCCTTCCTTCCTTCCTTCCTTCCTTCCTTCCTTCCTTCCTTCCTTCTTTCTTTCTCTCTTCCTTCCTTCCTTCCTTTCTTTCTTTTTTTCTTTTTCTTCCTGAGGCTTGAACTCAGGGCCTGAGTCATTTTGCTCCAGGTTAGCTTTCTACCATTTGAGCCACAACTCTACTTCTAGTTTCTTGGTGATTAATTAAAATAAGAGCCTCATAGACTTTTACTACCCAGGCTGGATTTGAACCCCAGTCCTGAGTAGCTGGGATGTAGGTGTGAGCCATCAGCACCCAGCAATATGTGTGCTTTTCTAAAAGATCATTTTTATGCTAGAAACAATTCTAGGCACTAGATGCAAAGGAAGCCTTGCCATTCTACAGGTCTTGATGTTCCAGTGGGGAAAATTCCAGTCTTTCTGGTCCACCTGAGTGTTGTGCAAAGCAATGTGGTTTTCATCTCATGGTGGTTCTCAATATCTGCAACGTTTCCAATGGTCCCCAGAGTTTCTAGGTCAGCTAGACTTGTCTGTGTTCAGATTAGAGTGCATAAGGACAACTTCTTCATCCCCAAACTGGCAAATTTCTGATTTAGCTGAACGTACATTCCAATTCTTCTACAGTAATATGGTTACATACGGAATCCGGAAGAAAAATGACTGTGGAGAATTGTACCAAGGTTTTCATTAATTGCCTGTGGAGTGGTAAGGAAAGAACTCTAAGGAGTTAGCATGCAACATGGGATGGAAATAAGGTTTCTGAAGTTTGCAGGGAGAATGGAGGAAGAAGCCTTTGAGTACAGGGAAAGGATAGAAACAAAACCCTGGAGATCAGAACATTCAGGCAACAGTAAGTAGTGAAGTTTTCCCAGCCTATGTGAGGGACTATTCTCTTTGTGCAAGAGAAAGGTGAAGCGCTATGTCATTGGTTTGTCAGGAATGGCACCAAAGCTCAAGAACATCAATCTAATCAATGCCTGACATGTATTGAAGCATAGAGTGATTAGCAAAACTGAAATGATTTTAAAACTTTTTTTTAATGCCAGAACTGGGGCTTGAACTCAGGGCCTGGTAAACTGTCACATAACTTTTTTTTCTCAAAGCTGGTGCTCTACCACTTGAGTCACAATACCATTTTCAGTTTTTTGCTACTTAATTGACCCTAACAGTTTCATAGACTTTCCTGCTCGGTCTAGCTTTAAACTGTGAGCTTCAGATCTCTACATCCTGGGTAGGGTTACAGGTGTGAGCCTTTTTTTGCCAGTCCTGGAGCTTGAACTCAGGATGACCTGAGCACTGTTCTTGAGCTTTCTCAAGGCTAGCACTCTACCACTTGAGCCACAGCACCCCTTCTGGCTTTTTCTGTATGGTACTGAGAAATCGAACCCAGGGCATTATGCATGCTAGGCAAGCACTCTACCTCTTGGCCCAATGCCTGGCCCCAGAAAGTTGGTTGGATTTTTTCTTTTCTTTTTCTTTTTCGTCTTTCTTTCTATTCCTTTCCTTTTTTCTTTCTTTCTTTTTTTTAAAGTTTCGTTGTTTGTATTGGTCTTAACTCTTATCTCACAATGAAGCAGATTCTGGAGTTCTAAACTTGTTAAAATTAGGCTTTCAAATGTCATTTCTTTTTTGAAAAATATACTTTCATTAGTAGTAAGATGTTCCGACAGAGGGGTTACTGTTCATTTCATATGTCAGCTCATGAGCCACACCTTCAAGTTTAGCTTTTTGCTCGTTAATTGGAGATAAGAGTCTCACAGACATTCCTGCCCAGGCTGACTTTGAACCTGGATCCTTACACCTCAGCCCCTTAAGTAACTAGGATCACAGTTCTGATCCTCTGGCCCCTGGTTTCTATGTCTCATTTTAAAGGTGATTGTCTTTGCTAAGCCTTCTCAGGTCTGTAAGTCTGTTTGTCCTGACAGATGATGCTATTTCTCAGGATGGTGCTCTCACTCTAATTTTTCATACGGCATTTGTCTCTGGCATTCTAAACTCTGACCAGTGAGGGCAAACATCACGTGACTTTTGCATACATAGAATTAAGCACCTACTTTCTACTATCATTAATCCATTTATTATGGATATATTATTATTCCTATTATATTCATTATCTGTCACCATTAAAACAGTTTTTTCTGGAGACAGTAGCACAAGTGAGTTGAGCACAGGTGGTAGAGTTGAGCCAACACAGTGGTTTTCTGGAACAGAGCAGAAATGAATCGGAATACTCAAAGATTGGCCTGCATGTGGTTAGCATTCTCTTGGAGCTAACCAAGTGAATCAGTCAGAAAGGGCAGTTCTCCACTCAGCAAGGTAACCAGGAACATTGGTGACCTTTCAAAATAGATGGAGTCAACAGCAGAGAAGCACTAACTGTGATTCTATCCTGGCAGGAGGAGGAATGGGTAATGAGCCATTTTCACAATATTATATAAATTGAAGGAATTTATATTATGATGTAGGAATTTTATTTTACTGAAATTTACTGAATGTGACTTGACTTTATTTACTTTATGTTGTTATGTTTTATTTCACCCTATTTTCTTTTCTTTTCTTGCTTTCTTTTATTTACTTTATTTTATGTGCTATATTTTACTATATATTTGCTATAAATGTTCCATATTTTATTTACTTTATCTATTTTATTTACTACTCTTTTCTTTTCTTTTTGTTTTCTTTTATATTTGATTTATTTTCTTTTACTTTACGTATTTTGCTTTACTTAGTTATTTTTATTTTATTTTTGGTGCCAGTAGTAGGATTTGATAATGTAGGAGTTTAAAGCTTCAGATCATTACCCTACAACATTAAAACTGTAGATGGAGCACTCACAGCCAGCATCCTGATTCAGCCTGTAGCCCACAGCTACAGCGAAAATGGGGGAGCGATCTCTATCTGCCAGGCACCCTCACTGTCTTTAAGGACACCCCACTCTTCCTCAGATACCCATCTCTCCTTAGCCGTGCACAAACTGGCGTGGTGTATCAAAGCCCTCAATTTATTTCCCCAGGCCTTGCCTTCCCTCAGATTACTCTGAGCACTTCTTTCACTCGCCTATTGGGAAATCACAGAAAGCGCAAGGCTGGAACCTAAAAAACAGGTCACATGGTGACCTTGATGGGTGATTGGTGGCTCAAAGCCTTTGATCCCAGCTACTGTGGAGATTGAGATCTGAGGATCCTATTTGAAGCCATCTGGGCAGGAAAGTGTGAGATCACCAAAAAACTGGAAGTAGAAGTTGTGGCTCAAGTGGTAGAGTGCTAGCTTTGAGCAAAAGAAGCTCAGGGATAGTGCCCGGGTCCTGAGTTCAAGCCTCAGGACCCAGTTACACACACACACACACACACACACACACACACACACACAGACACACACATACACACGCACACACTTCGTGTCTTGGTGAGTCAGAGACAATGGCATACAACCAATGAACCTGCTTTCATCTATTGTCATCCAAAGTCTGTAATTTACAGCACATTTTACTCTTAGAATTATACGATGGATTTGCAAATATGCATGATGTCACAAATCTAATTTATAGTACACAGAGAATTTCTGCTGCTCTAAAGTTCTCTATTCTACTTAGTCCCATAGCTTACTGCCTGCAAGTCACTAATTCTTCTGCTGTCTCTATAGTTTTACCTTTTCTGAATATCATAGAGATTAAAATGATACTGCATGTAGGCTTTCTGCCTACAGGTAAGTCCTGGAGCTTGAACTCAAAGCCTGGACACTGTCTCTGAGCTTCTTTTGATCAAGGATAGCACTCTGCCACTTAAGTCACAGTTCTACTTCCAACGTTTTTTGTAGTTTTAATGGAAAAAATCGTCTAACAGACTTTCCTTCCCAGGCTGGCTTCAAATTGCAATCCTCAGATCTTAGCTTCCTGAGTACTTAGGATTACGGGCATGAGCTATTGATGCTTGGCTCTTTTTACTTATTCATAGAATTATTACTTGAATTTTCCCCATGTTTTTCATTATTTCATAACTCAAGAATGTTCCGTTTTTAACTAAAGGATGTATTCATGCTTCAACTTGACAACCATGAATAAAGGTACTTGAAACACCTGATTTTGTGTTCCTGTATGGTTGTTTCCAACACCTCTGAGTAAATATTCACCAAAAATAATCATTACTCTGTGGCACACTATAGAAATTGGTGTTGTGTACATCCTTTATAGAATCAATGATAGTACTGTGTATTTTTCTATCTACTTAGGTTTTCTTCCTATTTTATTATTTCTTTTATTGTTGGAAGTGGCACTGTGGCTCAAGTGGTAGTGCTAGCCTTGAGCCAGGGACAGCACTCAGGCCCAGAGTTCAAGCCCCATGACCAACCAAAAAAACTCTTATTATTACTACAAAGGTGACTCACAGAGGGCTTCTAGTTATGTAAGTCAGATAAAGAGTCCATTTCTTTCTGGACAATGGCACCCCTTCCCTCCCTCTCTCCCAGATTTTTCCTCTCATTCCCAGCCACAAGTAGTATAGTTCATTTTCAACGTAGTGTCTAGTGAGTACAAGCGCTACATTTATTCACCTTTTGTTCCTCCATTTCTGGGTCAAAGCTATTTTCATTGCTTTTTAGGTCAGGGTGTTTCTATTCATACCTTTTCAAGTTCAGAAATTCCTTCCTTAGCCATTTCTAGTGTACTAAAATACTAACAAAGGTATTCTTTTTATGGTGTGTGTGTGTGTGTGTGTGTGTGTGTATGTGTGTGTGCATGCCTGCATATGCACACACATGCACAGGCTGATCCTAGGGCTTGAACCCAGGGCCTGGGCACTATGCTCAAGCTTTTTTTGCGTAAGCTTCTACCACTTGAGTCACAACTCCATTTCTGACTTCATTTGGTGATTAATTGGAGATAAGACTTTACTACTCAGACAGGTTTTAAGCCATGATCCTCAGATCTCAGCCTCCTAAATAACTTGGATTATAGGCATGAGCCACCAGTGCCATGCTTAGCAATTTTTTTTGCCAGTTGTGGGGCTTGAACTCAGGGCCTGGGCACTGTCCCTGAGCCTCTTTAGCTCAAGGCTAACACTCTGCCACTTGAGCCACAGCCCCACTTCTGGCTTTTTTCTATTTATGTGGTACTGATGAATCAAATCTAGTGCTTTATGTATGCTAGGCAAGCACTCTACCACTAAGCCACATTCCCAGCCCCATCAAACAAGATTTGAAAACATTAAAAGTGAGTTCTTCAAATTAGTTTTCTTTTGGCCAAGATTCTTATATTTTCTTCCAAGTTCCTTGAATATTTATTTGGATTGTAGCATCAGCTTTACACTTATTTAAGAAAAAGGCAGCTGGGAATTTTATAGGAATTGTACTTGCTTATAGTTTCATTGCCATAGTCTCACACATCAATTTAATATAATTCTCCTAGGTTCAATATACTACATTGTGAAGTTATATATAGCAGAGAGACTGACTCCTTACCAGATAATGAGTTCTATGACAGGAGAAAGTGTCTTTTTTCCTTTAAGAAACAGATAATTTAAACCCTGTTTGGCATGTTTAAATCTTTAAACCAGCTGAGTGCTGGTAACTCATTCCTATAATCCCAGCTACTCAGGCGTCTAAGCTCTGAGTTACAATTCAATGTCAGCCCTGGCAGGAAAATCCACGAGACTCTTTCGTCCATTAAACACCAAAAAACATCAGAAGTGGAACTATGGCTCTCCTGGGTAGAGTACTAGCCCAAGCCCTGAGTTCAAGCCTCAGGATCAGCACAAAAACAAAGAGAAATCTTTTAAAACAAGAACAAGCTGAAGTTGAATTCATATGACTCTTTGGTCCTCTTCAAAATGGATTTCTATAAATAAATTGTTATTTTAATCAGTTACTATCAGATAAGGGCCGGGTCGGCTTGGTTTCATAATAGACAAGACAGGCTAGAGAAATGCTTTTCCTCTGTGTGTGAGGGGGGGAGGGGTGTGTACACATGTGTGAGAGTGTGTGTATGTGTGTGTGGGTGCATGTTTGTATGTTGATATTGGGCTTTGAACTCGGGGCTTTGGTGTTGTTTCTTAGCCTTTTCACTCAAAATTGGCACTCTACCACTTGAACCACAGATCCATGTCCAGATTTTTGTTGATTTATTATAGATTAGAACCTCCTGGATCTTTCTGTCTAGGCTGGCTTTGAACACACATCATTACATCTGAGTCACCTGAGTAGCTAGGGTTACAGGCCTGAGCTATCAGCACCTATCCCACAGAAATACTATTCTTTATTCTCTATATTTGTGGTGGAAAGTTTCACTTACTCAAAGCTGCTATCTTATTTTTTTTAACTTCTCTTTGCTTTCTAGCCAAATTGAGTTTTTTTAATCCAAGAATCTAAGAAACATGGCAATAAACACTGGATTCCTTTTTTTCCCCCTAGGAGTTCAGAGAAGTTTCAAGAACTGAATATTAGCATCTTTTAAAATAGCATAAAAATAGAAATTCGCAGGTGGTTGGGCAATGGTCATGATTCATGAACTATTCACAAACAGCAGGGAAATAATAGTTACTGTGCTCATGGCATCTCTTTGGCGAAGGAAGAAGGAAACGCTGCAGTGTGGAGTGATTCTCTGGCCAAAAATAAATGGGTATCACTTTTCGTCTTTAATTGCCACATCTGTTTTCCCCGTTAGTCATGGCATTAACACAATGGGACATAACTTCAGTGGCCAGCAGACATAATATGAATTATTTTCAGCTCACAGAAGCATTGCCAGGGACTCTCATACATGGATCCAGCAAACCGCCAAAGGATTTTGCAAGAGGACCAAATGCCGGTTCCCGCTCGCACCCTCCACCCTGCCTATGACATGGCTCTAATTATGGCCTTCGTCCTGACATTTCCTATCACAAGCAGCCATGCTGTGATTGCTGTGAAGATACTCTGGCCAAATTTCTGATTACTTATGGCAAGAGAAATCCAGCTGGGATAGTGTCCCCTGGGCGATCTTTGACACTGAAAATAAAACTCCACTTTTCCTTTAAAATTCACAATGGCTTGGCTGCTGGAAAATAGGCAATCTCCTCCCTCCTGACTATTTTGAACTTATAGATTCTAAATCACTCTTGGAAAACATTATATTTGGTAACAGTTCTTTTATTATGTACCTAATTGCCTGCTCTCTAAATCCCTTTACAAACAACTTCATTCTGCTAGCATATATATCTATATATGTGTAACATATATAATGTGTATGATATATATTACATAATATATTATAATACATAATATGTGTTATATTGCATAAGATATATAAATAAAACAAAATCTACAAGATAAATACATGCATATACAGTATGTGAGAGGTATAAATATTACATATTTACTAATATTATATGATATTTTTATAATATACATTTATGACATACTTATTTTATATATGTGGGTGCATACACACATGTGTATGTGTATGTCTGTGCTAGTACTGGGACTTGAACTTAGGGCCTGTTCAATGTCCTTGAGCTTTCTCAAGGCTAGCGCTCTACCACTTGAGCCACAGTATCACTTCCAGCTTTTTCTGTGTATGTGGTATCAAGGAATTGAATGCAGGGTTTCATGCATGCTGGGCAAGCACTCTACCACTAGGCCACACTTCTGGCCCTGTCTCTTAACATTTTCAGCTCAAGACTGGTGCTCTACCATGTGGGCCACAATTCTATTTCCCGTTTCTTGGTGGTTAATTGGAAATAAGAATCTTAAATTTTACTGCCTTGGTTGGCTTTGAGCTTTGATCCTCAGTAGCTAGATTTATAGGCATGAGCCACAGACACGTAGCTCATTCTGTTAATATTTATATGCATGAGTCTCCAATCCTTCGAAGGTTTAATATATTTAATGTTAAAGTACAAATAATCCAACACAAGTTGTAACCAACAAACATTACATAAATTAGTCAATGCACTTTCCTTGGGTTTTTTTTTTTGAGCTTCTTAGCTTCTTGAAGCTCCTTAGCCTCTTGTTTATTTCTGGGTTCACTGTTGCTATTTGTTAGTACAGTCTATTTCTGGAGTTTCTTCATCAATGGTGAGACACTTATCTTGAAATGCAAACCTGTAATCTTGTGACCCAGTTCTTGTTTCTCTCCATTGTTTGTGGCACTAGAAAGGTCAGAAACCTCAAGTTTCCAATATCTTCATTAAGTGCAAAATAGAAACGAGAGTTTTGAGTTTCTATTTTGTTTCTATAACAATTTGAGAGCCCATTTAAATAAATATAATGCATTATTTACTGAGTTGGTGTTAATTGGATTCATAAACTGCTTTTTGTGTCTCCAATTCTACTCGAACACAGTCAATGACTTGTTACTAGAGATTGCATCCCATTTCACGTTAAATCATGAAGGTGAAGCTGGGTACCGGTCACTCACATCTTAACCCTAGCTACTCAGGAGGCTGAGATCTGAGGATCATGGTTCAAAGCCAGCCCAGGCAGAAAAGTCTGTGAGACTCTTCTCTCCAATTAACCAGCATAAAACCAGAGGTGGAGCTGTGGCACGAAATAGTAGAACACTAGCGTGGAGATAAAGAGCTCAGGGACAGCTCCCAGGCTCAGAGTTCAAGTCTCATGACTGATAAAAAAAATCAAGCAAAAGAAACAACAACAAAGTAAAGGTGCTTGAGCCACACCAATGCCTGGCAGGGTCCATTGCCTATCTTTCCTAAGTTTCATAAAACTGTACTGTAGTATTAAAATATCCAGACATGGTCTGATCTTTAGATTTGTTCACACTTAAAATTGGACAATATCTGTATCTTAGACTAGAGCAAATTGGAAGCTGTTTGTTCAGGTCGAAAAGTGGATGAATGAAATAGAATGGTTCATGCCTATAAATCTTAATCAGGAGGCTGAGATCTGAGGATCCTGGTTCAAAACCAGCCCAATCAGGGAAGTCTGAGAAACTTCAGTCTCCAGGTAACCATCAAAAAGCTGAAAATAAATGCGGGGTTCAAGTAGTACAGCAGCAGCCTTGAATGAAAAAAGCTAAGGAACAGTACGTGGGTCCTGAGTTTGAGTGCCACTATCAGAGCGCGCGCGCACACACACACACACACTGGATAAATAGATATTAGATAGTTGAATATACTTACAATGAGAAAATATAATTACCCTGTGAAATGGATATTCATTTTTCTAGTCTGCACATTCCCTTTAGGAAGCAGCAAAGGAGGTCAAATTATAATCAGAAGATTGCTTTGTGACACTGGAGGCAGAGCAAAGGATGATGGGAGTTGGATTACAGTATTTACTGACCTCCTTGTTTGATAGGTGAGGTGCTGTCATTCCACAGATGGACTGGCCTCTGGAACAGGACAGACTTATTGTGGGGTCACACAGGGATGGGGTCCACCTTAGCACAGGTTCAGTGGCAGCACACAAATGACAGCCCAAGGAATTGTGTAACAATGGACACAGTGGAAAGCTTTGTCACTCAATAGTACATCAATGCACACTCCCAGAGATGTGTACAAGGTTTCATTTCTTTCTGAGATGGCTACTTCTCTTTTATCATTTTTGTGCTTTTCTTTTTTTCAGGAGTGGCATTGGGCTTCCTTAATTTTGTTTCATTGTTGGTTTGTTTTTATACGAGTAACTGGAACTTGATCTCAGAACCTGGCACTGTTCTTTAGCTTTTTCACTCATGCTTAGAACTCTTACCACTTGTGCCATACTTCTACTTTAGACTTTTTAGTGGAGGCTGACATTTTAGAGATAAGATTATCATGAATTTTGCTGCCTACCCTGGCCTTCAGGTGTGTTTCTCAGACTCAGCCCCCTAATTAGCTAGGAGAGCAGGTGTGAGCCACCTGTATCTAGCCACCTTAATTTTACATGCTGTCTTATTCCTATCAGAAACATTGCATTTGAAAATAAAGACACTTCATAAGAAGACATTTCATTTTATGTACTGATCCTGGGGCTTGAACTCAGGGCCTAGGCTCTGTACTTGAGCTTCTTTTGCTCAAGACTATCTCTCTACTACTGGAGCTATGATGACAGGCATAAGCCACCAGCACCCAGTATGGACATTTTATTAGTATGATATACATAATCACTATCATCTCATTCACTTGCTTTCTTTTCCTCTTTTTTTTTCTTTGTGCTGGTCCTGAGCCTTGAATATCACAGGCCCTGAGTCCTATCTTTTAGTATTTTTGCTCAAGGTTGGTGCTTTACCACTTGAGCCACAACTAGAACTCCAACTTCCTTTTGCGAGTTAATTGGAGAGAAGAGGCTCTTGACTTTGTCTTCCTGGGCTGATTTTGAACCACAATCCTCAGATCTTAGCTCAGTACTAGGTTTACAGGCATGATCCATTGGCTTCTGGTCATTTACTTTCTTGGGTTTATGGGTGTGTAGTCTTGTTGATGGTTTTATTTATTTCTATCTATTCTTCTGCTGCTATCATTGATAAAATATTGATTCCCAAGTTTCCCCTGGCCTCTTCCTTTCTTTTCAGAGAGCTGCACCATGTCGAGATTGACCTAATAACACACAAAACTTTCATCACTTTTTCTTCCAACTTAATTTCTTTCTCATTTGCCCACGCATTTCAGTGCTACTACACAAATGCACTTTTGTGTGTCTTCTTTCTGTGTTTGTGACATCTAACTAGCAAATACTGTTGTGCAGTTATATTTTCTTAATGTTCCTCTCATATTATCTTTCATCTCATCTAACCACAGACATGCTACTTCCCACCTTTCAGCCTTCTTTGTAGCTAAAGCAATTCTCCTCTTATCTTTCTCTGTCCTGATTTTTTTGCATCAATACTTGCATGATGACTGTGGAAAGCTAGCCCAGTTTCCAATCAATTGTCTACCTTGAACTGTAATGGAGAGTATAAATAAATGATGAAAAACACAGGCAAAGTCGTATCCACTTCACTGCTTTTATGGGCAGAGTGGTTTTTAGAGTTTACTTAAGTAAAATATTTCTTGACAAAGGGGCCAGCCAGATCTGACAATTTTTTTATTGCCCTCTTTAGAGGGATTGTTGTTGTTGTTGCTTATTTTTCAGTCTCTCACAATATCCGATCAGTGCTTCCAACCAAGAATTTACCTTGAAAAGAAAGACAATGTTCTGTTAACATCCAGATGCTTCCTTTTTTTTTGTGGGTCATGGAACTTGAACTCTGGGCCTGAGCTTTTCAGCTCAAGGCTACCACCCTACCTCTGGGCCACAGCCTGACTTCCTGTTTTCTAGTGATTAATTGGAGAGAAGAGTCTCACAGACTTTACTGCCTGGGCTGGCTTTGAACTGTGATCCTTAGATCTCAGCCTTCTGAGTAGCTAGGAATACAGCTGTGAGCCACCACACCCAGCTCAGACACTTCCATTTCTATGCTTGAACCATGCCTCCAGCCTAACTATTTGCTGACTAATGGGAGATGCAGTTTTGCTGACGTTGCTGCCTGGGTTGGCTTCAAACTTTCTTGGATTTTGTTTGTGGCAGTGATGGGGTTTGAACTCGGAGCCTAAGTACTGTCCCTTAGCTTTTTCTCTCAAGGCTGGAGCTCAAGACTTGAGCTACATCTCTACTTCTGGCTTTTGCGTGGTTGACTGGAGATGAGAATAACGTGGAATGTCTTGCCAGGGCTGGTTTCTAACCATGATCCTCACATCTTTACCTCCTGAATAGCTTCTGTCTTCAACATTTTAATTATTCTGGGGGCTGCAAGATCATTTGTCTTGGAGAGTTTTGATTTGCATTTCCTTTGAGTCAGCAGTAAAATTACCATCTTTACTCTTTCAATTTCTGCCATTCTGATAGCCTCTTCTATCAAGAGTTTTGTTAAACTCTTCTGGATATAATCCCTTCACACACACACACACACACACACACACACACACACACACACACTATTTCTCTCAGTCTAGATTTCCATTTTGTCTTTTGATGAAGTAAAGTTGCTAATTTTAATATACTGTAACATACTGCTGTTTTAATATTATATAATTACTTTAGAAACCATGACACAAAATAAATAAAATGCCTTTGCCATGAATGTTTTAAATAGGTGACCTTAGCGTCACCTATAAAAAAATGCTGATTTTTTTAAATAAAAAGAATTGAAAATAACAACAACAACAAACAAAACAAATACATTTAAGCTGGCCACTGGTAGTTCGTGGTTGTTATTCTAGCTGCATAGAAGGCTGAGATCTGAGGATTGCAGTTTGAAGCCATCTTAGGGGGAAAATAATCCAGGAGACTCTTATCTCTAACTTACCACGAAAAAGCTGGAAATAGTTGTGCTCAACTCGTAGAGTACCAGCCTTGAGCAAAAATACTAGTGGAGAGAGATGAGTTCAGAGCCAGTACTGCCACAAGAGTAAACAAACAGACCACATTTATAAGCTTTTACAAGTAAGGAAGTAGATATACATGGTATAAGGGTTTACTCCAAGTTACATATCCTGGTTGAAGTGGAGGGAATATTAACAAAATATATCTGAGATATATATTTAGAAACAAATATTGGTGTTTTCTTATTGTGGACACATTAAATAAAAGGCAGTTGAGTGTTTTTGAAACATCTAAATGGAAATCTTCAATAGGCCACAGACTTTAATAAAAGACTGAGAACCAAAACTATGAAATTGGTTGAAATTACTGAGCAGATTGCAGACACAAGAGCGTGATGGGGGAAAAGCCTTAATGCATGGCGCCCACTAGTGATCAGATGGGGCTATTGCTCCTGTTGAAATTATCAGCTGTTTCAGGACTCCCTGTGTTCATTCAGTGGATTTCATCTTTCTGATGTTATCAGCCAGACTCTAAACCAAACCTCAGAGCCAATAACCAGTCATCTTTTCATTGTTTTTTTTTGTTTAGCTGTGTGTGTGTGTGTGTGTGTGTGTGTGTGTGTGTGTGTGTGTGTTATGTGTGTGTGGATCCTGGGACTTGAACTCAGGGCCTGGGCACTGTTCCTAAGTTTGGCTTGCTCCAGGCTAGTGCTCTACTACTTGAGCCATAGCCCTACTTCCAGCTATTAATGTGCTTACTTGGAAATAAAAGTCTTGCAAACTTTCCTGACCAAGCTGGCTTCCAACCGTGATCCTCAGATCTCATCCTCCTGAATAGCTAGGATGACAGGCGTGAGCCACCAGCCCACAGTGAAATAGCAATCTTTTGAGAATTTTCACCTTGACAGTAGGATATTCCAACTCTGCAGGGATATTTAATATTTTAGCACAACTCTGAATGCCAAGCAAGCCAAACACTGAATTCTTAAGATATAATATCTCAAAGGCCCCAAAACTCATGGTCTACAGCTTGACCTGGATATAATTTTTTTCATTTTACTGAAATTTAATTTAGACATACATGCTTTTTTGTACCTTATCATGAAATAGAAAACTTGATATGGTGAATGCCTAACATATTTTCTTGTCAGACTTTATTAATGTGTGTATACTGGTTTAAAAAAAAAACACCCAGGAGGAAATATTGATTTACACAACTCATGATTGTGGTGAACCTGACAGGAAATAATTGAAGTATAAATCATAGCAATGATGAGAACAATAAGAACTCCAATGAGCACGTCCATCCATGCTTAATTTTTCAGTATTTGAGACAGAATGTTGAAATTATAATGGATTGGTGGGGAAATAGTTTTCTAACAATTTATGAAATCATCATCTCCCCAAGAAGAATTATTAAATTGTTATATAGGTTGTGTCATGCTATGCTTGTGCCATGTACATATAATATTTGATGAAAATCATTCAAACACAGGAAAGAGAAGCCTGTGCCCAAGAGGGCTTATGCCTAAATAATCCTGCTTACTCAGGAGGCTGAGATCTGAGGATTGTGGTTCAAACCCAGTGCAAGCAGGAAAGCCTGAGAGATGCTTCTCTCCAACTAAACAGCAAAAAGCAGAAAATGGAGGTTTGGCTCAAGTGGTAGAATATCAGCTCTGAGTGAAAAAGGAAGGAAGGTTAAGGATAATGCCCAGGCTCTGAATACCAGCCTTAGTACACACACACACACACACACACACACACACACACACACACACCCTGCACACTAAATGCACCCTAGTGCCTCTGACCCCTGTCCCCTTTGCCATAAGACACTGTGATGTTTCATTACATGCTCCCATTTATACCAAGCAGAGAAAGCGTGACCTGCCTTGCTGCAAAGGTTATTATGGTTCTGAGGAAGAAATGAAATCCTGTGTAACAATTTTAATTTTAAAGTAAATTGTGATGCCGTGGCACCATGCTGTTCCTCAGCAGCAATCTCAAGGCTCTGTCTGGGAGTTTTCTGTTGGCATTTGATGTCTTTCATATCCCAAAGAAGTCATTACATAAAAGTGCTTTTAAAGAAACTTGTTGAATCCAATTAAACTGAAGAAAGAAACTTGACTGCCCTGATTTTGCTTCTCTTTGGCTTTCATTCCAACTGACAGGAGGAAGAAAGGAGCAGAGATTTTTTTAAATTAAGTAATGAACAGATGGGGAGAAGACTGAAGTTATGAGACCCGAGTGTCCAGCTAGCCATTCATGCAACACACAGTGCAGAGCTCTGGCTCAGCCCTGCCTGTCTCCACGCTCTGGGGACTGAACAACTAGAAAGGTCAAGTTCATGCTGGCTTGATGCCTGTCTGGGAGCCACTCATCAATTCAGTCACCCCAAACATCACCTCCTGCACAAATTATTGCTTTCTTGCTCTCCTGTCCCTCTTTCTATACATCTAGTCTTCAGTATTATACAAAAGAGAAGCCAACTTGTTCTGTAAAAACAAAACAAAACAAAAACAAACCCTTGATGGTCTAGCTGTGCACCAGTGTCTCACATCTGTAATCCTAGCTACTCAGGAGGCTGAGATCTGAGGATTACAGTTGAAACCAACCAGGGCAGGAAAGTCCTTGAGATTGTCCAATTAACTATTCAAAAAAGCCAGAAGTAGAAGTCTGGCTCAAGTTGTTGAACACTAGCCTTGAGCCTAAAAGCTCAGGAACAGTACCCATGCCTTGAGTTCAAGCCCCAGGATATATATTCTCTCTCTCTCTCTCTCTCTCTCTCTCTCTCTCTCTCTCTCTCTGTCTCTCTCTCTTTCTCTCTCTCTCTCTCTCTCTCTCTCTGTCTCTCTGTCTCTCTCTCTTTCTCTGTCTCTCTCTCTCTCTCTCTCTCTTACACACACACACACACACACACACACACACACACACACACACACACACCCTTCAATTGTTCCTTACCCTATTTGAGAAAAAGCCAAATATTTGTATTTGTGACAGCATGAGGCCTGTGTGTTCTAACTGCAGCACTTTTTAGTGAAATGAAATCACATAACACCAAACTCAACTAAACCATAGAATATTAGCAAACATGAAATCAAGGAGCAGAATCATATGTGCAGTAGTTCTATTCCCAGTCAACAATATTAGGTCACAAAATGAGCAAATCCTGGGTACCACATACACTGAGAGAAAGAACAGCTGTGATTCCACACCAAATACACACACCGCTTTCATTTAATAACATTGTCCACATAGTTAGTACAGTGGAAGACATATACTTTTAATATTATAGTATTTTATTATGCATTTATGATATTATGTTATTTGTTGCTTTATTGTCATATAGAGTCATTAACCAGTATGAAAATAAGCCAGAAAGGACCACAGGGGGGAAAGAATTGAAGATAGTAGATATAGATATAGGTATTAAGATATTTGATTTCACCTCCTCCCCTCATTGGGAATTACTATATTTTAGAGACTGCTACAGTAATAAAATATTCCATACCTTAGAAATACTATTTTACTGTGAGAAGTAATGAAAAAAACACAACTATTCTTAGCATATACAAAATGTGATATACAGTATATAGGTTGGTTTCCTTGCGTTTTTTTCCAATACTAAGTCTGACCTGATGCTGGTGGCTCATGCCTGTAATCCTAGCTACTCAGGCTCCTGAATAGCTAGGATCTAAGGATCACAGTTTAATGCTAGTCAAGGTAGAAAAGTCTGCGAGACTCTTATTTCAAATAAACTGCTCAGAAAAAGCCAGATGTCAAGTTGTGGCTCAAGTGGTAGAGCACTAGCCTTGAGCAAAAGAATCTCAAGGACAGCACCCAGGCTCTGAGTTCAACACTCAGGATTGGCAAACAAAACAAAACAAATACTAAGTCAGATATTTAACAATTGAGATCAACTCTCTGCCAACTTTGAGAATTAGGATGATCTAGTTTATCCCATGTAATTCTGTGTGTGTGTGTGTGTGTGTGTGTGTGTGTGTGTGTATGCCTAAATTCAGGGCCTTGGTGCTATACCTGAGATTCTTTTGCTCAAGGCTAGTACTCTACCACTTGAGCAACAATGTCACCTCCAGCTTTTATTGGGGGTTGGGGAGGGTAGTTAAATGGAGATAAGAATTTCATGAACTTTCCTGTGTGGGATGGCTTTGAACCCTGATCCTCAAAGCTCAGCCTCCTGAGTGAGCAACTAGGATTACAGTTTTGCACCACCAGTGCCCAACTCCATTTCACCTTTTTTTAAAAAAAATTTTTTTGCTGGTCTTGGGGGCTGAACTCAAAGCTTTCCTCAAGGATAGTGCTCTACCACTTGAGCCACAGCACCACTTTGGCTTTTCTGTATATGTGGTATGAAGGAATCAAACTGGGTCTTTGTGCATGCTAGGCAAGCTCTCTACCATAGGCCAAACTCCTGGCCCGCCATGTAACTTTTTAATAGACCAAAATATACTGCTAGAGAAATAAATTTGAAACCACACTCAATACTTTGAAGAATAGCTCAATACTGCTCACCCTGACTGCGTTCCATTCTTTTCTCCTTTTTAAAATTAGCTTCCAACAGCTGCACACTGAGATTTTAATTTGATCTGTCCACTTATGCGCTCAATGCATCACTCTTTCCATCCTTCTCCCCATCTCTCCCAATCTCACCTGTTTCTTCACGTTTCCGACTTCCATTCTTACATAGGCACTTTGAGCCACAGCTCCATTTTAAACTGTTTGTTGGTTACATGGAGATAAGTGTCTCATGAACTTTCCTGCCTAGGCTGGCATTGAACCATGATCCTCAGATCTCAGCCTCCTGAGGAGCTAGGATGGCAGCCATGAGCCACCAACATCTAGCTGCATTGTGTGTGTGTGTGTGTGTGTGTGTGTGTGTGTGTGTGTGTGTTGGTGAGATGGCAGGAGTCAGGGTCTCAAATCCATGTTCCTTTTGTGCCTGAGCCTCAGGAATGCTGGGATTCTAGGTGTATACTACCATGCACAACTGTTGCAGATAATAGAATATAATAGAAACTGGAGGAAATGAGAGCATCTAGGAGACTTTCCAACAATTTGGGAGAGGAATATCTCTTTCTTTGGAATTGCTTACTAACGTGCCTTTCATTCAACCCCAGGAAGTAGCAAAAAGAGAACGCGTTTTGTAGTCATGTAATCAAGAGCTCCTGTCATGAGGGAATTCACTTCTGAGTCAAGTAGGGAAACTTACTGAGTTGCTGCTAAGGTTCTCAGGGCTGTCATCTAGTAAATTAGACCTTGCAAACACTGAGTGAGGACTTAATGAGACAATAAGTGGCCAGTTCTTAGTCTTTGTTGTTTCTTACTGTCAACCTCCCACACTTAGTAGAAGGAATGGGCATAGATTTTCCTGCTGAGGACCACTGGTATATTTATAACAATTTCCAGGCTAGACAAAATGATTAATACAAGCAGAAGGCTATGAGAAGCCCACAAGAAATATAAAGAAGGCTATGTGGCCAGGTGCTTGTGGTTCATGCCTGTTATCTGAGCCACTCAGGAGGCTGAGATCTGAGGATTGCGGTTCAAAGCCAGCGTGAGCAGGAAAGTGTATGTGAGACTCTTATCTCCAATAAATGGAATTGTGGCTCCTGTGGAAGAGTGCTAACCTTGAGAAGAAGAGCTCAGGGATAGCTCCTAAGCCCTACATTTGAGCCCCACAACAGACAAAAAGAAAAAGAAACAGGAAACTTGCTTACTTGGCTTATTATTCTCCATTCTCAGTCATGCAAAGGAAATGGATGGCTTTTTTCAACCAACAGATGTCATGCAGGAAAATGGTTGCCTTTCTCTTCCCCAAGGGAGATGTAACACACCACAGAGTTCAGGTCAAACAGCAAGGGACCATGACAGCTCATGAGAAAATAAACATGCTTGTATTGGTTGAAGATCATTCCTTAAAGCATGTCCTGTACTATCTTACATTTGATTCGATCCAAATCTTAGGGAGAGAGAGGAGCAGGGAAGGGTGAATTTTCTCCTTCGCACCTCCCCACCCCCCTCACCCCGCTTTTTAAAAAAATTCTATCCCAGCCTACTGGACATAGCTGACTGCTCAGCGCTGGTCTTCTCTGCTTAGGCAATCATCACTTGTGAGCGCTCTTTCTCCTCTCTCTCTCTCTCTCTCTCTCTCTCTCTCTCTCTCTCTCTCTCTCTTTCACACACACACACACACACACACACATACACACCCCTAGAGTGTGTTGTCCTAGTCATCTTGAGTACCAACATCAGCCTTCAGAACAAAAGTGTGGCGATTTCGTTTCTTTCCTATTTTTTAAAATTTAACTTTATTGTCAAGGTGCTGTACAGAGGGGTCACAGTTACATACATAAGGTAGTGAGAACGTTTCTTGTTGAATCTTGCTACCTCCTCCCACATTTCTCCCACTTCTCCTGCCCAGTCGCCTTCCCAGGTTGTAAAGTTCACTTCCAACTGGGTGTCTTCTGAGTATCCTTGTTACATTAGTTCACCCCTTGTCTTCTGCTTCATCATCTTGTTGTTCCCTTTCCCTGCCCCAATTCACATAAGCATACCTACAATAACACAGGGTGCCAAAATCAAATAAAGTGCCAACAGGAGATTTTTAGCTTGCAAAACATCTCTTTGGTTGCTACTCAGGAAGCTGAGATCTGAGGATTGAGATTGAAAGTCAGCCAGGCAGACAAATCCTAAAGACTCTTGTTACCAACAACCATCAAAAAGCTGGAAGTGAAGCTGTGGATTCAGTGGTAGAACACCAGCCTTGAATGGAAAAGCCAGGGGAGAGCGCCCTAGCCTTAAGTTCAAGCCCTACTACTAGAACACACACACACACACACACAACATGAGTCTTCTGGCATTCTCAAAGATTATCTTCCAGCAAGTACTATTATCCAGGACTAGCCCTGTTGGATTTCCAAGGTCAGACAAGATGAGGCACTTTCAAGATGACACGGCTGTGGGCCAAGCCCTCATTTCTGTATGAATCCCATTCTGGATATCCAATGTCTTCAGCCCAACACTTTCCTCAGAATGGTATTTGCTTCATCGTCTTTGTTTCTAGTATCTTGAGAATGATGCCTAATCTTATGAGGATTTCTCTTTAACCTTTTTGTGGAGAGCTATGGTCAGGATTGATACAATTGCTCCTGCATTGGATGGAATAGCCCAAAAGGTAAACACAGCCAGTGTGTTAACCTCCACAAACGTCACAGCATCTTCACTCATACAAGAGTTCTCAGAACAAGGAGCTCCAATGTTCTCTGCAGCTCAAATAAAAGAAAGAGGCTGACTAGCAGGTAAAGAAGGAAAGATACAAGGAAATGAGAGGGAAAATAAACTCTATTGTCTGTGGGAATTTAATTTTCTCTATAACACCACACTTCAGAAGGCAAAAAAAAATCTTCTTCCACCATATTCAAAGAATTCATCTTATAGTTACAAACTAATTTACAACTACTGTTGGTTTGCTGTGTCTAAATACTTTATTGATGTTCATATCACAAAGTACTTGTATTTTTTTCAGTACCTTCACATTAAAATTCATTATGAAGTTGATTGGTCAGGATTACCCACATAAAGAACAAGAAATAGTGTAAAGGTCAAACTGGGCTGTAGTCACAGTGAAGACGAAATGAAACCAATGGAAGATTTTACTTTGTGGAAAGGTCTTTGGTCTGTATGGTAGTTTACTTACCACTTAAAAATGCAGTTAATCCCTTAAATCTATAGCTATCTAGAAAAACCTGAGGTTAATTGTTTTCTAACTCTTAGGGGTTGTGAAGCCTGGTGCCAGTGGCTCACGCCTGTAATGTGAGCTACTCAGGAGGCTGAGATGAAGATTGCTGTTCAAAGCCAGCTTGGGTAGAAAAGTCTGTGAGACTCTTATCTCCAATTAACACACACACACACACACACACACACACACACACACACACACACACAGAGTTGTGAATTGCACATGGTCAACAAACCAATAAACGAAAACAAAATTATAAATGTATTTCTTTTCCGAGAAGATCAGTTGTTGGTTATATAAAACGACTGAACAACATGAGTTATCATTTCTTCAGAGAGGACTATGAAGAAACCTGGAACCCTTGACTTCTATTTGTCCCCACCCTAAACTCTGAACTATGCAAATTCCCTTGTAAACAGTCCACAGAGAAGGCGCCCTTGTATTGAGTCTTGGCTTAGCTAATCATTAGCTCTGGGCTTTGGGAGACTGGTTTAATCTTTTTTTATTCAATTTCTTCATCTGTGAAATGTGCATAACATGGAATTACATCTACTTTATATGATTGTCTCTAATAGTTCCTGGGAGAATTAAGTTAATCATGAGAACTCATAAATCAGTATTGTGATGCACAGTAAACCTCAATAATTTGCCTTTAATGAAGATAATAAGCTTTTTTTGTTCAGCTCTGGAACCAAAGTAATCAAAGGTAATGGATGGGAGAAGCCACAGTGCTAATGTCTCGTCCTTCAGTGATTGCAAAGTTGCAAGGATTGGAGTACAAGGCCCTTGCTGGCTATCTTCCCACTTAATGGGGGAGTCTGGTGCAATGAGAGATAGGAAGCCAGAGGCAAACAGAAAGAGAGAAGACAGCCACAGGCAGGGAAGACATTGCCAGCCGAGCCTAGATAGGAGGTCACAGAACAGGCCTCCTGCTCTCCCGAATGCTTCTCATCTCCTCCAATAAATCCCTTCTTATTTTGTTTGTGCTTGACGTGGACTTGTTTTTCTGTTTCTGAAAACAAAGTTAGACTCGGTGGCTCACTCATGCCTGTAGTCCTAGCTACTCAATGATAGAGAATGGGAGGAGAGATTTCTGTTCAGGACCAGCCCTGGCAACCTGAGATCTCATCACAATAAAACAAGTTGGTAGTGTGCCACTTTCATTCCAGCTATGTAGGAAGTTTAAACAGGAGGATCATGGTCTAGGCTGGTCTCAACATGGGTATAAACAGGAGATGCTGTAACTAAAGGTGCTGGTGGCTGTTCTCTGTAATTCAGCTAATCAGAAGGCTGAAATCTGAGGATCAAGGTTCGAAGCCAGTCCTGTCAGAGAAGTTAAGGAGACTCTTATCTCCAATTAACCACCAGAAAACTGGAAAAGTGTTAGAGAACCAGCAAAAAAAATCCTAAATAACAGTACCCAAGCACTAGAATTAGCACAGCATAGTAAGATAGCATAAAATAGCTGAAACACTTGCTGTTTAGCATACCAACTGCTGTTGAATATCTAACTATAAATTCATAATTAAAAAAAGAAGACAACAGAGTGGGAGTCAATTCCTCCACTCCTATATCCATATATATGAAAGGTGATCATAAATTCTATCTTGCTCCTTGGTGATCTCCTCCAGTGACTGACTGGGCTATTTGTATATGCAGCAGAACTGTAGCAAGTACAAAACAAGACCTACCATGAGACCTGCTGTGCCTTGGGATTTTCTCTCTTGCTGCTGCTAGGCTCATCAGAGCACCCTGGTAATCCTTCTCCTGAGCCCTAAAAGCTCAGCTATTCTTGTGACCCCAATTCAACAGCCAGCCAATTCCTCTTGTCCAATATTTCAGCTGAATTCAGGAAAACTAGCTGAGACTGCAAGCACATCACCAAGTTTGGCCTCGGTCAAACGTCATGAGATAACAAAATTGAGCTGGGTGCTGGTAGCTCACACCTGTAATCCTAGCTACTAAGGAGACTGAAATCTGAGGATCACAGTTTGAAGCCAACTGGGGCAAAAAAGTCTGTAAAAATCCTATGCCCAATTAACCACCAAAAAGCCAGAAGTAGAGTTCTGGCTCTAGAAGTAGAGTACAAGAACACTATGCAGGCACTGAGTTCAAGCCCTAGGGCTGGAAATCATGCACACAAATAGTTGTTTAACTATTGTAACTATTGATATTCAGTGTACAATAATGACTATTGATATTCATTTTCTACTGTGCTCTCTAAGACATAAACAAAACATTAGGAATGTAAATTTCTACAGAATTATTCAATAAGGATATATATACATATATACATATATATAAATATATATAGTAAAGCTAATTTTGTTCTATCAAACCACATGCAAGTTCAATTACTACAACTTACATCATCTTCCCAGAAAACACAAGATTTTTCTCTTTTCTAATTGGTGAGATGAAAAACATAAATGAAAATATGGTACATTTACAGTGAGTTGACTGCATCTTTTCTCAGAATGAAAGAAAAAAATCACTATTGGAAGATGGCATCCAGTAATAGCCCTTCTTATTTTAGGGGATAAAAATCATCCTTCTTGGAGCCAAAAAAATAGAATGAAAGAAAGAGAGCCTCTTCAACAAGTGGTGCTGGCAGAACTGGTTAAGCACCTGCAGAAAACTAAAGCTGGATCCTTCTTTGTCACCCTGCACTAGAATTAACTCCAAATGGATCAAAGACTTTGAGGTAAAAGCCGACATACTGAAAACTTTACAAGAAGGAATAGGAGACACACTAGGCCTCCTTGGCACATGTCGAAACTTTCTCAATAAGGACCAAGAAACACAACAAATCAGAGAAAGGCTGGATAAGTGGGACTGCATCAAACTGCAGAGCTTCTGTATGGCAAAGGATATAGCTAGTAAATTAATTAGGAAGCCTACAGAATGGGAGAAGATCATCACAAACCATACAACAGACAAAGGCCTCATATCTAAAATATATCAACAGCTCAAAAAATTGAATCACTCCAAAACTAATCTCCAAAGAAACAACCATCCCATTAAAAGATAGGCCAAAGACTTAAAGGAGTCTTCTCTGAAGAAGAAACAAAAATGGCCTATAGACACATGAAGAAATGCTCAACATCTCTGGTCATAAAAGAAATGCAAATCAAAACAACTCTAAGATTCCACCTCACTCCAGTTAGAATGGCCAGGATCAAGAAAACTAATAACAACAGATGCTGGAGGGGATGTGGCCAGGAGGGATCACTACTACACTGTTGGTGGGAGTGCAAACTTGTTCAACCACTATGGAAAGCAGTATGGCAGTTCCTCAAAAGACTAAACATAGAGCTCCCCTAAAACCTAGCAATTCCACTACTTGGCATTTACCCAATTGTCCAGAAACAAGGACTTACTAAATCCACTAGCACAATGATGTTCATTGCAACACTATTTACCATAGCAAAGATATGGAACCAACCCAGATGTCCCTCAGTTGATGAGTGGATCAACAAGTTGTGGTATTTGTACACAATGGAATTCTATGCTGCTGTCAGAAAGAACGACATCGCCCCATTTGTAAGGAAATGGAAAGACTTAGAAAAAATCATATTAAGTGAAGTAAGCCAGACTCAAAGGAACATAGGCCCAAGAGTCTCCCTCATTTGTCATAATCAGTAGAAACTTTGGGCTCTTCTAGCAGAGATTTACAATAGAACAAAATCTAGAGACATTAGGCCAAATAATACAACACTCAATGTAAGGACCTCCAGGATAAGGAAACAAAAGCCATATTATGAGTGACTGTTGTCTTTACTGTACTATGTTATCTCTCATCTCTTTTGCTATCCTTTGGTTATCTCATATTATTACAATTTTTCATCTTGTTATCTGATATATTTTATAGGTGCTTAATTGGTTATTTGAAAGTGGATAGGGAAGGGGGAAATCAAGATAAGCGGGGCGGGGGGGGGGGAAATGTGGAAGGGAAATGGGGACCATGTCATGAGAAAGGGTATCAATGTTTGTGAAGTAATGCACCTTCTATCTGGTGAATATAATGTAACCCTTCTATTAATTACTGTAAAAAATATATGGGAAAAGAAGGACCTGAGACTCTTAATCTCCAATTAACCTCTAGAAAACGGTAAGTGGGGCTTGACTCAGGGTAGAGCAGTAGCCTTGAGCTGAAGAGCTCAGGGACAGTGCCCAAGCCGAGCTCAAGCCCTATAACCCACATACACACACACACAAAAAAAAAAAATAGTGAAGGTCATATTTGATCAGAATATTTCATTTTAGAAGCTTGATAATTATTTCTTAGAATGATATAGTTTCTTCCCTATCATTCATTCAATTGAATATGTTTTAACCAGAGGGAAATTAGGTTAGAAAGTAAAGTAGTTATTTGACCATACACATTGAATTCAAAATTTGCCCAAGAAAAAAAAACTAAAGAGCAGAGTACCACTAGGTGTCATAGATAGACGTTAACAAGTTGATGATCATCCACTTTAGTTACTTTTGAAACCGGCAAAATCTCTTGAGTGACCAGTAGTTCACATAATTTTTCATATATGAAAAGAAACGGCTAGGCCCCAGTGGCTTATGCCTTTAATCCTTGCAGCTCAGGAGCCTGTGCTCTGAACATCACAACTTGAAGCTTCCCTGTCAGGAAAAACTATGGGACTCTAATTTACTGCCAAAAATTTGGAAGTAAAGATGTGGTTAATGTGGTAGAGTACTAGCTTTGAGCAGAGCAGCTAAAGGACAGCACTCAGGCTCTGATTTCAAGCCCTAAGTACCAGAAGGAATGAAAGCAAAAGAAAAGAAATGAAGAAAGAAAGAGATAGATGGAAGGAAGGAAGGAAAAATTAGCACAAGGAAAGTTCCATAACAATGCCAAACATTAAAAAGAGAAAGCCTGTGTTCTATCAATTCTCCAGCTTTCTAAAATTCAGAGATATCCAAAGCAAGATGGCAAGTAACCTAATACATAAGTCAAAACCATTTGGAGCTGGCAGAAACTCCCAAATTACATTTATTTCAGCTAAAAGGCATGGCTATTTTGAAAAATTTGCTTTCACTGTCAGTCACATAGCATTACAAACACAATTGCTTCGCTTTCTCTCCTTATCAGGTAACTGGCTGTATATTACAGCTGTCAGAATGGCTGGTTGCTTTTCAAATGGCCAGATAGAGGAAAACAAGTATTTACCATCCGCAGAAGCTTTTGGGACTCAGTCTAGCATTAGAAATACATAACAAGCTCCATGTGCATTAATTATTTGTAAACTCCAGGTATCCCTGGTAAAGGAAGAAGAAGAAGAAGAAGAAGAAGAAGAAGAAGAAGAAGAAGAAGAAGAAGAAGAAGAAGAAGAAGAAGAAGAAGAAGAAGAAGAAGAAGAAGAAGAAGAAGCGGAAGCGGAAGCGGAAGCGGAAGCGGAAGCGGAAGCGGAAGCGGAAGCAGCTATCAAGTTTATCTTTAATTATAAGTTATAAGGCTGGGATTCAGACACAATTATCTAATTCAAGCTCGTGCCAGTCACATTTTTTTTCAAACCAGTGAGAAAAATAATCCAATACATTTTCTTAAAACTAACCATGCTCAAAGAATGTCTTTCAAGTAACAAAAGAAAACTCATTAGCATCTGCCCTATTATAAAAAGCAAATAGAATTGTATAATGTTCCCGGCAGATTAACAACTGAAAAGAATGTCCAGGACTGCTACCTGGAGAGAAATGCTGTCTTTTGGAACCCAGATTTACCCATCCTTTATCCCCACTGAACCTCACAGCAGCTTTTCTTTTCTCTTTCCTTCCTTCCCATCTCTCCTTTCTTTCTTCCTTCTCCTCTCTTCCTTTTCCCCTCCCTTCTGTTGATCTCTCCTTTCTTCCCTTCTTTTGCATTCTTCTTTCCCTCCCTCCATTCTTTCCTTTCCCTCCCTCCCTCTCTTGCTTGCACCTTTCCCTTTGTGCTGTTACATTTTTTTAAATACTTGCTAGGTAGGTGCTCTACCAGTTAAGCAATGCCTCCAAACATTTTTCTTTATTTTTCAGATAAAATCTTGCAGTTTTCCCCCTCAATTGGCCTGGACCATGGTCCTATTTATGCAACCCACACAGCTGGGATGGCAAGGTCATGTCAGCCACCACACTCTTCTACTGACTGAGATGGGGATCTCAGGAGCTTTTTCCTAGGATGACCTTGGCCTACAATCCTTCTGATGTCTGACCTTAAGTAGCTGGGACTGCAGGTTGGAACCACTGTACCTAGCTACATTTTTAGTATTCAAGCAGAAGAAGCAGAAAGCCACATGGTCTCTGAACCAGATCCTGTTCTACTCTTCTGTCTTTCCATACCAGTCTTACATATGTGATTCAATCCAAATGGAAAAACTAGATTTTAGAAAGAAAAATAGTGCTGTTTAATAGCTGTCTCTGCCTTCATTTTTCTATTTACTGTGTTCTTTTTCTAGATATAGCCCTAAATTTCTCATGCTTGCTATCCCAAGAAATACTGGTGCTTTCTTGTGAGCAAGTGGCACGTGGGTCTGATTGAAGGAAAATATTCTCACATAGTATTAAAATAAATCATGATTAGCTCTAATGGGTTACTGCTCGCTACATTATAAAGAATGAAATCTTAGGAGCTATATAGAAAGACTCATCAACAGTGTGATTTAGCAGTCACTGGCTTCAATCCCCTTCTATGGATCACACTTCTAGCACCCATTACACAGTAATAAGCTTTGCAATGTGTTTGTCCCAAAAACTAATGGTTCCAGAGGTTTCACTTAAAATTCCAATCAGGACTTAATATTGTCATTAGAATTTGATTATCTCACCAGATCATATGATATAAACTGGAGAAATTATATATCACTGGGTACCAGTGGCTCATGCCTGCAATCCTTATGAGATCTGAGGATCGAGGTTCAAAGCCAGCCTGGGCAGGACAATCTGTAAAACTCTTTATTTTCCATTTAAACTGGATGTCAAGCTGTGGTTCAAGTGGTAGAGCACTGGTCTTGAGCAGAAAAAGGTCAGGGACTGTGTCCAAGCCATGAGTTCAAGCCCAGAACTGGCACACATAAAATTTTATACCTCCAAACTGTTCACAAATTTAGGGGGCCCTCTTTCAAGTACCAATTCAAGTCTCCTGTCCTGTCTATCCCAGGGGTCACTTCCTCCATCTTGTTTGTTTTCCACGCCAACACTGGAGCTCAAACTCAGAGCCTGAGTTTTTGTCTTTCATTCACCATCAGTGCACTATCACTTCAGCCACAGCTCTACTTGCAGCTTTTTGTTGGTTAAATTGGAGAAAAGTCTCATGGACCTTTCTGTATGGGTTGGCTTTGAACCATAATCCTCAGATCTCTGCTCTTGAGCTTCACTCGTTGTTCACTCAAGGAACAGCTATTTTTTCTCCACATCTCATTTTAATCCACAGCAGTTAACCATGTGCCATGGGAAACGTGAAGGGAATCTAAGATCACAAGTTCTCTGAGAAACAACATTGTGATTAAACTTTCCAATCAGCCTGTTACTCATCAAGATTGTTGACTCTCTCAAGGTAGTATTTATTTTTATTTTTTGGCATTTCATCCACCTAAAGATTAGTGATCAACTTCATTTCAGGCTAATATGAGTCAACAAATAGCTCTTAAACAACAGAACTTATCTTTCCAAAGTGTGTGTGTGTGTGTGTGTGTGTGTGTGCGCGCGCACAGCAGTCCTAGGACCTTAACTCAGGGCCTAAGCAATGGCCCTGAAGATTATTATTTTTTTTTTGCCAGTCCTGGGTCTTGAATTCAGGGTCTGAGCACTGTCCTTGGCCTTTTCTCAAGAGTAGCTCTCTACCACATGAGCCACAGAACCATTTCCAGCTTTTCCTATGTATGTGGTACAGAGGAATCAAACCCAGGTCTTCATGCATGCTAGGCAAGCACTCTACCAGTAGGCCAAACTCCCGACTTTTTTTTTTCCTCAAGACTAGTGCTCTACCACTTGAGCCACAGCTCCACATCTGGCTTTTGGTTGCTTAATTGGATATATGAGTCTCACAGACTTTGCTACCAGACTGGCTTCTAACCTTGATCCCCATATTTCAGCCTCCTAAGAAGCTAGGCATGAGCCACTGGCGCCCAGCTTTTTGCTGTTGTCCATCTTTAAGAATGGTTTTAATTCAACATGTCAATTAATGAGCACAATGCATCTTGATCAGTGTCACCCTTTCTAAACAATAAATCTTTAACTTACCGATCCAGATCCATAAACCATGTTATAAAAATAATTCAGTAAACTTTATCCCAACATCCCTAACTCTCAGGGCAGCAATTTTCTCTCATGAACTGGTTCTTGAGGAGAATGTAAACCTCTACACTTTTACATTTCAATAAAAATGTCTGTGAAGGGAAAAAGCATCCAGTCTCCCTCTACTGATGAGGAATCTTTAGTCTATTAATTGTACACTGTGGGACACATCAGGGAAATGGAAACCTATGCTGTAAAAGGAGGCCTAACTCATGGCCCAGTGCTCATTCCCTGGTTTTGGGACCATACCTGGCTGAGATGGTGCTTGCTCCCTGGTTGGAAGGCATGGATGTGGTTTGTGAAAGTAAGGCCACAACCCTTCCGCCCTCTCAAACAGCACATGCATCCTATGTTAGCTGAATGGGCTTCCTCAATAAGAGTACCTCCCCTACCCTGCCCACCTTTGTGCTGATAGGCTCCTGTATCCTATATTAGCTGAATGGACTTCCTCAATAAACGAGTTCCTGCCTTGACTGGTCTCCCTGACAGTCTGATTGTCCTCTGGTGAGGGAGGGCTGGGTGCAGGCGGTCAGTGGGCCCTCTCCTTTCTCAGCTCATCCTGGTCAGGGCATGTTCTCCCTATCCCTCCTGTGGGTCGGGAGGGACCGAGGACTAAAAACCCTGACAGTACACCTCAGGGCCCTGGGGTTTCATGCCTATAACTCTAGCTACTTGGGAAGCTGAGACCTGAGGATCAAGGTTTGAGGCCATCCCAGGTAAAAATTCTGTGACTCTTACCTCTAACCACCAAAAAGTCAGAAGTAAAGCTGTGGCTCAAATGATAGAGAGCTAACATTGAGAAGAAAAAAGCTAAGGGAAAGCATTCAGGCCCCGGGATCAAGTCCCAGTAATGGCACCAAAAAAAAAAAAAAAAAAAGTGGCTTCTTTCCAAATAAACTTTCTTCTATTTCCCTCCTCCCACCCCTCCCTTCATCTTGTTTCCCCCTTCCCTATCCTATTTCAAATAAACAAACATATATACAATACACCAGATAACAAGATGAAATACTGTAACAATATGAGAATAACCAAGGGACATCAAAAGACACAGTACATTAAGAACAACAATCACACATTATATAGCTCTTGTTTCCATATCCTAGAGGTCCTTTCATTTAGCCTCATCATATATGGACTTATGTATCTAGGTTTTGCCCTAGATACCTCTGCTAGGAGAGTCCAAGGTCTATAATTATGACAAATGAGGGAAACCACTGAGCCTATGTTCCTTTGAGTCTGTCTTATTTCACCTAATATGATTTTTCCAAGTCTTTCCATTTCCTTACAAAGGGGGTGATGTTCTTTCTGACAGCAACACAGAATTCCATTGTGTATAAATACCACATCTTGTTTATCCAATCATCTACTGAGGGGCATCTGGGTTGGTTCCATATCTCCAAATAAACTTTCTATCCACTTCCATTATGCTTTGCATCTTGGCTCAATTCTTTTTGTCAGGTGGATAGTTGTGTTGACACTCTAGTAATAGTCTATATGTCTGACATTTGTTCTTGTTTCTCACTGCATGCAGCAGAGCATGATTCTACTTAAATGTACCCTCAGTACTTGAAAGACATATACATGTTTTGTGATGCCCTGATTAAGAGGACATCTTATTTTTTCTTTTGTGTGGAAGTCCTGGAGGCTCAAACCAGAGGCTTATTTTTGGTTGGCAAGCACTTTATCACGTGAGCCACATTCCCAGTACTATTGCCCATGCTGGCCTGGACTGCGATCCTCCTCTGATCAACTGGATGGACAAAGCATATGGTACCACCAAAGTACCCTAAGAATGCATGCACAAATGCTGATTCTCCGTTTCCAAACTGTTTCCAGTCCCTAGTTCTTAATTTTCTCATCAATACAAAAATATTAGTAGTATATGGCTCCTGGGATTCTTTATGTTAAGCCTTTATACTACTGGCTGAGATATACAGATATATATCTGTGTGTGTATATATATATCGCGTGTGTCATCAATACTGGCCGGAGGTTATTGCTACTTCTCGAGTACGAGGGTCTGTGCAATTTGTGCTCATGTCCTTCTATTAAACCTGGAATGCATTCCCATACATCACCCTAAGCATAACTACACATGCCGATTTCCCCAAGGAATATTTCCCCTCGTGGCTTCCGTAAAACATGACCTCCAGTTCGAATACCTTAGCTCTTACATGCCCCCCAGTGGATGAAATTATACTTATTAGTTAGGCCCTAGCAAGCATGACTTTCTGAAAGCCTGATGCCACTGGCTTGTAACTGTCATCCTAGCTACTCAGGAGGTTGAGATTTGGGAACCAAGGTTCAAAGCCAGCCCTGGCAAGAAAGTCTGTGAAACTCTTCTCTTCAATTGACCACCAAAAAGCTAGAAGTGTAGCTGTGGCTCAAGTGATAGTGTGCTAACTTGGAGCAAAAAAGCCCAGGGACAACACCCATGCCCTGAGTTCAAGGCCCAGGACTGGCATAACAATAAAAATGAAGTTGTGACTTATTCTGTGGTGTAATATAAGTAGTGCCTGGGTCATGATAAAGTATGATAGAGTATACTAGAGGACCATATTTTAGAAATCTACATTCCAATAACTTAAGTTTCCACCTACCTGTTTTTCAGAATTCAATTTTTTATTTCTTTTTAAGTTTTGGGTGGCACTGGGATTTGAACTCAGAGCCCTGCTCTACAACTTGAGTCATACTCCCAACCTAGCCTAGACTATTTTCAATCTTTCAAAGCAAGAGCAATAATCCTAACTTCCTTGTTCATAAAGGCATACTGCAAGTGATATGTGTGAGGCAGTCAAGAGAAGGTTCCTTGGAAGGCAATGGCAAAGGAATTTAACTCCCATAGCTTCATTAATTGAAGAAAATACTTGAAAGCAAACAAAAGTAGGCAGGAACCAAATTGCATTGATACTTAGAAGATCTGGCCAGATGTCAGTGGCTCATGCTTATGGTCCATGCAATTGAGGCTGAGATCTGAGGATTATGCTTTGAAGCCGGCCCAGGCAAGAAGTACCTGAGACTTATCTCCAATTAACCACTAAAAAGCTGGACATGGAAGTGTAGCTCGGGTGACAGACAGGTAGCCGTAAGCACAACAGATCAAGGACAGTGATCACAGGACTGACAGATACACACACACACACCTCTCACTGGTCAGAACTTAAGGCCCTGAGTTCAAATCTCAGTATCTTCACCCACTCTTCCCCTCCAGCTTCCCCCCGCCAAAAAAATCCCCAAACCAAAACCTCACCAAAAACCCCCCAAATATCCTCACTGAGAAGGTCCTTGTTTACATTGTTTTGCCTTTCAGGTCACCCATAGTCTAAACACTACAATGGCTGTCTTGTGTGAGTAATGGAATTTAGCATGTCCAGAGTGGCTATAAATTGAGGGAAAATCTCAAAAAAAGAGGGGTCCACAGAGGAAGCCCTGAATCTATGTCCTGTATAAGTCTCAGCTGACCTATGAGCTGTGTATGTGAGAAGGGGAAATTCTACCTGCAATGAAAAGCACTGCAAGTGTAAAAACAGAGCAGGGAGCTTCATTGCTTCCCAAAGCCCAGACGTTGATGCCTGAGCTCTTCCACACTAAAAGAGTGAGTGCTTTGAGCTTTCCATTAACCTTTTAATAAATTAATCTAGGTGGCACACACACAAGGTCAAGGTGATATGATCAACCAGCAGTTTCTGTGTGAACTAAAAGGAAAATTATTGCTATCCACATCATTAATAGACACTCACTATAGACACTTTAAATCTACTCACTCTACTATTTCAATTTTTTTTGGTTAACCAAGAAAAATAATGGTTAGGAGTACAATGAGGGAAAAAATAGACAGCCTTCCATTTAGAACCAGAATATGTGTTAAGTAAACAGAACAAATGACAAAATACTACAAAACACGAATTTATTTATCAACAGAAAGATCCAAACTTTTTGAAAAAAGGTCATCTTTCATTCTTATAAATAGGCTTGCTCAAAAGGCAGTTGTAAAGGACATAAACTCACAATATAATCTTAGAAGTCAAACAACTCCTTTTCACAGTCTTGCATCTAACAAAGCGTAAAACTTTAGAAAAGCATCTACAACAACTATTTCATACATTTTTTTGAAGGAAAAAGATCAGATAGAATTTTTAAAAAATGATCCGAAGCAAGAATTCACTTCCAAGCAGGAAGGGCCTCCTGGATAAACTTCGTACTTTCAAACAACAGCACTGCCCTACTTGAGGACCAAGCTCTCCTTTGCTCCCTTGCGCGTCAGTGGGCCGACTCTGCGCCGGGTCGCCCTGGACTCGGGCGTGCCAGCAGACGTGGAGGAGGACCGTGGCAGATGGAGGTGCCTGCCCTGGAGGAGCAGAGACTCACAGCGGTCTGGAGAAGTTCGGACCAATCAGTCTCCGAGGCAGGTTTCCTTTCTAGATTACCACATATCGCACAGTGGGCTTGGTGTCCCCCTCCATCCGGAGAGCTGAGGACGCGGCTTCCCTCGTGGCGGGGGGCGGTCAACGGCGGGCCGGCTCTCGGGGCGTGGGCAGGGCGCTGAGCGCAGGTCACCGCGGTGCTGGACCTGCTGTGCTGTTCCGGGGAATGACCCCACATGCCCTAGGGCTGTGGGATCAGGTGCATCTACTACAGGATTACAGAACGCAAGCGAGTTTCCTTTTTGTACCTTCCTTTCAGGAAAAGTTTTCAGTGGAATAAACAGACCGAGATGACTTTAAGCCTTCAGGTTCAAAGCAGTACAGACAAACACACACACACACACGTTTTATTGGACTAATAAAATTTCCTTGTAAGAAATGTCCTTACTCAGAAATGCAGCACAACACCACCATCTAGTGGACAGGAAAATGGTTTCCATGGGTACATTGTTCCTGATGTAGGGGTGGGGGGAGAAGGAAACATTTTTAACAAAAGCAGTACATTTCCTACATGGACAGAGAGAAGTTTAAAAACATGTAAAACAAATAGTGTATTACTAGCATACTAGGTTGTTTATCCTAAATTGTTTTAAGAGGTAAAAAAGTCTGTTTAGAAATGTAAAATATAGGGCCGGGAGTATGGCTTAGTGGTAGAGTGCTTGCCTAACATGCACGATGATCTGGGTTCGATTCCTCGGCATTACATGTATAGAAAAAAGCTGGACGTGGTGCTGTGGCTCAAGGGTAGAGCTCTAGCCTTGAGAAAAGTCCAAGGGCAGCGCTCAGGCTCTGAGTTCAAGCTCCACTAGGTATAATAAACACACAAATTTAAAATTACAAGACTGTTGATACATTTTAAAGAAAGATTCCATGTTACTCTTAGCAGAACACCACTGGCTTTATTTTTCCTTCCTTCCTCCCTCTTCATATTTCCGGTGCCAGTAACACATATAAATAGGGTTCAAACGAACTGAACTGATCAAGTTTCTGTGTGTAAAACCAATCTAATACTTAACATCGTTCCTGCTGAAATAAAAATACTCTATCTTCTTTTGGTTTGATGGCAAAAGACTGACTAGAATAACATTAATAACAAATCAATCAAAAACTAATTTTTAAAGATACAATACAAATATACTATGAGAAAATAATTTTTAGATCTTAATGAATTGCATGTTAAACTCATGGATGTATGTTAAAAATGCATCCTCAGTCAGTTTTAATTTCCTCAACTGGTTGTTTTTACTAAAAATGTGTGTAGTCAATATTTATATACAGAAAAAATACCCTATTTAAAAGAAAAGTTATTTCCAGAGTAGTAAAAAAACAGCATATAAAAATCACAAAATATTTGGAATCAGTTGAAATTTCTTTTGTCTTTAAAGTCACATGAACCATCAAAAATTCTACCAAGAATTGTTTAAAGAAAAAATTATTTTTCTACTTTAAATATCAAAAATTTGGAAAGTATATTTTATTACAAGTAAATCCTATGATAAAAATTATAAATAACTTCTTGACAAGTAAAGCCAAATGTAAATGCTAAACAATATGACAGAAAAAGATTTAAGTGAGAAATTAGACAGATACAGGGCCAAGATAGCTTTCATGAAAAATGATTTATTTTCCTAAAACTAGCCATGGTTACCTTTAAAAAAATATATTTGCTTCATTCTACACTAAAAACTGCATCTGGTATACATTTGCCCACATGTTTGTGAAACTTATGAATTATGGCATGAGATGAAGATCTTGTGAAATAGGCTGGACCCACAACAGACACGAACTAAAATCAGAATGAATCCTTGCTTCATTTGAAGCAAGGACCAAACAACAGGCCTGAAACATGTCTTACTGATTCCAGAGCTGCAATCAAATATAAACATTCACATGTTAAATTCTTTTCAACAGCCTATTTTAATTTTCATTAGGAAAACTTTGCCATATTTATACATTTCTTGTTTTACTATTTGATAAAACTCTGATTGCTTATAAGATTAAAAAAAGGTCTCTAATCTTTTAAGCACAAATTTATTTCTTTATCAAAATAGTTTCATGAGGGTCCAAAATATTAGTTCACTCTTCAGAGTATAAATAAATCTGTTCCTTTTAGACAATGAAGAAGAGAATGCCAAGCCAAGTGGCAGATACGTTCAAATTTGAAATATATTATATGTAAAAGTACTTATTATAAGTAGCAATATTTATAGTAAAGTATTTTATAACAAGCTGAGCATATTCCATAAATGACTTTCAGAAGAGAACAAATCCAGAGAGCTAAAGAATTTCTCTTGCTAAGATAACAACTATGTTAAATTAAGAAACACTGTATTTCATAATCACTTAAATACATAGCTGGATGCACTTTCTAAGTAACCACTATGAGAAAAACACAGATATAAGGAAACTACAGTATACTGGAATGTTACTGTGCTATCTAAAGATAAAACTCTAGATGTATAGATTTTTCTGAAGAGGTTGAAACTAGTTCAAGATGACTGCTGAGCCTGAAAAGATACATGAACTCTAAAACAATTTACTCCAGGCTGTAACAGCACTGGCAAGCTCCACAGGTATTTTTGCAAGCTCATACAATTTTTCAGAATTGCTTTTTAATTAAGAAATTCCAGTTCATCGAATTTTTTTAAATTTGGGGGAAATATTTACTAGATCGCTTTTAGAAAGTCTGAAAATTAAAAAAAAAAAACTTAGAATGTTCGTAAGAGTGAAGACTTGCAGTGTTAGCCTGTGTGTTTTCAGGTGTGAGTGTGGGATTGAATCCTCAGCAGCAGTCCTGCTGAGCTGTCAGATATTCATGTAGTCTGCTACAAATCTTGATGGCTATCTTCTGAGAAAATTTAATCAAAACACCTGTCTGTCTGGAACTCAAGAGTACAGATAAACACCCCTGTTTTAAGATCATAAATTAGTGAAATATAGCACCTTTTAATTCATGGCCTTTAGGACTGTAGGGGAAGACTCTCTTGTCTCTTTGATAAGAATATCTCTTAGGGTAGAAGTGACTCTAAAAGCTGCCTTCTCAAGCTAGGCCAGGCAATGTGGTTTCCCTGTTTCTGACAGACAAAATGGAAAGCATTTTCCTCTCAAGAATATTAGTAAACACAAGAACCTTGTGCTGATAGTATCAGATAAGAAAGATGCTTTTCCTAAATTATGTATTTTTATCTTACGTTTTACTTCTTGATTGACTAAGTCAATCTACATTCTCCATACCTGAAGAGAAAACAAAAGAATGTTCTCTATTTATTGCTAAGACTATAAATGCAATTCTTTGCCTGCATTCTATTTCAGATTTGCACATACAAAATACTTTCCTACTTATCAATGATGTAAATACCAGGAAAGCATAGTCCAATAAAAGAAAGTGATCTCTTTACACGTTACTTAAGTTACAAAGGGAGTTCTATTCACAGTTCCAAGTTATGTCAAAGTTAATATGCCCAAATCACACCTGTCTATAATGGAATGAAACCCTAATGAATTCAGTGAAAAGTTAATCAGGGGTTGGGGGCATGGCACAGGTGGCAAAGTACCATCTCTTGAGTGCTGAAAGTGTAAGATACCAAGTTTTAGTCTATCTCAGAAAAGAAAAAAAAAAAAGGAACAAGAACAAGAAACCAATGGATACAATCTAAATCCACCACTACAGTGTATGCCAGCTGTCAGTCCTTAAATCTATGAAACACCATCACAGCTAATGATTCTTTGCCAATCCACCTCTTTCTTTTGATGACAGAGTCAAATATTAATTGGGTTGACATTTATATAACCTCAGAAGTCATTTGTTTTGAACCTCTCAGTTAAGACAACATTTAAATAATCTTAACTCCCATTTCCTGCATGGGGAACAGGAAATGTTTCTTTTCTGCTTTAAGTGTAATACTAAAACAAATCTCCCCTAAAACTTAGAGAAAAAAAAACCAAAAAGATCTTGGCAAAGATATCATCTCCTAACTTCTTAGGTTTATTCTAAAGGGCTTTTGCTCTACCAAAAGACATGTATTCAGAACCTGTGAACATGACCTTAGTTGGAAGGGACTAGAGTAGGCCTGGAATCCAGACGCACTGTCCTACTGAGAGGAAAAAACATAGAAAGCCATGTGAAAGGTGGAATCAGGGAGTAGAGTGACATATCCATACTTAAAGCCAGCCACATTGAGCATTAGCTGGCTGACATTCTGATTTCTGACTCTGGTTTATATAAAAATGAGAGGAACTTTGTGTATGCCAGCCCAGGGCCTTCAATGTAGGGCCTGGGTACTGTCCCTGAGCTGTTGTTTTATTTTGTTTTTTTTTCACTTAAGGCTGGCACACTACCACATGAGCCACATCTCTACTTCCAGCATTTTGGTGGTTAGTTGGAGAGTCTCATGGCCTTTCTTGCCGGGGCTGTCTTCAAACTACAATCCTCAGATCTCAGTCTCCTGAGCAGCTAGGATTACAGGTATGAATTACAGGTGCCTGGCTGAGAAGTTAGATGTTTTTGTTAGGCCACCAAGTTGGCTGACAATTTTTTCACAATAGCCTTAACTCACACAGTGATACTTCGGAAAGAAAATCTCTTGACGACATATAACCAATATCATACCACTTATCTTTGGCCTTTATACAATTTATATTGGGAATTAGTGGAACCATTTCATTATTTCTATATTTTAAATAAAAATCCCCAACTTGGTTACTAGATAAATATAATGGGCTTCTGGTTTATAATTTACTATGCATGCAAATCTAATCTAACTTATGATTGAAATTGTTTTTCCTGAATATGTTTAATAACTTTTTCATCAGAAGTATTGCTAGATCAGTTGCAAATATTTTTCAAATACTATTCCTTCTGAAAAGAATTGGTACATTAGTTCCAGTGCAATGAGGCATACTCAATTTCCTAAACTTATGTATACAAAAAGTTTCCAAGCTTTTGGAGTAGTTAGCAGTATCAGAGATAACATGAGATAACTGTAAACAATTTTATTTTCCAATTATTCAGGCTTTTCAGATAGGTCTTAAAAGGTTCGTGACTCTTTACAACTAACTACCTTGTATGTGCTTATTTAAAGCCTATGTAAAAAAAATCTGATGTGATCCGAGAATTACTATTATGCTTTAAAAAAATCTGTAATGGCTATGTATTCAGTTATTCATTGTGGAAACATTCTTTTTTTTTTTTTTTTTTTTTTTTTTTTTCCAGTCCTGGGCTTGAGCTCAGGGCCTGAGGACTGTCCTTGAATTTTTCTCAAGGCTAGAGCTCTACCACTTGAGCCTCAGCACCAGTTCTGGCTTTTTCTAAGTATGTAGTACCCAGGAATCGAACCCAGGACTTCGTGCATGCTAGACAAGCACTTTACTACTAGGCCAAACTCCCGGCCCGGAAATATTCTAAATATTAAGTCTACTTCTAAAGTTCAAAATACCCTTGACATTACCACATAAACCTTTGAATGTCCTGATTATCTGGCCACTGAAAAGTCTTATTCAGAAAGATATAAAATGTTACAAAATTAACAATTGCATAGCAGCCCAATTCACAAACAAGTCTTGGTATAGATGGCAGAGGTATATTAAGTCTATAAATAATGTAAGGTAAAATGAAGTAGCGAAATTCTAGAAGTTTCTGAGGCACAGTCGAAGCCACCACACACACAAAAAACATTAAATTCCAGAAAACTGATTTGGATCTCAAAGAGTCAGCTACAGTCCAACCAGCAAATATATAGACTGGTATTAACAAATATTTCATAACATCATATCTTTGAAAAACTCTTTTCCAAACATAAAATGTGTAATGCCGATTGTCCGCTAGCAGGTATTTATGAACATAAGTGAACTTCCACACAAAAAATACCGAAACTAAAGTGATCAGAGCAAACTGAGCCCTACGTTTCCACACTAAACACAGAAACATCTTAATTTTGGTAGGAGACAGTAAGTGCGGGAAGGAAAAGAGGAGAGTAAAGGAGAGAAAATAGAATAACTGAGGGAGATGAAGACAGGCTTCATGATGACTGCGGTCCCCAATCACAATCCCCCCATTGACTACAACGAAGCTGCAGAACACCAACACCAGAAAGACATAGGGCCACGTCAGTACCAACAGCAGGCTCAGGTTCTTAAATGACATGGAATACACCACCAGAAACTGAAGGACTCTGCTGAATTCTGAAAGTGGGCCTTTAATAAGAGGAAGTCTCTCTTCCTTCTTCTTCTGTAACTCAGTTTTCCAAGCCTCGGTCAACTTCTGTGCAATTATGTGTCCTGCACAGAAGACAACCCAGATGATATTGGTTTGGCGAAACATGAAGCCACAAAATCCAAGCAGGGCTGAAGTTTTATGGTTTCCATAAAGACACATCAAGTAGGCAAAAAGAGTAAAGAACACAGATCCTGTATCTGTGTAATAAAGGAAATTAAAAAAATAGAGAATTGGAAATACTGCTAGTGTTAATGTTGACAAGATTCTCTGGATACTTGACATAGCCTTGGAGGAGGGAAAAGAAAAAAAACCATGGCAGTTAAAAATTTTCATAACAAAACAAATACACTATTTATGAGTTATTGAAGACATTTATTTGCAAAACTACTCTCATCTTATTAAAATAACATTGCCCAATATTAATCTCATTTCTAACTTTGCAAAACCACATTGGTAAGTACACTTTTCCATACTTTTCAGTTACGTTTACTAGCTTGGAAGCTACTAAAACAATACATGCTGTCCCAAATGTCTGATGGATTAAGTATTTTAAATCACTTAACAAAATCTCCTGGGTGCATGACACTGAGTGAGTCCCACAAGGAGCACAAACAACATGCAGTGAATGTGACTCCATTCCCCTGAGCACCTTCACTAAGCAATACAGTATTCAGTCCTCATCACCAATTCCTGTATGGATATCCCGCAAACTCTCCACTGGAGAAAATGGAGATGTGCACACAAATTGATACTATTCTAATCACAGTTTCTGTCTCCTTCAACTATATCCTTAATCTAACTCACAAAATTTGACCACAAAGTTGTTTGGATTACAATTAAAGTCCTTTCATTGATTATTTGATCTATAGATTATTTGATCTATATAGGACATTGGTTACCGCACCTCTACATGTTACTCTAGCATTATATTCTGTAATTCATAATTCTATAATTCTGTGGTACTAGGGATTAAACGACGGACCTCATGCTTGGCAGCAGGCAGCAGGCAGGAAGTCTACCACCTGAGCCACACTGCAAAACCCTTTCTGCCTTGGTTATTTTCAAGTTATGGTTTTACTTTATGGGCAGGCCAGTCTAGGCTGCAGTCTTCCTACCTGTACTTCTCTTTGTCCCTGGGGATAATGCTACCACATCCAGCTATCTCACTTCCCCTGTAGCTGAGTTAAGAGGTGTAATACCACACCAGCAATTGACTGAGATGAAGCCTCACAAACTGTTATGTCCTCCATGGCTTCAAATAGGGATTTGCCTTCCAAGTAGCTAGGATTATAGGCTTGAGCTACCATGCTCTGCTAATTGATTCTTTAATTTCAAATACAATTTTTCTGCCTGTTCTTTTTTCTAGGACTTTCTACCTTTATTTAATGCTTCTCTTGCCAGAATAAATCCCAACTCTAAGGGCCTGTCCATTCATCAAGTTTCAATACTGGTGTCATTTTCTCTGGGAGCTCTTCCAAAAACCCCTCACTTCCGGTCCTCTGAGGCAGGCTTCTGCACATGCTCCTGTGCTCTTTTCTTGAATGTTTTATAACCTCATAGCATCCTATGCCCATCTCCTTGTCATAGTTGAAACTACTGAAGTATTTTCTTTTAGTTAAGATTATTATTACAGTTAATATTTGTTGCATCTTTACTATATACTAAAGACTCCTAAGCACTTTTCCTCTTGTTAAGCTCCTTTACTTTCCATAACAATTCAATGATGTAAACTCTATTATTACTATTTAACAGATGAAGACAGAACTTCACAAAGGGGTGCTGACCAAAGTAACTTAGAGTCAATAATCCAGGGTATGTACTATTAAATCACATCAAATTTTCTCAGGTAAGGTCCATTCTGAAAAGAAAAGCCTCAGTCATTTATCTCTGTGACAATACTTACCATAAGGCTCAGTAACTATTTAACTGATTGATTCATTAGCAAACCTCCAAGTTTATGAAGCTACCCTTTATTTAAATATGAAATTTCTTCTGAAATTATACTCAAAAGATGAGCATTACACAAATTTTTTTGCCAGATTGCATTAAGCTAATCCATAAATTGTGGACCTGATCACACAGAAACTTATAATTACTTTGAAACATACCTTGTTTCTGGGTTGGACTTTTCGGAAAAGCAGATACAGTAAATAGAAGTTGCCAACACTGAAGAGAAGATTGACAAATCGGAGCATCCCAATGGAACAGACAACATGTTCTGACCATCCAAAGATCCAGCTGGCGGGCTTGACCACTCCAACTGATACCAGGTACAGGCCAGGCAACGTTGTGATCATGGGATCCCACTTGAAAAATGAGAAGTCATCAATGAACCAAAATCATCAAATGATAGGAACAGAATAGACACAAGTAGCCAAACTCAAGTTCCCTAAGTACCAACAGTGAAGAATTCTGAAATGTTCATCTATGATACAGTCAGTGTACTGTCAGACTATTTGGATGCCTCCTCTGGGAAAAAAATTAGAACTCTTTTGGTTCTTGTTACTAATTGTTATGGTGTCAAGAATCATAGCATTTTATTTCTACAGTGATTATATTGCACAGGGTCGTTTTATGAACCATGCAAACATCAATTGGAACTCCCATGAGTTTGCAAAAGTATAGAGACTGAACTGAATATTCAGGAAGAAAATTAACTCCTTTCATTTTAGGAATTGTGATAAATTCTGTTTTGTGTTTTTAAATCAAATAGGTCCTACATTAGAAAAGATTGTCTTTAACTAGTTATTACTGATAAATATTACTATTATTACTGTGGCTAGATATTCAGGAAATTTCCAAGGTAACAAAAACTAATAACCGCATTAAGATTTTAAATCAGGTCTTTCTCCCTGGGCCCTGGTGGCTCATGCCTGTAATTCTAACTAACTCAGAAGGCTCAGATCTAGGGATCATGGCTTGAAACCAGTTCCAGCAGGAAAACGTCTATAAGACTGTTATCTCCAATTAACCATCAAAAAGTCAAAAGAAATGGAGATGTTGCTCAAGTGGTAAAGTGTCAACCTTGTGCAAAAAACGAAGAAACAGCACACAAGCAAAGTTCAAGTCCCTGTACCAGCACATGCACGCGTGTACACACACACACACACCCACAGACGTCAGGTCTTCCACATAAAGTTATATTTCTCATTCATTTTTTTTCTTTTCTTTCTTTTTTTTTTTTTTTGGTCAGTTGTGGGGCTTGAACCCTAGGCCTGGGCACTGTCCCTGAGCTCTTTAGCTCAAGGCTACTGCCCTTCCATAAAGTTATATTTCTAACCAGCTCGTCAAATTGTGCCATCAGAAAGAGGCAAGTTTGTGTTTGTATCTACACATTGCCAAGTCAAATATTTGTCTTAAAAGGTGATGCTATTTGACTAGCGGACAATTTAACCGAGAGAAAGTTCCCGTGATACTCATTGATGAAATGAACACGAATGCTAAGTCTTTGGTGGCACAAGATGCTCCCACTCCAACCTTATCTAACGTCCAAAATGGACTGTGGCGTGCCTCACAGGATCGCTGATGCCCGGCCGCCCCGGGAGGACTGAGGATAGAGGTGAGCTGGGGGGGGGGGTCAGTGCTGGGGCGCCCGCCGGGCCTCGCTGGGCCCGGGCCGGGTGGGGACCCCACCTGCGCGGGGGAGAAGCGGCCCTCGCAGTAGCGCTGCGCCTGCGGCAGGTGGAAGATCTCGTCCATATAGGGTTCCCGCAGCGCCCGGCTGAAGGCAGAGAAGAGGAGACAGGACACTAAAAAGGTGCAGCTCAAGGCGGCGGAGAAGTAGTACCCCTCCAGCTGCGCCATCCCCACTCCCGGAGCCCCGGCTCCGAACTCCGGTCGGCCCAGACCCAAGCTGAGAAAACGCCGAGCTCGAAACCGGCGCGCAAGGCGGGACCGGCAGGACGAGGCGGCGCCACACCGGAAGAGCGAAGGATGCCGGGAAGGACGCCAGCCGGAAGAACCCGGGCTCTGTGTACGGAATGATAGTCGATTGGATGGTTGCTCTGTCAATCACATTGCTCAGGACACGGGGATTGGTCAGAGCCTCTTGGGAGGCGGGTCTAGGCATTCCTCGGCTCAGCTGAGGTAGTGTTTGTCGCGTTGAAAAGAAAGTCCGTCCTCCCACAGCGGTAAGCTATTTGTTTCTGTTGTTCCCGACTCTCACCGGAAGATGGCAAGGTTCCCCACATTTTCAGTTCCCGAACCCTTAAGAAACGCTCCTGCATTTCTTTCAGACGTCATTCTGCTATCCTGTTACCTCCCCCCCCCCACGTGTCTGTTTCCCTGCTCCTCCCCTCCCGCCTGTCTGCATTTGTCCTTCTCTCTGTGTTTGTCTGTGGGATCTCTCCTCTCTTTCTCTCTCCCACTGTTCTCTCTTCTCTCCCCCTTTCTTCCTCCCCCCCTGCCGCCCCACCAACGTCTTCATTTCTAAAACCTTCATTTAAAACAAATCAAAAGTATAAAAAAAAACTTGCAATGAAAGCAACCAGAGAGAAACTGGAAGAATCAATTGGAGGACTTTTTGTTGTTAAAAAAAAAAACCACAAACAACAACAAAAAACCCACTTTCTGGAGTTGTTGGGACTCACTCTCAAAGAGGATTCTACTTAAATTTGTATCTAGATTACATTCGTCATGTCTCAACACTCTGGGCGTTGGAAGAAGTAACTTTTAGAATCTCAGGGGGTTTTAGGTAAGAAAAACTTCTTTGTGTAGGTGATCTGGGTTATTATCAATATCCCTAATGTAGCGTTTAGGTTTTCTCCATTCATTGATGAGCCTGAACATTTTAATAGGTGGTACTATGAACCAGTTACCTAATCTCAAAAGTAGGTTTCATATCGTAGATATGTAAAGTTGGAGAATTTTGTAGGCTATATGGAATTTACACAATTCCTACCTTTTGGGATTAGAGCTGAGGACATGCATGAAGAATTACTTAAAGAATAATAAAAATAAATGGTGCCTAGTAATTTTACTATGAACCTGGTTAAGTTTTGTTAAAAAATAAATAAAAATCTCACTGGAAACTCAAGAAAGGTGACTAGTACCAGTATACAGAAACAAAGTCAGGTGTTTCAGATGAAACCCTTAGGATTCTCAAGTTCTTTAGGTCGAGCTATTTCAACCCTTTTCAATTCAAGCCTCTCAAAGGTAACTGGCTACCTTTCTGTTCCCTCTACTTAATCCCCCTAATAAGAAAGAAGCACTAGATTAAAATTATATTAAACCTCTATAGGAAGCCTTTCTTAAACTTTTTTTTTTTTTTATGGGAAAGGTATGACTGAAAGTATGGCTCAAGTAGTAGTCTTATAAGTGGTCTGGGGTTCTGGATCTTGTCTGAGATCAAACAGTTGATCTGAGAAAAAAAAAAAAGTACAGATGCAAAGCCACAGAGTGTATTCATTCAAGTGAAAGTGTACCATTAAACAACTGGATTCCTGTGACTGCTTGTGACCCTACCTACTTTGGAGACTGATATCTGAGGATCTCAGTTTGAAGTCAGCCCGGGAAGGAAAGTTGTGAGATTCATATCTCCAAAAAGCAGCGAAAAGCCAGATATGTAGCTGTGGCTCAAGTGATAGAGCACCAGCAGGGAAAAGCTAAAAGCCAGCACCCAGACTGAGTTCAAGCCATAGCACTTACAGGCTCTGCATCAAAGAACTGGAAGCTTGATATTTGAATTTCTCTTTTATTCTTTAGGGAGGGCTTTAGGATATCGCCTATTGAATGTGATTGTGCTAAATTCATGCTTTGCCTGACAGGCGGAGACTATGTAATACAAGCTGTGCTATCCATATGTTAGATGCTCATTCAGATGCATAGGGTACATGTAATATTCATAAACAGTTCATTAGGGGGGGAAACACCTAAAAGTTTAGTTAGGATCATAAGTGGACAAACTGGCTCTGCTTTAGAGACACATTAGAGCCCCCATAGGTACTGGATACAGAGAACCCCCAAAACTGAGATAACTAAAAAAGGAGTGTTTCTGGAAGTTGCAAGGATTTCTCCCTTCATTGTGTGTGTGTGTGTGTGTGTGTGTGTGTGTGTGTGTGTGTGCGTGCGCGTGTGTGCACACTCTGGCCACATCCATCCTGCAGGTCCTACCTCCCTGTCTCAGTAGAAAATATGGGTTTCATCTCTACTACTGCTAACCAGCAAAGAAGCAAACTAAACCCAACCACACTTGGATTCCAAGTGCAGTTTTCCCTCTACAAATTCATCCTCAGACTTGGAAACCATCACTGAAAACCACTACCTAACAATGGAAGACGTTCTGTGGGCTTAACGCAGGTCTTCCTAGAATACTTTAGTAGTTTTGTGAGTGAATTGCTCTTTTTTTTTTTGAGCTCTACCACTTGAGCCTCAGCACCACTTCCGGCTTTTTTTTTTTCTATGTATGTGGTACCGAGGAATCGAACCCGGGTCTTCATGCATGCTAGGCAAGCACTTTAACCACTAGGCCAAACTCCCGGTCCGTGAATTGCTCTTTTATTCTCAAGCCCCAGTACTGGCCCTTGAACTCAGCCTGGGCTCTGTGCCCTAGTTTTTCGCTCGAGGCTAACACTCGACTACTTGAGCCACAGTTCCACTTCAGTTTCTTGGTGGCTCATGGAGATTAGAATCTCATGGACTTTCCTGCCCTGGCTTGCTTTGAATTGCAATGTCCAGATCTTAGATTTCTGAGTAGATAGGATTACAGGCATAAACCACCGATACAGTTACTGATTTTGAAGTATTAGTCCAAATAACGTTTTGTCTCGGATTGACACGTTGCTGAACCAAAACTTTGGTCACTGGATAGTTACAGTAATGGGTAACTTAGTTTTAGGTGACAATAAAGTTCTGGCTACAGCGCCATATTCAGTTCTGGGCCAAACTTCTAGATAATAACTTCCAAAATTCAATTCTAACTTTGGGGCCAGTCTTACCATATCAGTTGAAACCAACTCATAAAGTGTTAGATTTTAAAAGAAGCACTCACAAAATGAAAGCATTTTCCTGGAAATAAACCTTGAAAAAATATGGTGCAAGGGACAATGTTTCCATTTTTCTGGAGACTTTGGGTTTAGCCCCAAAAGTCTCCAAGTCAAACCCAAAGTCTCCAAGTCAAGGAAATCTCTGCCCCCTTCCCTTTGGCTCAGATAAACAGGAATGATTGCTTATTAAGAAAGGGACAGGATAAAACCTAAAGCAGGGCTTTTCTAAATTTCCTTCCTTATAATGGTTCCTGGAGAGTGGTCCCTGGGCCAGAGGCATTATTAGCATTACCTGGGAACTTACTAGGAATGCAAAATATTAATCCAGAGCCTTCCCAGGAAACTAGCGATGGAGTCAGATGATCTGTGGTTGAACATTCATTTAACAATCAGTTCTGATTCTCTTGGAGTCCCAGGTGGACCCTATGCACCTGGCACCTGTGCACTCTCTATGCTAACATAGCACTGTTCCTTTGTGTTTTTGTTTTATTTCTCCTCATGTAGTGCAGCTTGGCTTCCCTAGATCTGCATTACCAGGCTTTATCCCACTGCCAAACATAGCACATGCCAAGCAGCACATTCCATTCACCTATTTCTCTCTTCAGCAGGTAGAAAAGAGGGATTTAAATACATCAGTGTTTTGTTTTGGTTTTGTGCAGGGCTTGATCTCAGGGCCTAGGCATTGTTCCCAAGCTTTTTTTTTTTTTTTTTTTTTTTTGCACAAGACTGGTTAGTGTTCTTCTTCTTGAGCCACAGCTCCACTTCCAGCATATTTTGGTAGTTAATTGGAGATAGAAGTCTCACAGACTTTCCTGCCTGGGCTAGCTTGGAAGTGCGATCCTCAGATCTCAGCTGCCAGAGTTGCTAGGTGCAGACGAGAGCCACAGACACCTTACTGTACTACCTGTTTTTTTCCCCTGCCCATGAATACTTATAATTTGACATATGCTTTTCTTTAAATGAAATCTCTATTTGAAGAGCACCTCTTCTTTTTTTTTAATAAAAATAAGTAGCTGGGTCATTGTGTTATGCTGTTGCCAGCTGTGGAAAAAGTCCAGGAAAAAAAGCTTTATTTAATCCTTTGTCCTTAAACTACATAAAATTTAAGAGTATCATGAATTGGTTGTTAAATAAATTAGGGCAACATAATAAGGAAGTTGTAGTACTAATAAATCAACCGAAGTGAAAAGTAAAAGAATAGTAAGATGATTCAATTTCAATTAGTAAATAATTTTGCTTTTTGTGTATGTGTGTATGTATCCATTCTAGGTCTTGAACTCAGGATATGGGCCCTGTCCCTGACTATTTGCTGAAGGCTAGCACTCTACTCCTTGAACCACAGCTCTGCTTCTTGCTTTTTAGTAGCTAACTGGGGAGAATAATACCATGCATTTTCTTGTCCCTCCCAGGTCTTCTGTCAGTCTCCTGAGTATCTAGGATTACAGGTATGAGCACAGCACCAGGCATAATTTTATAATTTAATAATCACAATAAGTGATCTTGCTATGTCTGAACTCTCGGTGTTTGGATTGAAATTTAGTACAGAGTTGTTACTACTACAACGCCCTGCTTGTCCAAGTTCGTGTGAGATATTGACTACAATTTATTCCCCTTTCTGTTTTTAGAAGTAAAGTAAAACACAAAAGCACAGTCAGACTACAGTTTGGTGCCTAGACTCATTAAAAGGTTGAGCTCCATTGTAGTATCTGGAATATTGTATATACATTTATTTGTTTATTTAAAAAAGGGAAGGGAAGGGAAAAATAAGATGAGTAAGAGGGGGTGGGAGAGGGAAAGTGGGAGAAAAACATGGGAAGGGGTAACAATGTTCAAGAAGTAATATACCAACTACCAGATGAATGTAACTGTAACCTCTCTGTACATAACCCCCACAGTAAAAAAAAAAAAGTTTGCACTCCATCCAGATACTATTTCTGAGGTGTTTATCTGATACAAGTTTAGTGAGTGAAATTGGAGATAATCCAACCTTTTTTTCTTTGTGGTGGTTAATGAGGTAATGCTGTTTTAAAGATATGGCTGGCTTTGTACTTGTTAGGCAGGGCTCTACCACTTGAGCCATACCTCCTACTCTGCTTTTTGGTGGTAATTCTGGAAATGGAATCTAGCAAAGTTTCCTGCCCAGGCTGGTTTTTGAATAGCAGTACTCCAGCTCTCAGCCTTCTGATGAGTTAGGATTACAGACTTTAGCCACCAGAATCCAGCAGTCCACCTTTTAATTTATAAAATTAAATTTCGAAACCCTTGTTCAGATTTTATTTTCACCAGGCAAAACAAACATGTTATATGGGATCCTATGACCTTATGGTTTGTTTGTTGTTGCTTTAGTTTGCTGAATGAGACAATAAATTTAAGGGACTTAATGGTACCTAATTCAGCAAAAGGAAGTTCTGTAACATTTATTGCTGCTTAAAAACATTAGTTTCTGCCAGCTGCTAAGTTTCAAAGATTGGTAATATAATGAGACAAAAATGTGTGAGAAAAGAATGCTATTCATGGGCTTTTAAAAATAATAACACAACTTGTTCCACTAGAGGGGGCTAAAAACTTCCACATGACCAAGACTGATTTGCTACTTTTTCTGTATTACTTTCCAGCTTGTTTAGTTGCCAGCACTCAAAATATTTACCTAATATGACAGCCTCTCTGAATAGCTGTGTTGGTTAGTTTTGGTATCATTAATATTGGTTAATAACCTATTACCCATTTTCCCTTATTACCAGATATGGTCATATACACCCGTAATCTTACTTAGGAGGAGAAAATCTTCGCATTTGAAGACCAGCCTGGGCCAAAAGCTAGTGTGAGTCTCTCATCTCAATTAGTAACTCTGTCGTGGTGGCACACACCTGTCTGTGCTGGCTGTGCTGGAAGATTGTCTGGGCAAAAATGCAGCAACTACTTGAAAAATATGTACCTCAAAAGGAGGCATGGCTCAAGTAGTAGAATGCCTGCCTAAGTGTTGAGTTCAAACCTTAGTACTACAGAAAAACAACAAAAACATGTTTATGAGAGTCAGAAAATCTTGTAGAAAAAAATACTGAGTGCAGGTGAGGAACAGAAGAGCCTGAATGTAACATAGATGCTTTCCTCAGCATGAGCAGCACACTCATGTCACATAAGCTTGCACCACTGGCTAACAGCTGTAATCCCAGCTAGTCAAGAGGTTAGATTCTAAAGATCCTGTTTGGAATCCAACCCAGGCAGGAAAAATCCATGAGCCTCTTATCTCCAATTAATCACACACACAAAAGAAGTGAAGTGGTGGCTCAAAGTAGGAGAGCACTAGTCCTGTTTGAAAAAGCTAAGGGATGCACCAGACCTTGTGTTCAATACCCAGTACCTGTGCAACACACACACACACACACACACACACACACACACACACACACACACACACACACACACACGCGCGCGCGACACAAAAGCTTACGTCCTACAGGATAGGCAAGCAGATGTTTCCACCCTAGAACTCAGACAAAGATTCTGAGAGAGGGAGAACAATGAAATCCACCATCTGCCACTGGTAGAATGGCAAGAAGGTCTATGGCCTGGAATCCTGCATCATCTTGCAGGAAGCCAAAGCAGAGTGTTGAACTCCAGGGGGCTGAGGGAGGGGAAGGGAGGGGACCTGGCTGCTCCAAGCAATAGCACTACAGGGCACAAGTAGGCTATGACAAATCAGGGGGTGCCAGAAAAGTGTTCTTCTTTCCCACAGAGGTGCTAGGGAGCTTTTACCACTGGGGATGGAGTAGGAACTCCCACTCCAAAGACAAAGCATGAGATTTCGCTCTACAGGACAGTTTGGAGGGACTGTAGGGAGGTGAGGAAACACCAGGATGGAGAGAGACTTTCAGCACTCATGGCTCAGTCCTTTGCCCCAAGTACAAGCAGACATCCAGGAGACTTTGAAGCCCACAGTGATTCATGTGCGTGTGTATGAGAGAATGTGAGTGTGTGCTCATTATATCACCTAAACAAGGTGTCAAAACACCCTTAGGCTTACAAACCAGAGCTGGGCACCCATGGCCCACAACTCACCCCTGTCATTCTTGCTGGTCAGGAGGCTGAGATCTGAGGATCATGGTTCAAAGCTAATCCAGGCAGGAAAGTTTGAGGGACTCTTATCTCCCACAATCCAACAAAGAAAAGAAAGAAAGAAAGTAGAGATGTGGCTCAGAGATGTGGCTAAGAGTACTAGCCTTGAGCAAATTAAAGCTAAAGGACAGTACCTAGGTCCTGAGTTTAATTTCCAGTATTGGCATGAAAAAAAAAAAGATTACAAGCTGCTTCATAATGTTTTGCATTTTCTAGTTTAAGTATTTGCAAATAGCTTTGCAAAGTAGTTGCACTAATTCATACCTTTTCAAAAATAAATGAATATATTTTATACAGATACATGTTTGTTACATAGTATTAACACGTATATTGTGTGTACAGCATGTACATTCATAGGATCTATGTGATATATAATTTTATTTATAACATGTAGGTATAATAAATACATCATGTGTGTATCTTCTTATCATCATTTGGTGTTGGTACATGTGTGTGTATGTGTGCGTGTGTTTGTGTATATGTGTGTGTGTGTGTAAAGCCTGAGCACTGTTTCTGAGCTGCTTTGCTCAAGGCTAATCTACCACTTAAGCTCACAAGTCTGCTTCTGGGTGTTGTAGTGCTTAATTAGAGACAATAGTCTCATGGGCTTTCCTGATCTGGCTGGGCCACGAACCATGATCCTCAGATCTCAGCTTCCTGAGTAGCTAGGATTACAGGAATGAGTCACTGATGCTTGGTTCCCAATGTAGTTTTAATATGCATTTCTCTGAGAACTGATGAAAATGAGGACTTTTGATATGTTATGGGTCATTTGAATATACATTTTCTTTTATGAACCTTTCATTCAAGTCAATTGTCTAGCTTTTTATAGAGCTTTTAATTATATTCAGATATGATCCTTTTGTTGACTTGGCATTTGATTCAATTTGATTTTTTTCCTTACCTACTGTGACACTTTTTGCTTTTTTGTACAATTTTTTTCATATATTTTATTGCAATTAATAGAAGGGTTACAATAATTGTAAAAACTACCAAAATTATGTATCCAGACTCATCAGCCTTTTCCTTTATGCTAAGTTCCATTTATAAAATTTCTGTTTACTCTCTATAACCAGAGGTGAGAAAGATGTTATTCCACTGTGTTATATATAACCACTTATACTTACCTTTCCCTTTTAGATTTGAAATTCACTTACAGTGGGTTTTTAAGTTATCATATGGGATATGGGCCTACTTAACTTTTTCCTGTAGGAATATGTAATTGTCAGCCAGATGTTGGTGTTTACTAGCTACACAAGAGGTTCAAATTCAGAATATTACAACTTGAAAGCCAACCTTGAGCAAAAAAGCCTAAGAGACTTCAAGAGAATCTCCAAAGAGACTTAAGTTAACCAGAAAAAGCAGGGCTAGGACATGGCTCAGTGGTAGAGCACCAACCTAGCAAGTGGGAGTTTCTAAGTTCAAACTCCCAACACTGGAAATAAAGATATAGTAACTTTTATCAAAGATGATTTGATTGTCATTGCTACAACAAATCAAAGAACTCAATAATCCATTTTTGCATGAGGTTGCTCCTAACTCATTCTTCTACTCTGCTGCTACATTTGGATGTCACACTCTTTTAGGGTATGTTTAGAATGAATCCTTTTGCTTCTTTTGGTTTTGGGAGACAGAGTCTTGTTATGTAACTTAGGCTAGCCTCAAATTTCCAATCCTCCTGCCTCTCCTGAGTGCTGGGATTACAACTGTAGACTACAAAATATAGCAATATAGCTTTATAATTTGCGCTGTATGTTATTACATTATTCTTTTTTTCTATAATTACCTTGGAAATTAGTTCCTGATTAAACTTTCATTTGTATTTTGCTGATTCCCTCAAAATGCTGGTTTCTGTGTTAGTATTTTATTAAATATATACAATAGCATGGAGAAATAATGGAAGTGTTTTACTATATAAAATATTGTAACATTTCCTCTTTTGTTTCATGCCATTGGTTATTTTTTACTTCCCTTGGTTCAGTGCATGGATCAATATCTTGTACTTAAGTGACTAACAGAAAATTCTAGCCTAATTCAGGTGATACCTGTCATCCTAGCTACTTAGGAGGCTGAGAGCTGAGGATCAAGATTTGAAGCCAGCCTGGGGAAAAACGTCCATGAGACTTATCTCAAATTAAACAGCAAAAATTACCAGGAAGTGGAGCTGTAGCTAAACTGGTAGAGCGCTAGCCTGAGCAAAAAAAAAAATACATATATATCTATATATGTCTACATATATAGATATATATATATATACATACCTAGCATGGCCTAGTGGTAGAGTGTTTGATTCACATGCCCTGGGTTCAATTCCTCAGTACCACATACACAGAAAGAGCTGGAAATGGTGCCGTGGTGTGGTTGAAAAAGCCCAAGGACAGTGCCCAGGCCCTGAGTTCAAGCCTCAGGACTGGCATACATTCATGCACACACGAACACACACAGAATAAAATTCTGGCACACCTCCACTGGGAGAGTGTGGGAAGAATGTTCTTTGAGATGGGGTTGTGTCTGCCCTGATCCCATACCTCACAGCAGGAGCTCAAGTTGGAAAATGACTAATGTTGGAAAATGATTGGGAAAGAGCAAGGTGGTATATTATTTATAATTGTAGAGATACATTTCAAAAGACAAAGCTGAGTTCAAGGTGGTTAATCTGAGAAAGAGGCATTAAAGTTAAATAGGGATAATGACCCTTATGAAGATAAAATGCAAGCTTATTGCCTTTGTTTTACTTTTGGAAAAACACTGATATTCCATCAAAAGTTTGTTTTGTGACCTGGGATCTGTCCGGAGTCCTGTATTTATTGATTTCTGGCCCAATAAGAATACAAATTAAGAATAAGCTTTGACCATTATTTTTTATTGTAGAATGTCAAAATAATTTTGTCTGTGGAATCTAATGCTAACTAAAAAAGATGAATTTATGTTTTCCACATCTTTGCTTCCCCTTTCATTACTGGGTTGTTGTTTTTTGTAATTCATTTTATTTGAAATTAATTGTATTTGTCAGAATCAAACCAAATAAGATCAGAAATGTTTTAAAAAATGCTCTTCTTTGCCATGTGAGGCTTGAAATACATATCAGAACCTTGTAGTAAACAAAAGTTCATCTCACAAAACAGATCTTAAGTAACTCAACTTTGTCTTGAGTCCAGAAGGTGCTATGGTGACAATTTTACTAATTTAAAACAATGCATATAGTCAGTTCCTAAGCGTAGTATATCATCTGATCAACAGCATTGTGTGTGTGTGCATGTGTGCACATGTACATATGTGTGTGTAGTGTGTATATGCTCTTGTGTGGGGGCCAATGTTGGGGCTTGAATTCAGGACTTCACATTCGTGCATGGCTTTTTCACTCCAGGTTGGAATTCTACTACTTGAGCCACACCTTTAATTCTGGGAGCAGGAGGGTTGGTTTGTTTGGTTTCAGTGTTTACTTGAAGATGAGTCTCACAGATCAACTTGGGGCTGAGATCCTCAGACCTTAGCCTCCTGAGTACAGCACCCAGAAGTCAACATTATTTAATGTTCGACATGTTCAACATTCCTTCTAAACTAGCATATTTTTTTTGCCAGTCCTGGGACTTGAACTCAGGGCTGTGCACTGTCCTTGAGCACTTTTGCTCAAGGCTCCTAGCATTCCACCACTAGAGCCATAGCACCACTTCCAGCTTTTTCTGTGTATGTGGAACCCAGGACCTTGTGTATGCTAGGCAAGAACTCTACCACTGGGCTACACTCCCAGCCCTAGCCTTCTTTTGTGTTTGAAACTTTAATGTTTTGTGAATGTCTTCAGGGTTACTTAACACGTTACCTTAAGTAATTCGACTTGGCGTTTGAGTTTCTAATTTTTTCATGAAATGTGAATACTGGTGAGGGGCTCAGGCATTCTACTTTCCCAATTCTCTGAGAATAGATTTTGCCCCAGTGAGGCAGATGCAGCCAAAAGTATGTTTATTTGCTTTTTTGGAAATGGCAGTAGACAGGACGAATATGATCATAGAATTGCAGACATGTAGGGCAATGTTATAATAAATCCTCTTATTTGGAATAATTAATATACACTCACATAATTATCTTTACAAATTAAAAAACCATTTGTTTGTAGTTCCTTCCTTTTGACCCCTGGTAGTTGGTAGACACCAGAGGAAATGACATTTGTATTAGTTACTTGCTTGTCACCATGACAGAATGGTGGACATAAACTAAAAGGAGGAAGGACCCAGCTTCAGATGGTTCTGTTCATGATTATTGGTCCCTTGTGCTTGTACGGAGCATCATGGTGGTGGGAGGTAAGGGGAGGAGATCATGGAGCAAGCACGACCTTCATGTCCAGTGACCCACTCCTTACAAGGTAGGCTGCACTTCTTAAAATTTCTGGAAACTTCCAAAGTAACACCAAAACATGAGCCTGTGGGGGGACATTGCATCTTTAATCCATAATGCTATTCTTATAGTACAATTGTCCAAGCTGGCAATGAGTTCTAGAGGCATGATTTTGGTTTGAAGTAGGGAGAAACTTGCCGGAGCCAGCCGGCAGCGAACCGGGATTCCTGACCTTGGGGGTGAAGACTGGGAAAAGAAGAAGACAAAGAAGATGGGGTCAAAACTCCAGCTTAAGGCGAGCTTAAGACTATAGCCTAAGGCTGTGAGCTCAAGACTGTAGCGTTGTTTATTTGAAGTTCCAACCTTAAATACCTTTCTTAAAACCAGGACACTGCCAGGGCTTACATGCGTACAAAACAGTGATCAAGTCTCAACTAGGTTAAATGAGAAGCGATTGACACAGCCCAAAATCATGATAACAGCTTACTTCCTTGTGTACTCAATTGTGCAGATCCAAGGTCACTGACCCCATACTTGGTCCCCAACAGAAACGGAATCAGTACTTGTGGCTCCTCAGATCTCAGCCTCCTGAGTAGCTAGATTAGAGCCTCCTGAGTAGCTAGGTGTGAGCCACTGATGCCCAGCTGATTGATCAGAATATTTGGATCCAACTACCTAAACCTTTGATTTCTCAGTCTGAAAAACAAATAATCTTCTCATTGAATATGTTAAATACTTTGCTTAATATAAGATATACAGTAGGCACATACACAATACACTGATTTCTTATTACATTCAATGTCATTGATGTAGGCAAGAAACTCTGGGAATGTGCATATTTCTATAAGAAGATATTAGTTGTCCATTAGTTGTTCACAATACATCTTTAATATAGGACACTTCAGAGTCTAAAGTGCTAACCATTATAACTTTGGAACCTCTGTTTCTTTATTTTTTTTTTGATATTTCAGTGATGAAGCTTGCATGGTAAATAATAAATAATTAATGAGTTTCTGTTGATCATATTACTTTAACCTTCCATAAACAATGTTTCCTTCTTATTAACATAAATATGCTAGAAATGAAAGATACCCCATCGAAGAAAATAATTGTTTTTTGATTAGCAGATGAGTGATTAAAAAATGCCTTGCTATTAACCAAGTTGACTACACCACAGATTTACTGGGTTTATTTATTTTTAATTTGAAGAATGACCTTGAGCTTTAATTATTTATGACAGTTTTAGAGTTTGATCAACAAATTTATTACCATGTTTGGAAATGATAATTAAATCTCTGCTTTGGGAGATCTCAGTATTATTTATGTGTAAGAATGAAGTCAAATTCACAAAAATTAAGAGCATTAATGACATAGTCCAAATAGCTGCTTTTCTGTTTGAACAACTATGTGAATGAAGCATTTGCATCCAGAGTGGTTGATTTAAAATCAGTCCCCTTGAGGTTGATACCATTTTTCTTTTCCAGTCATGCAAGAGGTAGTATTTTATGTCACACATGAAAATTTAGAAGAATAGTAAAATATACCCAATAGCACCCATCATGTTGTAATTTTCCTGGACTCCAGGATTGAAGGAACTTCTTAGTCCCACTTGGACTAATTACTGTTGCCAAAAGGAAACCTTCAAATGCTTCCAGCCTTTCTTAACATTGTTCTTCTAAGTTTCAGACTGGCTTACTCACAAGGACAATCATAAAGCAGCACAATATTGGCTTACTATATCAAAACAGTATGAACTTTACCGAATGTCCATTTATAACATGTTCTTAAAAAATCAGTTTCTTTGTTGAGTGAGACAAGTTAAGACCAAAGGAACCAAAGGCGCATGGTATCCTTAATATGTGGATATTATATCCAAACAGTACAAGAGAGAGGACTCAATATTTGCATACCCAATGCTATGGACATGGTACTGGAAATATAAACACAACTACAAAGACATAAAAATTTATGACTCTGTAGACATAATGTTTTATTACCTAGATTAATATGTATCTATGACATGCAAACCCTCAGCCTAATTTTAATTATGTTCTAAAATCTAAGTGTCAGTGATTGTATATAGAGAGTCCCTTCTTGAATACTTGTTTGATAAATACGTCATTTGAAATATGATGTAAAATCAATGTTAATAAGTTCTTTAATAAAAAAGTAATAAATCAGTTTCTTTCAATATGTGTGAAGTAATGCACCTTCTATCTGGCGAATATAACTGTAACCCTTCTATTAATTACAGTAAAAAAGAAAAAAAATCAGTTTCTTGTAAATCTTTGAGGGTCATTGATATACACTTATTCAATGAAATACATGAGAGATTAACTGTAGAAAATAAAAACATTCATATAATAATTTAGTTTTGTGGTGCTAAGGACCAAACGCATATTCTAGGTAAGGGCTAGGACCAAACACATATTCTAGGTAAGTGCTAGGTAAGGGCTCTACCATTAAGCTACATCCCCAGCTTTTTCAGATGACAGATTTTTGAGAAAATTGATACACTAAAGATACATTGATATATATGTGTGTATATGTATAGATAAAGATGCATTTGTTTTTTTGTCCTTTTTGTTTGTGCTGATTGTGGGGCTTGAACTCAGAGCCATGGATCTGTCTTTTAGCTGTTTTTCCCCAAGGATAGCATTGTACCACTAAGTCATGCCTCTACTTAATTGTAGATTAATTGTAGATAAGAGTCTCATGGACTTTACTACCCTAGCTGGCTTCAAACCTTGATCCTCAGATCTTAGCCTCCAGAGTAGCTAGGATTACTACAGTGAGCTATTGGTATTAGACAACATTTCCAAAGGTGCTCAGACATTAAAGAAAATAACAATATAGTTAGATACCATAAAAAGGGGAGGGGTGAGTCGGAGATGGGTTCCCGTAGAGAGATAATCCCATGAGAAAGTTTAACTGCTTTGAAAATGTGAAAGGTTTAGAGAGGTTCATTCAAATTATATTGTAAGTGGAAAGCTATGAACTAGAAAAGCAGACTGTTCAAAATATGGTCCATTTATGTCTTCAGGGAGGTCAGCTTCCTGATGGAGTGTATCTGTTGTTCAATGACACCAATACTGTCCTGATGACTAGAAGCCATATCAGCTCCTTAAGAAACATGATTCACAAAATTATTCATATATTCTAGGTTTCAGTATCCACAGCTGTGCCCACCTCTACTACTCTTTCAAGGTAATTCATCTCAAACTAGCTGATCAAAATGGATGTGGTAGATGCAACATAGCAATTTCTCAATATACTTTTCAAAACACTTGCACTCTAAATAAGGAAAACTGAATCTTGCAGAGGATGAGAGGTGAAGTGACTTCTAAATCATCACTTTGTTTCTCTTTTTGAAAGCAAATCTATGCTAATGGAAGGAATAGTTTTCCAGCATGAATTAAATTACTGTCGTTTATATTTCCTGAAGGGAACCGTAGGTTCCTGGCAAAATGATGTTAATATTTGCATTTTCATAGTATGCTGTTTTAGACTGTTCCCTTCAGATTTAGAGAAGGACAAATATATTGTATTACGGTTTTCTCAAGAGAAATAATAGTATTCCGTTATTTTTCACCAGGCATATTTATGGGCATTCCAATAAAATCTGTAATGTTGGTAAATCTAACAGCTAAGTAATGAAAATCTTCATTTTCCATAACGTAAGGTACATATATCTTTTTCATCTATTTCACTAATAAACAACGTTTTAATTTTCCCAGAAAGGATATCAACAGTCTCAGAGTTATGCCTATTAAATATAGGAAGAATTTAAAAAGTGCCAATAGGTTGAGCTTGGATGACACAACATACGTAGAAAGTTTAGACTATTATCAATACAGAGATAAAAGAAAGGGCTTTTCTGTTTTGATTTGTCTTGTTTTGTTTACCATGAGTTTACAGCACGAACACCACAGAAGTAATTTTTTGAATGTCTAAATGGTTTTCCTGCATGAAATAAAGCATATGCTGAAATGGAGTTTCTTTTTTCTTTTCTTTTTTCTTTCTTCCTTTTTCTTTTTTTTAATTTTTGCTGCTCAGATTTGGGCTTAAATTCAGGGCTTGAGCACTATCCCTTATTTTTTTCCACTCAAGGCTGGTGTTGTACCACTTAAGCCACCGCTCTACTAGCATTTATTAAGTAGAGATAAGAGGCTCGCAGACTTCCCTGCCCCAGCTGGCATAGAACCATGATGCTCAGATCTCAGCTTACTGAGTAACTAGGATTACACTGGTGTCCCAGCAAGGAAGAGTTTCTTCATGTAGCAGATATTCCAGTTTAATTAAGCAGGTACTCAGCACTTAAAATAATTTGTGTAAATTTGTGGAAACACTCTTGTGATAGAAATCTAATAGGTATGCAAAGACAATATTAAGAACAAATGTGTTTCATGCCCTTAAAGCCATCCTACATTCCCTACAATTTATTATTGCAGCAGTAACCATTCATTAGGGATAATGAAAGAAAATAGTTTAGATCTATTAATTGATGGTCAGTCAATGCGTTTTAATTCTTAAAACTTAATTTGCTCTCAAATTTACATAATGATTTATTGTGTAGTCTAATGTCACTAGTAAAAAGTGGAGATTGGAGAGGTTATCTCACTTAGAAAGGTAGAATTCTACCTTTGAGTTATCATTATTTACTATATGAATTATGTGAAAAGGGTTTATATTAAGTAAATTAGTGTAAAGTTTGGTAAGATTATATTTCATATTCTGTCTTATGTTTATTCCTTCGCAGAATTTAGGGCTGTGTGTGTGTGTGTGTGTGTGTGTGTGTGTGTTGATGTTGTTGTTGTTGTTATTGTTTCTGCAGGTGCAAGGTCTTGCACTGGAGACCTCCCATTCTCACTTGGTTTTTTGAACCCAAGGTTGTTGCTCTACCACTTGAGCTACACCTCCACTTCCAGAATTTCTTTTTCCTTCATTTTTTTTTTTTTTTGCCATTCCTGGGGCTTGAACCCAGTGCCTGAGCACTGTCCCTGGGCTTTCTCAAGGCTAGTACTCTATCACTTGAGACACAGCACCATTTCCAGCTCTTTTTTTTTTTTTTTTAGTATATGTGGTACTGAGGAATTGAACCCGGGTCTTCATGCATGCTAGGCAAGCACTCTACCACTAGGCCAAACTCCCAGCCCCACTTCCAGGATTTCTTAGTTTTAAACCATTCCTTTTATATAAATATTGCTTTTGAAATTGAAAGTTGAATCTCTCCACACGTGTTTATTAAGTGCTAACCACCAGGAAAATTAACTATTTAATAAAGTTAGAATAAATACTTCCTCATGGTCTACTCTTTTCAATACTGTTTAAGTTTTTTTTTTTAATCCTTCAATGCCCAAGGATGTAGTCTAAGGGGGCAAAATTCTCCATTGATAATTTTTAATGTTGTGTGTAACAGCCTACAAAGAATAAATACATTATGTTATTCAGTAGAAGTTTCCTGATAATGCAAATGTTCTGTCATACTGCCTGTCATAGAAGACCTAAACATGTATTAATTGCTGCACCATTCACTGTAACCAGGTTACATAAATAGCTCAGATGCCCTACAATGGGTATGGGGATCCAAAATGTGCACACACACTATAATTTTACTCATCTGTCATTAAGACTAATATGTCATTTGAAGGGAAATGGATGCATATGGAAAAAAAATTATATGAGGTGAAGACAAAGGGTGTATTGTTTTCTTTTGTGGAAGTTATATCTAAATTCTAAATCCAAAATAAGAAAACATACATATGGCCATATGCATATATACAGAAAGAGACCAAAGTGTGCATATGCAGCGGAGGATTCCAATGCTGTACCTCCTTTGAACAGCCAACTTGAGTTTAAGGAAATGAGTACCAGGAAGCTATACTGGTATTGTACGAAGGGTGGGGAGGGGCCAGAGGATGGGGCAGATGGATGAAGAGAAATGTGGATGAACACAGCCATACTATCCAAGGCACATTTGTGAAACTGATAACTGAGGGGCTGAGTGCAGTCGGGAGGGGTGGGGAGAAAGGGGACGAGTGACACTGATCAAGACACATTGTCTTCGTGAATTCGTAGGTTGATTTGGAACCCCTTTGGAAAACTACTTAAAGGTAATTTAAAAAATTTAAACCATGGGATGGGAGTTTGGCCTAGTGGTAGAGTGCTTGCCTAGCGTGCATGAAGACCAGGGTTCGATTCCTTGGTACCACATACATAGAAAAAGCTGGAAGTGATGATGTGGATCAAGTGGTAGAGCTTTAACCTTGAGAAAGTCCAAGGACAATGCTCAGGCCCTATTCTGTTTTCTGCCTGTCATAGAAGACATAAAGACATATTCATTGCTTTGCCATTCACTGTAACCAAGTTACATAAATAGTCCAGATGGGACTAGCAAAAAATTATTTTAACCAGAAAAATAAACCAAAATGATTTGTCTATTAAGCAGTGAAGTGGAGATAATGTGACTGATGAACTGAGACTTATATTTTATATTTAAATTTAAACTTAAATATTCCCACATGCATTCTCTCTTTAATGAAGTAAACTAGGTAGATTGTCCTGACTGCTGATTCAATCTTGATCTTTACAGATAGATGGCAAAGCAGAAAATAGGAGACTGCCCCATATTAAGAGATGATTGGGAAGGGGTGGGGTAGGGGAGAAATGGGACAAAAACATGAGCAAGGGGTATCAATGTGCCAGAAGTAATGCACCCACTGCCCGAGGAATGTAACTGTAACACCTCTATACATTACCATGACAATAAAATAAAAGAATAACAAAAAAATGAGAAAACAAAACCAAAATATACCAACCAGAGTTCTTGCCAAAGACTGAAAGTTCATTTCTGTGTTAGAGGTTGCCTGCTCAAAGGGGCTGTGGGTTGCAGGGCAGGCAGTCTGGCTAGCACTCAGCATGCTGTCTGATGCAATTTGCATAATTGGAGATGTGCGGATCTCAGAATACTAAGGAGCATTGTTATGCTTCTGACTGTGCATGCAAGCTGATTTGTAAGTTCCACTTAACTAGGTTGTTTTGGAGCTGGTGAAGCCTAAGGATGAAGAATGTGGGATTTGCAAGTTAGAAAGACCTGGGCTGGAATCTGCTCACTTGCTCATCTTTATCTGATTTACGTGTAATAAGGACAAAGGAACCACTGGAAGAGCAAATGCTGGTGCTGCTGTGCTGCTCTTCTTCCTCCTCCTCTTCCTCTCCCTCTTTTTCTTCCTTCTCTTCTCCTCTTCCTCCTCTTCATTTCCTTCCTCTTCCTCTTCTTTCTCTCTTCCTCCTTTTCTTCCTCCTCCTCTCCCTCTTTTTTCTCTTCCTCTTTTTCTTCCTCCTCCTCTTCTTCTTCCTCTCCCTCCTTTTCTTTCTCCTCTTCTTCCTCTCCTTCCTCCTCCTCTTCTTTCTCTTCCTCTTCCTCCTCCTTGTTTTTTTCTCTTCCTCTTCTTCCTCCTCTTTATACTCCTCTTCTTCTTCCTCCTGCTCCTCTTCTTCCTCCTCCTTCTCCTTTTTTTCTTCTGCCTAGGTACTGTCCCTTAGCTTTTTCCACCCACAGTTGGCTCTCTCCCATTTGAGTCACAGCTCCACTTCAAAATTTTTAAAATGATTTTTAAAATAATACTTTCCTTTCCTGAGCTAGCTTTGAATGAGGATCCTCAGATCTCAGCATCCTGAGTAGCTAGGATTACAGGCTTAAGCCACCAGGACCCCACTGGTGCTAATGGATTATTCTTAATTTTTTAAACTTCTTTTTGGTGCCCAGACTTTTTTTATTATAATGTATAGAGGGGTTACAGTTACATTCATAAGATAGTAAGTGCATTACTTCTCATGCATTGATACTACTTCTCATGTTTTTGTCCCCATTTCCCTTCCTTCACCCCCTCCTAATCATCTTGTTTACCCTTTTCCTTACTTCAAATAAACAAATAAATATATATACAATATGCCAGGGAACAAAGTCAGATACAGTAACAATATTAGATTAACCAAAGGGCAAAAAATGAGAAGAGAAATAGCATAGTACATTAAGAACAACAGTCCCACATTATAAAGCTCTTGTTTCCATATCCTGGAGCTCCTTTCATTTAGCCTCATCCTATATGGCCTTATGTATCTATGTTGTGAGCTATTGTAATCCTTTGATTGGAGAGTCCTAGATGTGTACTAATGATTACAAATGAGGGAAACCATTGAGCCTATGTTCCTTTGGGTCATTTTTTCCCAAGTCTTTCCATTTCCTTTCAAATGGGATGATGTCATTCTTTCTGACAGCAGCATAGAATTCCATTGTGTATAAATATCACATCTTGTTGATCCATTTATCTACTGAGGGGCATCTGGGTTGGTTCCATATCTTTGCTATGGTAAATAGTGCTGCAATGAATATTGTTGTGTTAGTGGTGCCCAGACATTTTAATAAAATAATATTCACTAAACATTTAGCATAATGCCTGCTACACACCCCATGACATGTTAGAATTATGATCATCTAACCATAATATTTTTTATGTCTGTACTGAGGTTTGAAACCAGAGCCTTGTGTTCTTGTTTTGCTAAAACTTTAAGCACAAAAGCTCATGGATAGTGAGTTCAAGCCCCAGAAAAGGCACAAAAACAAAGTACAGGGATACGAATATATTCATTGGCACACATGCATACATGTGTGCATATGTGTATGTGTATGTGTGTAGTGAGACTTGAACAACTCAGGGACAGGCCTGGGTGTTGTCCCTTAGCTTTTTTGCTCAAGGCTGGCACTCTTCTACTGAAGTCATACCTCCACTTCTGGCTTTTTGGTAATTAATTGCAGATGAGGTCTCATAGATTTACTTCCCCAGGTTTGCATCAAACTCTGGATCTTCATATATTAGCCTCCGGAGCAACTTAGATTACAGGCATGAGCAGCCAGTATCTGGCTTGTATTCATCTTTCTAGTGATCTCTTAGACCAGAGCCCAAACATCAAAGCTGTCTGTGTACTGAAAATAAAGTGTGTGGTGTGCCATTTTAAGAAAGTACTCAGCCTCAGGTCAGTCTGAGTACAAATTAAATGCCAGCCAAGTACAATGTGCCTTCCTGGGATCAAAATGACTTAGCTTTGGGGCAAAATAGCCCAGCATGAGCTCTAGGAAGGCACAAAGCAGGGAGCCAGACAAGCTGCACATTCCCCTTCCTTGCAACTCAGTAGATGAAAGGCTTTTCTGGAGCAAAGGAGGAGTTTATGAGGTGCTGGGTTGTGTGTGTGTGCGCGTGCGCGCGCGCGCGTGTGTGTGTGTGTGTGTGTGTGTGTGTGTGTGTGTGTGTGTGTGTGTAATGTTGTCTGTGCCAAATAGAAGGAGAAAATAAAATTGATAGGGGTATGTTTTAAATCAAATCCTATCTTCAGTCATATAGGAAAAGAGATGATGAAGTTATTTTCCAAAATGCAATGTGCATTATAAAAGATACAAGCAAATACTTGTCTGGGCCTAGAACATATTTCTGTAAGATGATAGTTACAGTGATTGTGAGTACCTTTGTCTTTTTTGGGGGGGGAGGTGCTAGTATTGGGCCTTGACCTCAGGACCTTGATTTCTTCCTTAGTATTTCATTCAAGGCTCTATCCCTTAAGCCATAGCAACACTTCTGACTTTTTGCTGATTAATTAGAGGTAAAAGCCTCACAGACTTGAGCTGGGAGGTTGGCCTAGTGGTAGAGTGCCTGCCTAGCATGCACAAAAACCCGGATTTGATTTCTGGGTACTACATACATAGGGGAAAAAATGGAAATGATGATGTGGCTCAAGTGGCAGAGCACTAGTCCTGAGGAAAAAGCCCAAGGACAGTGTTCAGGCCCTGAGTTCAGTCCCCAGGACTGGCAAAAAAAAAAAAAAATTAAAAAGTCTCACAGACTTTTCTACTTGGGCTGGCTATGAATTACAGTCCTTGGATCTCAGCCTCTAGAGTAGCTAGGATTATAGGCATGAGCCATTGGCATCTGGCTTGCTAGCATATTCTCATATTCCTACATAAATTGTAGGAAGTTTAAACACAATGGTACATCAACAAGATGTGTCTCATAGATGCAGAGCAACTCTCAGATTGTGCTTTATAGACCAACATTAGTAATGTCGACTGGAAGCTTGAATCTCAGCCTTGTTACTAAAGGTGAATTCTGTGCTTCTAAAACTAGCCCCATGCAGCTGGGCACTGGTGGCTCACGCCTATAACCCTAGCTTCTCAGAATGCTGAGATCTTAGGATTGAAGTTTGAAGCCAGTCTGGGCATGAAAGTACATGAGACTCTTGTCTCCATTTATCCAGCACAAAGCCAGAAATGGAGCTGTGTCCTGCAAGGTGGAGCTGCAGCCTAGACTAAAATGCCAAAGGATGGAAACCAGGCCCTGAAAGAAGGTAGAGTTGAAAGGCAGGTAAGTAGCAGAGGCAGATGTAGAGGTGAGGGAAGAAAAAAAAAGAGTTAATACTAAAATAAGGCTTAAGCTAGACAATGGTACTGGCATGAAACAAGCAAACCCACCCCTAAATGATAAAATGTTTGTTCATGCTTTAGGCATGAAGTGCTCAGCACCACATAGGTAGTTAGGTACTCTGTGTTTATTTTTCTATCCTGACAGGTTTTGAGGTCTTTTTAAACTTCTGAGTTCACTACTCATTCCTGAGGTGAGAACACAGCTGTTGATACCCTTGAAGTACACTTCCGTTCTAATTCAGGCAAGATATATATATATATACATATATGCATGCATGTATGTATGTATGTATGTATGTATGTATGTATGTATGTATGTATGTATGTGTATATAGCAGTCGGTTGCCTCTAAGACTCTAATAGATGTCAGTGAGACAGCAGCAGGGACTGGACCACAGAATCATGGGCATATTGTATTCAGTGCTTAGGGTTTGTGGGGAGGACTCTGGAGTCACAAACCCCAAGAAAATATTTTGACTACAATGTGGATGACTGCAGGAAGATGCACCTATGAATCAGAAGATTAATTAGTAAACTAATCTCATATTCAAGGTGAAAGGTTGTTAACTATTCCTGAATGCTAGTGACAAAACTAATGGTGGAGAATAATTGGTACTTTAAGGCATAGAAAGAAGGTAGAGTTGAAAGGCAGGTAAGTAGCAGAGGCAGATGTAGAGGTGAGGGAAGAAAAAAAAAGAGTTAATACTAAAATAAGGCTTAAGCTAGACAATGGTGGCTAATAGCTATAATCCAAGCTATTCAGGAGGCTGAGATCTGAGGATTGGGATTTGAAGCCAGCCAGGACAGAAAAGTTGTTAAGACACTTATCTCCAATTATCCAGAAAAAGCTGAAAGTAGATGTGTGGCTCAAGTGGTAGAGTGCCAGGCAGACTTCAGGCTGAGGCCCTGAATTCAAGCTCCAGTACTGGTACTAAATAAAAAAAATGTTTTAAAGGAATGAGAAAACAAAGCTTAAGCAGGAAAGAGCAAATCTGGGAGCAAAGATAATTTCAGCATTTATATTATTGGTACATCCTGCCTTCTAGGAAGATCTGATGTCTAGTTGAACCAGTGTAAGGTTAGGGCTGGTTATAAGTAGCTACTGCAGAGGAGGTAAAGCAAGTCAGGGTGGAGTCTTTCTTCTCAGTTACTGGACTAGTTTTCTACTCACAACATTTCATCAACACCTCTGATATTCCACCTGCTATGGACAGTGCTCAAACTTGGCCTGTAAGATGAGATTAGTACTGCCATTATTTCTTAGTTGTTGGTCTTTTTGGAATTGGGGTGTCATTGTTGAGCTCACCTTTGTAGGGTGTTATAAGGATCAAATGTAAATGTGAGAAAGAGTATATGAAATATATGCCTGAAAAATACATAGGTGCTTAGTAAAAGTCACTTCCTGTCTTTTATCATATTTCTTTATTACTTTAGAGAAATATTGAGTGAATTTTTATTCCCACCCCAAAGCACATATTGTAATTTATACCTTGGAGAACATTTCCAGAAGGGAATATTTGGGTTCCATCATTGCATACTTGAGGATAACTTGCATTCTACTTTTTAATTAATTGCTTAGTTAACTAATTAATTTTCACCTATACTGGGGCTTTTCTTAGCTTCTTTGCTCATGATTGGTGCACCTTCATCTGTTTTGTTTTGTTTTGTTTTGTTGCTGGTAAGTGGAGATAAGAGTCTTGAGGATTTATCCTCCTAGGCTGGTTGCAAACTCTGATCTTCAGATCTCAGCCTCCTCAGTAGCTACGATTACAGCCATGAATCTCTGGTACCCAACTTAAATGCTGCATTTTTCTATCATTAGTGTTAGTGGCTTTAAAAAAATAGGTAATTGTATAGAGGTTAAAATTCCATGAGTCAGTTTATAAGTACAGTGCTTGTTAATCAATGTCACTCCTCCTGTCATTCTCCTCCTTTCCCCCCCTGGCATCCCAACCATCAAGTGTCAGTGGTTTTTGTAGATTTCAATGACTAACTGGGATATGGTACACAACCTCCCTGACTGTTTCTGTTCTGAACTATGACTCTTAGATCACCCCATGTGCCTTACACACCTGAAATATTCCGTTTCTGGAGTATAATAGCACAAAATGATAACCTGCAAAAAATGTCCATCTGATGAGACCTTTTGCGTGTCATCATCATACAGCAGAATATCTGTAGTTACTTCAGCTCAGTAGTGTTTGTGACATCTAAGATATTTTGGGTGTTTGTTTGGGGGTGCCAATCCTGGACTTGAACCCAGGGTCTGGGCACTGTCCCTAAGCTTTGTTTATTTTATTTATTTATTGCACAAGGGTAGCATTCTACCACTTGAGCCACACCTCCACTTCAGTTTTTTTGGTTGTTAATTGAGGTTAAGAGTCTCATGGACTGTCCTGCTCAGGCTGGCTTCTGGTTGCAGTCCTCAGATCTCAGACTCCTGAGTAGCTAGGATTACGAGTGTGAGCCACCAGGTGCGTTGAGGTGCCTTCTTAGTGAAGCTTAGTTGCTTTGAGCCTCGGATGGAGAAGAGAGCCATATTCCAATGTGCTCTTTGGCCCATGTGGTTACATGTACCAAATTCCCTTAAAGACATGTTGACCAAATGTAGATGGCTCAGCTCATGCCTATAAACCTAGCTACTCAGGAGCCTGAGATCTGAGAATCCTGGTTTTAAAAGCAGCCTGAGCAGGAAAGCCTGTAGATTCTTACCTCCAATCAATCACCTGTGGCTCAAGTGGGACAGTACCAGTTTGGGGCAAAAAAAACCCAACCCAAGTCCTGAATTGAAGCCCCAGTATTGGGGGAAGAAGGAAGAGGGAAGAGGGGAGGAGGGAGGGAGGGAGGGAGGGAGGGAGAGAGAGAGAGAGAGAGAGAGAGAGAGAGAGAGAGAGAGAGAGAGAGAGAGAGAGAGAGAGAGAGAGAGAGAGCGAGCAAGAAAGAGAGGGAGCAAGTGAGAGAGGGAAGGAGAGGCAGAGGGAGAGGTGGGTACCTGGTACCTGGATCAGTAATATTGATATTACCAGGCAATCTTTTCTTTAAATTTTATTTAAAAATAAATGTATAGAGGGCTTATAGTTATATTCACCAGAGAGAAGGTGCATTATTTCTCAAACATTGATCACCTTCTACCAGGCAATCTTTTTTCATCTATTTTTATTATAATTAATAGAAGGGTTACATTATATTCACCAGATAGAAGGTGCATTATTTCACATACATGGATACCCTTTCTCATGTCTTGGTCCCCATTTCTCTCCCCCCATCTCCATCCCTCATCTTGTTTTCCCGCCTTCCCTATTCAATTTCAAATAACCAATCAAGCATATATGCAATATATCAGATAACAAGGTGAAATACTGTAACAATGTGAGATAACTAAGGGACAGCAAAAGAGATGAGAGATAACATAGTACATTCAGGACAACAATCTCATTATATGGCTTTTGTTTCTATATCCTAGAGGTCCTTTCATTTAGTCATTCTATGTGGCCTTATGTATCTAGGTTTTGTTCTATTGTAAAGCTCTGCTAGGAGAGTGAAAGATTTCTACTGATTTTGACAAATGAGGGAAACCCTTGAGCCTATGTTCCTTTGGCTAATTTCACTTAATATATTTTTTTCTAAGTCCTTTCATTTCCTTAAGAATGGGGCGATGTCATTCTTTCTGACAGCAGCATAGAATTCCATTGTGTATAAATACCACATCTTGTTGATCCACTCATCAACTGAGGGACATCTGGGTTGGTTCCATATCTTTGCTATGGTAAATAGTGCTGCAATGAACATCGTTGTGCTAGTGGATTTAGTATGTCCTTGTTTCTGAACAATTGGGTAAATGCCAAGTAGTGGAATTGCTGGGTCATAGGGGAGTTCTATGTTTAGTGTTTTGAGGAACTGCCATACTGCTTTCCATAGTGTCTGAACCAGTTTGCACTCCCACCAACAGTGTAGTAGTGATCCCTCCTGGCCACATCCCCTCCAGCATCTGTTGTTATTTGATTTCTTGATCCTGGCCATTATAACTGGAATGAGGTGGAATCTTAGAGTTGTTTGATTAGCATTTCTTTTATCACCAGCATTTTTTCATGTGTCTATAGGCCATTCTTATTTCTTCTGCAGAGAAGACTCTCTTTAAGTATTTGGCCCATCTTTTAATGGGATGGTTGTTACTTTGGAGATTAGTTTTGGAGTGATTCAATTTTTTTGAGCTGTTGATATATTTTAGATATGAGGCCTTTGTCCATTGTATGGTTAGTGAAGATCTTCTCCCACTCTGTAGGCTTTCTAGTTAATTTGCTAGCTATGTCTACCAGGCAATCTTTTTAAGTAATGAAAATTCTTCTCAGGACTGAACTTAGAACCTCTGAGTGAGAAACCTGTAATGGCTTCCAGTTTTATTCATATAAATACAAATCATCTAAATACGAATTATCTAATCCACTGACTCAATTTAATATTTGTTTGGGTTTTTTTTTACTGTAAGATAGCTTAGCGAACTAGTAGGCAAAACTCTTAATGGTTATAATGATAGAAGAATTTACATAATGATATATGTAAAAACTCTGCACATTTACCACACATGGATTATTTGCTATTTAACTTTATCCTTTTAAGAGCTCATTGAAGTAATCACATTTTGCAGATGCAAATGCTAGAGCTTTAACTCAAGGCCTGAATGCTTACACTTAGCTTTTTCTTCCTTTCTTTTTTTTTTTTTTTGCCAGTCCTGGGCCTGAGCACTGACTATCCTTGGACTTTTTCAAGGCTAGCATTCTACCACTTGAGCCTCAGCACCACTTCCAGCTTTTTTCTATGTATGTGGTACCGAGGAATCAAACCCAGGTCTTCATGAATTCTAAGCAAGCACTCTACCACTAGGCCAAACTCCCAGCCCCGATACTTAGCTTTTTCACTCAAGGTTGATATTCTATCACTTGACCCATAGTTCTACTCCAAGCTTTTTGGTGTTTATTGGAGATAAAAGTCTCACAGACATTCTTGCCTGGGCTGGCTTTAAATCTCAGTCCTCAGATCTTAGCCTCTTGAGTAGCTAGGATTATAGGTGTGAGCCACTGGTGCCTGACAAGAAAACTGGTGCCTGATATTCTTGGCTAGGTTTCAAATCAAACTGGCTGACTCTAAATCATTTGCATTTTAATCATCATTTACCTTTAGCACAATTAAGGGTCACCTTTTAGTCATTCATCCTTGTATACTAGTATTTGTTAAAATGGTACCTGAGCATAAAATGATTACCACATACTAACTGTATGAGCAATAAATAGGAAGAAGCATTCAGGAAATTCATTAGCTTTATATTTTATTCTCAGCTCCTGTGAAAATTATCATTCTTTATCTAAAATGCCACGAGTGCTAACTCTTTTAGAACAACAGCATCAACCATGCAGAATTTCTGACAACAAGGTCTTTCCAGTCAAATAGGAACTCTGAATGAATGACCTTTGCTAATAGTGAACATTTCCCACCGATTGCCAGTTAGTATTTTCTATCATCTTACTTGGAGAACACATTTCTAGCTGAATAAACCTTATCAAGGAACTCAGGGTCATCCATATATTTCATACCATTCAACTTCTCTAAGAAGGCCAAATTGATGGTTATAATTAATGAAAAAAATTACTGGGGTTACAGATGTGTTTCAGGTGGTAGAGCATCAGCCAATGAGCATTAGACATTGAGTTCAAGTCTCAGTTTTGGGGAAATAAAGTATTTTTACTCTGTAATATGTAAGGCTTTAGTTTAGAATCAAGAACCTTTAAGAAATTGGTATTGGGAACAATCCTACCAAAGGCATCCAGGTTCTTTTGATATCTGTGTATTACACAAAAGCAAAAAAGGTACAGGAAGGAACACACAGAGCATCAATGAGTGAGAGGAACAGCAACTCAGAAAGAGAATAAAGCCACTTCAGTGGTAAGAGGAAGCGTGACTAAAACAGAACAGGAGAGCTAAAAGTGGATGGTAGTGATTCATGATAGAGAATGCTGACGTTCTGTGAGTCATAACTGACTAGCCCGTAGTGAAGTCTTTAGATTATAATTCATACCTAACACTAAACCCAGGTTTCAGAGTCTTTTAGCACTTGCTGTTGGCCTAGTTGTTAATAAAATACATCATGGTATCCTTTGTTGGGATAAAGCAATACCAGTCTTCTGGAGATGGAAATGATGAGTCATCTTGAATAAGATCAGTAACAATAAGGCACATTTAATATACTTCTAAAGTTAGCACTTCAAATAAGAAGTGTTCCTCAAATGATGCAGCCTGCTAATTCAAGTAATTGTCATATGTGTGAACCAATACTGTAGATTTCCATTCTTCTTGGTCTTCAAAGAATCTACCCTTATAAAATCTTGGCCACTATTGGAGCACAGTTCAAGGCCAACCAGGCAGGAAAGGCTAAGAGACTCTTATCTCCAGTTAACAACCAAACAAGTTGGAAGTGAAGGTGTGGCTTGAGTGGTAGAGAGCTAACCTTGAGAAAAAAAGCTCAGTGACAGCCATCTAGGCCCTCAGTCTAAGTACTGGGACCATCATTAAAATTAAATTAAATTAAAAAGCCTCCCTTCTTAAGAATATGTCACTGGGTGCTAGTGGCTCTTGCCTGTAATCCTAGCTACTCAGTAGGCTGAGATCTGAGGATCACCAATCAAAGCCAACCTAGGCATGAGACTGGCTTTGATGAGTCCATGAGCCTCATCTCCAGTTAACCACCAGAAAGCCAGAAGTGGCTTGGTGGCTCAAATGGTAGAGGGCTAGCCCTGAGCTGAAGAGCTCAGGGACAGTGTCCAGGCCCAGAGTTCAAGCCCCACAACGAAGAAGAAGAAGAAGAAGAAGAAGAAGAAGAAGGAGGAGGAGGAGGAGGAGGAGGAGGAGGAGGAGGAGGAGGAGGAGGAGGAGGAGGGGGAAGAGGAGTAGGAGGAGGAGGAGGAGGAGGGGGAAGAGGAGGAGGAGGAGGAGGAAGAAGAATTTGTCCTATGTGTTCCAGAATTTCTTCTTTAGCAGGATGAGCCTGCTCGCAGAGGACCTATTTTTTTTTCCCACCAAGTACCATTTGGGTTATATAGCATCATTCAAGGACCACGCAAATTTATCAGTATAGGCAAACAGCCTTGGACAGCCAAGGAGGACAATGCACGTCTGTTCCACCACTAGGTAATAAGTGATTTTGAGGACTTTGCATAGCTGTTGGACAGGAAGTTTCCACCCCTACATGCCTTGGCAAGTAAATAGAGACCATATTGTTTTGTTTTGTGGAATTCAGGCCCTGAGCTTTTTTGCTTGAGATTCATGCTCCACCATTTGAACCACACCTCTACTTCTAGCTTTTGGCTGGTTAATTGGAGATAAGAGATTTGCCTGTCTGGGCTGTCTTCAAAATATGATCCTCAGTTCTTAGCCTTCTGAGTGGCTAGAATTATAGGTGTGAGTCACTGGCACCCAGAATCGTCATATTGTTTTGTACTTAGATTAAGACTACAACTGAAGATTGTGTACAGTGGTAGAATTGTGGTATAATTAAGTTATGAACTGTACAGTTATCAGAGTCAGAAAAATAGTACATTTTCAGCAGTATTTTACCCATGAATGTGTTACTTGTAAATTAATCATTTCTTTTAATCACTGATTTCAAAAACATATGATACCTCTCAATACTCTGACACCTTTTTTATAATGGATGATAAAACATGAGAAATTAAAAATCCTTTTGTTATTTCAACATTTTCCTCTTAGTTTCTGGGTATCTATAAAGGAACCTCCCAAGAAATTGCTAATTAAGGGTTTAATTTTCAGTTTGACAAGCCATTGTAATCACTGTCTTGGAATAGCTGGTTAATTTGCATCTCAGTAGGTTTCCAAAGAAGAAATGATTTCTCTGCTAGGCATGAGTAGGGATCAGTTACATAATTTGGTCAATTTCAACTTGAAGGGTACCAGGGAAGACTTTTAGTTTCCATTCAATATAACATGACCTTTTAAGACATAAGTAGGAAACATTATTGTAAAGAAAAAAATCTAGGTAAAACACACACACAGTGAAACTACATGGAAATAATAATTACAAAATGACCATTATGTTGTTTCTGTATATTATGACCAAATTGCAATTTCAATCTATTTTTACAGGGCATACTTGTGAGGGAGGGCGAGGGAGGGAGTTGTTTTGTTTAGTTTTGTTTTTAAGACGAGCACTCTGCAACTTAAACTACAGCTACATATGTGGTTTTTTGGTAGTGGACTGGTGATAAGAGTCT